>NC_140458.1:907500-1059667 GCF_963576455.1 Neolamprologus multifasciatus | reverse complement strand
TCTCTGATGAAGGTGTACTCAGCTGTGCTGTGGTATGAGGCCAGATGTCCACCGAGTGTCTTACAGGAACTCTGAGGAGGAAGATGAGGTGCACAGAAGATGAAAAGGGTGAGAATGCATTTAAAATCAAAGATAAAGTGAGTTTGATGAAGGCAGCAAAGAGAGAGCTGATGAATAGAAGAGAAACGAGGAGGGATTGTTTGCTCTGAATTCTGAACATCACTGCATGAACATTACTGCACTGCATGTATCAGCATAAAGCTGTTAAAGGCTGTGACGCCGCAACAATAATCAGCTAAGAACAGAAGAACAAACGAGTCCTGTGTATTTACTCATGCACTTCAAACTGTGTGTGAATATTAATATAAAGCAAGTCTTCTTACACTGAATGATTCTCACAGCAGGAAGCTTTTTATATGTCCCATATATAACATGTACATATACAGCTGCTGTTATTTCTGATGTACCTCAGCATCAGTCCAGTTCTTCTGACTGCTTTCAAAGATGAAACAGCGACCTCCAAACCAAGTCCAACCAGGACGGCAGGAACCAGCTGCAAAATAATTGTAAAGGTAGAAGGTCGATAATCAGATTAATAATTCCTCAAAAGACAAAGAAAATACTCAGCCATGCTTCACTACTGAGTCTATTTGAATTTAAGCTGATCAGGTTCATTTGACATTATTCCTTCTACGATACGCGGTTACAGACTCAGCACTCTATGCCTTCATAACTATCTTGGATGACTTCAACTACATCACTTTGAATGCTATATTTCCACTTTCACACAGTATGTCGTCTGTTTTACCAGCTGAGAGAGAACTTGTTGTGAGGCAACAGGCAGATACGTTGTGAGCCCCACAGGACATTGAGTGTATCAGTGATTACATAACCGTCTGCACAGACTCCATTATCTCAGCTCGGACTATACATTGTTATTCGGATAACAAGCCGTGGGTGAAAGACAACATCACAGCTCTCCTCAACGATAAAAAGAGGGCCACAGAGAGGAGGTGAAAAGGGTTTCGGTTTTATTGAAGGGCAAGATCAGAGAGGCTATGGACAGTTGCAGGAGAAAGCTGGAGTGGGAACTCCAGCAGAACAACATGAGAAAGCTCTGGAGTGGCATGAAGATATGTCTTTGTAGGTTCTCAGTCACCCAGGTCACGGTAGTCTAAGGAGCTTGAAAAGTCCTGAAAAGCGTCACTGGACTCACACCATTCAAAAGCAGAGCTGAGAGCCAACAGGTTGAATTTGTTCTTCTACAGATTTGACACTGCAGGTAACGCTCAGCCCCCGACTGACTTAACTGTAGTCAGCCTACAGTCCAAAGCCACACCACTCTCTCTCCCTCTTTCTCCTCATTGCACCTTGGCATACTGTGAAAGTCCTGACACTCCTGCTCCACCTGTAACTTTTACCTAGGACCAGGTTCAGAGACAAATGAAAGACTCCACTAAAAAAGTCTGAAAGACCAGACAGGGTGAGTCTCGGTGTCCTCGAGGCCTGTGCACCAGTGCTGTGGAAGACGTCATCCCTCTTTCCTGTACCAAACACGCTCAGTCGTGTCTACGCCCATCTGGACCAACCGGTGAGCACTGTGAGGGTCATGTTTTTGACTATCCAGTGCATTCAACACCATCAGGCCGACCCTCCTGGGTGATAAACTGATAGTGATGCAGGTAGATGCCTCTGCGGTGTCCTGGATTGTTACCTGACAGGAAGACCACAATATGTGCGTCTTCAACACTTTGTGTCTGACAATGTGATCAGGAACACAGAGGCAACACAAGGGACCATCCTCAATTCAATTCAATTCAATTTTATTTATATAGCGCCAAATCACAACAAATGTCGCCTCAAGGCGCTTCATAGATACAGAGAAAAGCCCAACAATCATATGACCCCCTATGAGCAAGCACTTTGGCGACAGTGCGAAGGAAAAACTCCCTTTTAACAGGAAGAAACCTCCGGCAGAACCAGGCTCAGGGAGGGGCGGGGCCATCTGCTGCGACCGGTTGGGGTGAGAAAAGGAAGACAGGATAAAGACATGCTGTGGAAGAGAGACAGAGGTTAATAACAGATATGATTCAATACAGAGAGGTCTGTTAACACATAGTGAGTGAGAAAGGTGACTGGAAAGGAAAAACTCAATGCATCATGGGAATCCCACGGCAGCCTACATCTATTGCAGCATAACTAAGGGAGGATTCAGGGTCACCTGGTCCAGCCCTAACTATATGCTTTAGCAAAAAGGAAAGTTTTAAGCCTAATCTTAAAAGTAGAGATAGTGTCTGTCTCCTGAATCCAAACTGGAAGCTGGTTCCACAGAAGAGGGGCCTGAAAACTGAAGGCTCTGCCTCCCATTCTACTTTTAAATACTCTAGGAACAACAAGTAGGCCTGCAGAGCGAGAGCGAAGTGCTCTAATAGGGTGATATGGTACTACAAGGTCATTAAGATAAGATGGGGCCTGATTATTTAAGACCTTGTATGTGAGGAGCAGGATTTTGAATTCAATTCTGGATTTAACAGGAAGCCAATGAAGGGAAGCCAAAACAGGAGAAATATGCTCTCTCTTTCTAGTCCCTGTCAGTACTCTTGCTGCAGCATTTTGGATTAACTGAAGGCTTTTCAGTGAGTTTTTTGGACATCCTGATAATAATGAATTGCAGTAGTCCAGCCTGGAAGTAATAAATGCATGAACTAGTTTTTCAGCGTCACTCTGAGACAGGATATTTCTAATTTTAGAGATGTTGCGCAAATGGAAGAACGCAGTCTTACATATTTGTTTAATATGTGCGTTGAAGGACATATCCTGGTCAAAAATGACTCCAAGGTTCCTCACAGTGTTACTGGAGGCCAAGGTAATGCCATCCAGAGTAAGAATCTGGTTAGATACCATATTTCTAAGCTTTTCAGCGCCGAGTACAATGACCTCAGTTTTATCTGAGTTAAGAAGCAGAAAGTTAGTGACCATCCAAGTCTTTATGTCTTTAAGACATTCCTGCAGTTTAACTAATTGGTGTGTGTTATCTGGCTTCATGGACAGATAGAGCTGGGTGTCATCTGCATAGCAGTGAAAATGTATGCTATGTCTTCTAATGATGCTGCCTAGGGGAAGCATGTATAATGTAAACAGAATTGGTCCTAGCACTGAACCCTGTGGAACTCCATAATTAACCTCAGTGTGTGAAGAGGACTCTCCATTTACATGCACAAACTGGAGTCTATTAGATAGATATGATACAAACCACTGCAGTGCAATACCTGTAATACCTACAGCATGTTCTAATCGCTCTAATAGGATATTATGGTCGACAGTATCGAATGCTGCACTAAGGTCAAGAAGGACAAGCACAGAGATGAGTCCACTGTCAGAGGCCATAAGAAGATCATTTGTAACCTTCACTAAAGCTGTTTCTGTGCTGTGATGAACTCTGAAACCTGACTGAAACTCTTCAAATAAACCATTCCTCTGCAGATGATCTGTTAGCTGTTTGACAACTACTCTTTCAAGGATTTTCGATATGAAAGGAAGGTTGGAGATTGGCCTATAATTAGCTAAGACTGCTGGGTCTAGAGATGGCTTTTTGAGTAAAGGTTTAACTGCAGCCACCTTGAAGGCCTGTGGTACATAGCCGATTATTAGAGATAGGTTGATCATATATAAGATCGAAGAATTAATCAATGGCAGGACTTCTTTGAGCAGTTTTGTAGGAATGGGGTCTAAAAGACACGTTGATGGTTTGGAGGAAGTAATTATTGAAGTTAACTCAGAAAGATCGATTGGAGAAAAAGAGTCTAACTTAACATCAATGGTACTAAGAGTAGCTGTAGATAATATTACATCTGTGGGATGATTATTGGTAATTTTTTCTCTAATGATAAAAATTTTATTTGTGAAGAAGTTCATGAAGTCATCACTAGTTAACGTTAAAGGGATGGTTGGCTCAAAAGAGCTCTGACTCCTCTGATCCTCTCCCCTCTTCACTTTCTACACCACAGACTTCAGCCACTGCACAGAGACCTCCATCTTCAGAAGTTTGCTGATGACTCTGCAGCGGTTGGATGCATCAGTGAGAGTGATGAGATGGAGTACCAGGCTGTGGTCGACTCCTCTGTCACATGGTGCGAGCAGAATCATCTGCAGCTCAGTGTGACAAAAACCCTGATTGTGGACTTTAGGAGGACCAGGAAAGCTGCGACCTGTGTTTCAAACCAGGGGGTCAACGAGGACATGGTGAAGGACTATAAATACCTCAGAGTACACATTAAATAAACTAGACTGTGTACTCTACAGTAAGGCCAGAGATATCTGTATTTTCTGCGTCTTTTAGCATGTTTTGGACAATGCTCAGGATTTTCTATCAGTCTGTTGTGGCCAGTCCTATCCTCTATGCTCTTGCATGCTGGGACAACAGGTTGAGGTTCACAGATGCCAACAGACTAAATAAACTGATCTGCATGTAATGTAATGTTGTGGGGATGGAGCCGGACTCCCTTAAGGTGGTGTCTGAGATGTGGATGTTGTCCAAGATAAGGACGATGACGACACCTCCCACCCACTCCACGACATGCTGGCCAGTTAAAGAGCCAGCACGGAAGCCCACACGCAGAATAGGTGACAACAATACCAGGAACTCAGGAAACCGACTGGATGATGATGATGTTGAACAGCTGAAAACGTTAAACTGTGACTGTCACCAGTTAACATGGGCGTGTTTCATCAGCAGCAGGTGTTCAACAGCTGACGGACGTGAACATGTCACGGTCCCCGTGTCTACCCAGCCGGCCCTGGAAGGCTACATGTGTATTGTTTTCTCTCTCACTCTCTCCTCACCGCTCTGCCTGGGCGGAGCTCACTGTGGGCTCCCACCCCTTGGCCCACACACCTGTTCGCAATTAAGCTGCCATTATCTTCCCACCATTTATGGCCGGGACGCTGTGCTTCTGGTCGCTGGATGATTGTGCGAGACACGTTAGTGATTCTCTCAGCTCCTGTGAATTTGTGCTTGTTTTTCAGACTGTGAGTAATTTTCCTCTCCTGTGTGACAGTTTCCCTTCCCGGACCTGTGACTTCCCCACTTTATGGACGTGTGAGTTTCCCCTTGGACCCACGGATCCCCAGATTGTCCCCTTTCACAGGCACGTGCAGAGGGGGGGGGGGGAGGGGCTTGAGCACCCACCCCTTTCCTGATGGGTGCCCAAAGTGCCCTTTTGTTTGTAATGTTTGTGTGCGTGCGGAGACCTGTCTGTGCCCCTCAACAATAATGTTTAACCTATTAATCCCATTTTTACTAAATAAAAGGATCTGGCTTGCATCAGACCAGTTGTCTGTATGACTGCCGCAGTACGTACATCACATTTGCACACTATCAGTGCCAAACAGCCTGGTGGAGTGAGGAGCTGTAAAGAGAAGCAGATGCTTTGTTTCTAAACGTGTTTTAAGCTTGTTTCAAAAGATTCTGTACAGCAGCTTTAAATGTTTTCCAAAAGCACACAAACACTTATCAGTGTTTTCTCACACTTTTTACAGTGTGGACCACCTGATAAAATGTCAAGCTCTCCTAAGGACCACCATGAAAGCATGAAAGTCATAAATCTCACACACAAAATTAGTATTATTACATTAGTAAAATTAGCATCTGCAGTAAAGATTTTTCAGACATTGTATACATTCTACCACAGGCAACTGTAGAATGTTTTTTTTATTTTTTATATTATTAACTATTTTTATAGTTTTTATTAATATTTTGTACATTTGTACATTTCAAGGACTCTTCTGTGTTTGGAGTGTATTTTTTATGTATCTGTATTATATTAAACACACACATTAAAAGTGAATCTCTGTCCAAAAATGCAGTCAGTTTACTTTTTACTCACTATGAGCATCATTCATTATTCTCCTCCATTAATTAAGGTTAATGTATGTTTTTTTTTTATTCCAATCCATTCTTGTTTTGCAGCATTTAAATAACCTTTATCAGATTTGATGGTTTTGTTACGACTTTAAAAAAAGTGTTTTGCTTTTCTTTCACAAATGTGGGATTAAATTGTTAAAATGTTACAAAACAGTGATGTCATGTTTTGTGACCCAGGCACAGAGAGACTTGATGAATTTAAGAATCTTATGATTTAATAAAGAAATTTGCAGACTTGCACAGAGATGGTAAAATTATGATGACTGATAACAGAGACGAAGACAACAGACGACGAGGACGGGGAGGAACAGGTTTAAATGCACCAAGGAGACGGTCAGAGAGAACTCGGGACAACTGGAGACATTTAAGGATGCAGGGACTGACAGAGACGGGGAAGACGTCCTTGTTGCCACCTCACAACAGTGATATAGTATGATGCGATGCCATATTAGATTCTTGATGAATGTGTGTTGTTGTTATTCAGCCTGGTGCCCCTTTTTAACTTTCAGCACGCGGCCCTTTAAACGTCTCTGCACGGCCCTGCCTTTCACTGGTGTTGTAAATAAACTCTGTGTTTAGAAACGTCAACCTGCTCTGCACTTCGGTCCTTGCAATCGAACGTGACAGAACAGGTGTATGCAGGTGAACTCAAGAGTCGGTCGGGCTGGTTGGTGGTGGCATGGAGAAAATATCAGCTCACATTTATGTTACACAAACACAGAAGTTGGAGACGAGGAGAGAGGTTTTTGTTTTTGTCTTTTTTTCTTGTAATTAAAATAATTTTATTGCAGATAATTATGATCCGTATAGTCTATGAATTTGCACGAGCTGCAGATAAAGACTTTTTTAATCTTATTCAACTTTCAGACCCACTGGCAAACATCTGGAACACAGAGAGTGGAACATGTAAACAAATCTAACCAGTTAAAGTAAAAACCAGTAAACCTGAAACTCCCCATTAAACTGACAGCATCGTCGCCACTGCTGCTGTTATCAGTGTTTTGTTCAAACCCTGATGCCGCGTGAGCTTAATGTCGTCACACGTTTTATTCAAACGCTGCTCCCAGTGAGGTTTCTGCTGCGGGCCTGTTTTTAGTGGCAAATCTGGGAGAAACAGTTGCATTTCTATCGTGATGACAGAGCTGAGCATTAAAACACAAAACATGTGTCAGGAATTTTTTTATAATTGAGTTATTCACTCGATGAGTAATATTGTGGCGAGTACAAGCTCGTCCAGATGAACAGAATCAACTTTTTGATGTTTTCTTCATCTTTGTTATTGTCATTTTCTGTTTTTCATCTAATCTTTTTCTTTCTGTCTCCACATTATAATGTTTCTGTCCTTCTTGATTTTCTGTTCGATCTATGCAAAAGCACCTTTTGTTCGTTCAAATGACTTTGTAAACACTTTTTGAATTCTGTTTTTAAATGTCAGCTGATTTTAATTTTAAATGTCACTTTGATTGGTTTTATTTTTATTTTATTATTATTTTATAATATTTGTATTTATTTGATGATTAAATCACATTTTTGTTATTAAGTATTGTGATAATGATGTGCGCGTTCACTCAGGATCTAAAACAAACTGACCAAATCTTCGTGACTGATGATTTTTCTGATGATTCTTTTCAGCACAGAAAGCTTCATGATGAATAATTTTCATTTTCATTCACTTCAAAAACAAGTCTGAATGTACCGACCCTAAAAGATTATCTTTAGAAGTTTATTATTTGAGTTACTTACCCTGACAAGTGTAAAACACCTCCAGGTACTTATAAGTGCCACCACACGGGTCTACTAGGTTCCTTGCTTCAACATCACAGCTGTTTTCCCATTACAGCTGTGAACGCAGGTCAAGGTGAATCAGCAAAAATTCACTGCGTCATCTGAGAGAAGATGGAGAGCTGAAGAATCAGAGTCAGCATCTGTACCTGTCAGTTACATAGTTCCTGTTTTGTGACCAGGAGCACTGAACATTTTGGAGCTGACCGACAGGACGTCCACGAGAGCACGTGGTTTTGTCACGGCGACCATAATTAGCCCAGGAGACGACTATAACCTGTCCTTCATCTGAGGAAGAGTTCATAGAGTCAAACTGTAACCATGGTGATATTTTTATTACGTGAATACTCAAACGTACAAAGAAAGAGAAGTTGTGTTCTCACCACACTGAAGGTTCTGACTCAGATCCTTCACATGTTACACTGCGGCCTGAAACAGACACAGATCCATCAGAAAACTGTAATCATTCATGCACAGATTGGGTTCATTAGTCATTTCTAATCACAGGTTTAACAGAGTCCTTACGTGGGAAGCAGTCGTAGGTGGTCTCCAGGTATTTGCAGACTCCAGGATCATAAGTAATGTTTGACTTTATGTCACACTCTGTTTTTCCATCACAGCTGCAGGGAGACAGAAACAGCTGGTTTTCAGCTCAAAGATATGAAACAAGTTACTTTCAGGTGATCATTTACTTCCTGTTAGTTTGAGTAAAGCTGTTCAACAGGTTTTAGTTTGTTTCTTCTTTTGAATCAAAGGCTCACTTCTACCATCCCACAGTGCTCACCTGTTCCTCACGTTGTTCTCAGTGTCACTGTCAGAGCAGATTACTTCACCTCTACATTTGTACACAGCTGACGTCACAACGATCATTCCACCCACTGTTATACAGACACAGTATGAGAGAAAAGGAACAACTCAACACAACATGCAATAATCCAGGTTTAAGGCTTCAGTTTCAGACTCAGATGCTGCAGATCCATAAATAATGAGGATTGTACCTCTGTACACCACCACAGTGGAGATTACATTAACTCTGATTGAGGAGAAAACTTTAAGTCTGTGTTTTTGTTTCTAATCTACATCAAATGTTTCTGAATTTTTATACACAGTCCAACATCCTCAGAGCTTTTGTTAAAGAATAAATGCACTGTTGGTTTGTTGATCAGGAAAATACCATTTAAACTGAAAATAAGCAACTGTGCATAAAAAGGCTGTAAACTATAAACAGTTAATCCAATACTTGTTAAGTTTGTTGAATTTAGCCTGAGAGTCTGAATTTGATCTGCAGTGAATTCTTGGACACTATTTTCCATCTTACCACAGCTCAGGCGATGAGCACTGAGGCCGTTAGAGGTGACCACTCTCCCTGTGGATATGGCGGTCACCTCGGAAGGAAAGGAAACTTGAGCTCTGATAAAGCCTGAAATAAAAAATAAATGTATAATAATGTAAATGTATAATGTAAAATAAATGCTGGGCTTAAACCCGGGTCATCTTTTCAGAAGCCCGGGGTGTTTTGGAGAGTAATTTGTTTCATAGTTAGAGGCCCGACTGACATCTGTATAAAACAAAAACTACACACAATAATCGAAGCACATAGTGCACAGTCGTAAATTCCCCCTAATTTTGGTATCAATCAATCAATCAATCAATCAATCAATCAATCAAGGCTTTATTCGCCACATGCAGGTGTCCCTGCAGTGAAATTTGAGCAGGTACCAAAGCAAATCATTGGTACTGTACAAATAATGTAAATATGACAGTTTATCACAAAAGATTGATCTCAAACTGATCACTTGACCCATATTGACTCTATCCAATCCTTTAAATCCAGATTGGAAAGCATATCTATTTGATTTGGCTTTCCTGACCAGTTAATACCCTTTTAAATTTTTAACTTTTAAATCTTTTATTAAATTTTATTAAATTTATGATTTTATTATTAATTTCACTGCTGTTTTTGTCTTCTTAGTGGATTTTGTATTTATCTAACTCTTCTGGTCTGTTAGTGCCTGATTTGTACCCTGTTATTGACTTATGTTGACTCTCCATATTACTGTGAAGCACTTTGGTGTGCTTTGGTTTTTAAATGTGCTATATAAATAAAACTGTATTATATTACGTTACTTGTTCTTCGAGTGAATCAACAAATGGCGAAATGAAAAGCCGAACAACAACAACGCTGTTTCTTTAGAGAGTCTCAGCTTACATGTGTGTTTATTTCATATTTGTGAGAACGCCTCACAGGCATCCACACATTTCTGCTAAATCATAGTAATTCTGCTCGATGATAGAATTTCTGCTATGTTTGACTATTTTTGCTAGATTACAGTATTTCTGCTAAGTCAAAGTATTTCATGTAAATCATAGCATCTCCACCAAGTCACAGTGTTTCTGCTAAATCATTGTATTTCTGCAAATTCATAGTATTTGACACTGCAAAGTATTTCTGGACGACGACGAGGGGTGCATTTCCTTCTGAGGTTGGAACCCCCCCTCCAGACCTGCTCCTTAAAGAAGTGGAGTGCCCCCCCCCTCCAGTTTGCAATCCAGAGCCTCTGTCCCTGATTTCCTCACACATGTCAACAAGGAGCCCCACAACATCCAGAACCCACCCCACCCGCCCCAGCAGCCACCAGACAGGTTTCATTTCATTTTCACTGGAAACAGAAATAAGATTTTAAAAAGGTGTGTGTGAAGGATAGAGTATAGATTTTAGATCACACAAATACAATATTTAGTAGTTACAGACAGAAGAAGAAGAGGTGAGCTCTAATAATGAGAAAGTTAACAGAAAGGCTCTGTTAAGATATATATTCTAAAACACTTCTTCAGTAGAGAATCAGAGAGGAGAAACACACCAGAATTTCCTGCTAGCAAGGGCATCTCTCAGAACTCACACCCCAAGAGTGAGTCTCAGAGAGTGGCCCTGAGGACTTGCCCTGGTCCTTTATTTATACACTTCAGTGGGTGCTTGTGTGGTGTGTGTGTGTGTGTGTGTGTGTGTGTGTGTGTGTGTGTGTGTGTGTGTGTGTGTGTGTGTGTGTGTGTGTGGTGTGTGTGTGTGTGTGTTGGTCAGAGTGTGACCCTATAAATGACTTCCCTAAACCTGCTGTTCTGGAAGTCCAGCAGTTCATCTAAACAAAAGCACTTAGACTAAAACAGATATAACTACGTTAATCCTACCGTAAAACAATAAAACAAGGTAGGAACTTTCCCATGCTCCTAGGATGGGGGTGAAAGCCAGAACACCCTGGAATGTTACAGACTTCCTAGGATGAGACCAACTACATACTTCTAAACACAAATGATTACATGCAGTATTCTACCATATACAAACTTATATCATTAAAAGATTATACTGACTACTAAGTACAATTTTCCATTGACAGGCTCTTTGTGACCAAAATATAAGAAGCAGTAAAACAGCATTTACCTGAAGTGATGAGTGAACAGGTTGCTGCCAGCACTGAAAGAGACAGAAAGAAAGCTCAGTGTCAGACTGTGTGTTTGATATCAAGTTTAATTCACCTCAAAACATGAAACAGAAATGAAAACCAAACAGGAGAAAGCTGCTGCTTTCATTCACACCTGGATTCTTTGAAAACTCTTTCTAAACAGCAGATTTCAATGACACATTTATTCTCTTCATGTTTCCAACTTTTGTCAATAAACTTATTTGTGTTGACAGTTTGAACTCTTCAAAGTAAATGATCAGCCATGAATTCCTCTCAGGACTCTGTGAAGCCTAACTGTCCTGCTGAGGTGATGCAAACATGTATTTAGGATGTTAGATTAACTGATCCAATAAAGCAGAAAGAAAAGCATGTCACAGTACAGCACAGTGGAAAGCTAGAACAGGATTAGACTGAACATGTGCAGCTGATTTCATGTAGAAATAAAGGATTATCAGTGTGTTGTACTCACACAGTGTGCTGCTGAGTCCGGAGCAGAGCATCATGTTAGGAGATCTGGATTACAGTGAAGAGCTGATGGAGGATCAAACACAGAGCTGCTGGATTTACTCTGTTTCAGTAACACCTGTGATGTATATGCAAAGCACAGCCAATGGAAAAGCAGAGTATCCTCCTTCTCACGTGCAGGATGTTGGATGTTTGGAATGGAAAAAGTATGAGAAAAAGAAAAAAACAGGATGTGGATGTTAAATAAAAACAGGGTGCAGCAGGAACACAGCAGGAATATATTTGTATGGAAAATATTCATATTTACATGGAACATCTCCACATGTCTCTCTGGTCAGAGACCACAAACGAGACAGTGTTTGTGATGCTGAGTCAACAGTATTATATTGTAAGTGTTTAAAGAGAGGTTTCCATTGACTGTGACTGTGTGAAGAGCTGTTGAAAACGTTCCTGAAAAACACAACATGCCATCGTATGGCAGCTGCACCATTGTACTAAGGGTTTGGAGCACAGAGAGAACAGGGCCTTCATAAACACCCAAATCATCATCCAGGAAACCTGAAGCTGAAAACGCCGTTACACCTGTGTTTCAGTGAGTTGTTGAAAAAGGCCATGCCAACTCTAAAAAAGAAAGGACTCCGTACAACCGTTGAATATTTGGCTAATAATGCTCCAAAGTCTGAAAAGTGAATTCTGAAAAACACACACAAAAAAAAACTTCATGAGGAAAAATTTAAAAGTAGAATGGGAGGCAGAGCCTTCAGTTTTCAGGCCCCTCTTCTGTGGAACCAGCTTCCAGTTTGGATTCAGGAGACAGACACTATCTCTACTTTCAAGATTAGGCTTCAAACTTTCCTTTTTGCTAAAGCATCTAGTTAGGACCAAACACTCCACTCCACGGTTGCCCCATTGGTGGTCCTCCTTGGGTCCTCGTACTCTGGGGCCTGGATCTCCTCTATACCTGCTCCATACCTGCTTCATACCCTGAGGGACGGGGCTATGGCTCCCCACACTCCCTAGCAGATCGAGAAACCTTTGGAATACAAACATTGGAGCCCTGTTTGTCATTCTGGCTAAAGACTCAAGTTTGTTCTTATTTTCTTAAAAATCAGTGATGAATAGTAAAATGTTCTAGCTTTACTGAGAGCTTTTTTTAATAGAGTCACTTGGAGTGATTATTTTTCCAGGCTAAATGATGATCATCTAAATTAGTAAGATGCCATTTCCTTTCACCATTAAAACCCAGAATCCAGGATGTCAGGCTTGAACTGAAGACTCATCTTCTATTGTTGGAAACTCACATGTTAAGGATGACAATCACATAACAGGGAAGGAGTAAAGCAAACCGCATACGAGGACTCTCTGAGACCACACAGATGAGAGAACAGTATTGAGGGACAACACGAAATTAAGAAATGAAATGAAATTAGGCAATGTGTGTTGCAACCGTGTCCTGCGCTGCTCAGCCTGAAGCAGAGCAGCATGTTAGAACATCTGGATTCCAGTGAGGAGGACTCTATTTACACTGTTTGGATTAAAGCTGTAATTTATTCGAAAAACATGTAAAACACAACAATGACAACATTTTCCTTTGCAGACCAAACATAGAGTTAACAGCACTAAATGAAAGGTTACATAAACTTGGCTCTGCTCACCTTAACATGATGTATGAAGAACAAAGGAGCAGAGCCTTACAGGAAACCAGAATATTTCAGCAGAAATGAAATCAGGGGACACGCTGGCCATGATGTGCCCACATCCCCCTTCACCAAACACACCCACGGTTGGATCACGTGACCCTGAATCCTCCCTTAGATAAGCTGCAATAGGGATTGCTTATCAAAGGGAGGATGATGCTGCACTGAGTGTTTCTTCTTCACTCACTATGTGTTTGTACACATCTCTTTATTAGGTATTATTAATCTCTGTCTCTCTTCCACAGCATGTCTTTATCCTGTCTTCCTTCTCTCACCCCAACCAATCACAGCAGATGGCCCCGCCCCTCCCTGAGCCTGGTTCTGCTGGAGGTTTCTTCCTGTTAAAAGGGAGTTTTTCCTTCCCACTGTCACCAATGTGCTTGCTCATAGGGGGTCATATGATTGTTGGGATTTTCTCTTTTTACCATAGGATCTACTTTACAATATAAATTGCCTTGAGATGACTGCTGTTGTGATTTGGCGCTGTATAAATAAAATGTATTCAAAGTCAACTGAATTGAAAGCTGAAGGCTCTGCTTCCCATTGTATGGAGCAATCACATGTAAACCAGCAGTCTGAGAGCGAAGTGCTCTATTTGTCATACGTAAGGTCATTAGGATCAGATGGGGCCTGATTATTCAGGACCCACAAAGTCACTTGGAGGGATTATTTTTCCTGGTTAAATGATGATCTTCTAAATTAGTGAGATGCCATTTCCTGTGCAGCTTTTTCCAAGACTCCTTTTAGTTGTTGTGCAATGTTTGAATAAATCCTGTGATCTATATGCAAACCCATTGCCAGTTGACGGTAATAGACAGGGTGCGGCAGGAGCTGGGAACACATTTGTATGGAAAATATTCTGATTTGCATTGAAAATCTTTGTTCTAACTCACAAAGGTCAAAGTGTTTCGGTCCTTGGGTGGAAAGCTGTGATGAAATCAGCTCGTTGGAAAAACATCAGTAACCAAAGCTGAGTTCCAAGAAAAATTTGAAGTGTTTAGAAAAAGTCATCCGTCATCAGCTGTGACTGTTTTGAATAGTTTTAATCAAACCTGTGATCTCATATGCAAAACACATAAAATTTGAAAAGCAGAATATCTTTCTTATATGGTGCAACTAAAACTACTATAAATGAATGGTTACGTAAACGTGGCTCAGCTGATCTTGACATGATGCAAATTACTGCAAGAACAAAGCAGCGCCACAGGAAACCAGAATATTTAATAAGAAATAAAATTAGGAAACACACTCACCATGAGCTGCCTGGACCCATCCCATTCCTCAACATACCCCTGGTTTAATGAAGCAGTCACCTTTTTAGTGATAGATCTGTGAAGGTTCTCAGTCATCCAGGTCATTGTAGTCAAAGGAGCTTGCAAAGAAAAGCGTCTGGACTTCTTTAAGTTGCTTGAAGACGTTTCACCTTCATCCGAGAAGCTTCTTCAGTTCTAAGGTCAAATGGTGGAGAGTCCCAGATATAAACCTAGTGGGAGTTTCCCCCCACAGAGTGACAAAAGGACCCCCTGATGATCCTCTAATCGGGACTCTCCACCATTTGACCTTAGAACTGAAGAAGCTTCTCGGATGAAGGTGAAACGTCTTCAAGCAACTTAAAGAAGTCCAGACGCTTTTCTTTGCAAGCTCCTTTGACTTTTAGTGATAGAGTTCACATTTTTCAATGATCAAACAATAAGAACAACAAACACGTTGAAAAGATGAATAGTCATAGACAGGGTCAAGCTGGGAAAAGATTTGTATGGAAAATATTCTGATTTGCATAGAAAATCTCCTCATGTCTCACTGGTTAGAGACCACAGAGGAGACAGTGTTTGGGACTGTGGCTCAAAATGTGGAATGAAATGTATTCACGGGGATCAGTAACTAAAGCTCAGTTTCAAACGACACTGGAAGAGTTTAGAAAGAGGTTTCCATCAAACTGAACTGTGTGAAAGACTGTTGAAGTGATTTTTGAGAAACACAACATGCCACTGTACAGCAGCTACACCATCATGCAAATGATTTTACCCACACACAGGGCAGGGCCTGTCATAAACACCCAAATCATCATACAGGAAACCTGAAGCTGAAAAAGGCTTTACACCATTGTTTGAGTGTTTTGTGACAAAGGTGGCTGTAGCTCAGGTGGTAGAGCAGGTCACCTGATGCTAACCCTCATGCTAAGATGCTAACTGCTCTGTGACGTGGACAAATGATGGACAGAGCATAAAAAAGTGCTTGTGTGAGTGACGCAAGTTGTATAAAGTGCGACATTTGAAAGGAGCCACATTTGTGCAGTGGCGGTCCTAGCCTGTTAGGCGCCCTGGGTGAACACCCCCTCTGGCGCCCCCCCCCCACACACACACACACACACACATACATATGAAGAGGGAGAGAGTATGCATAGTATGCAAACGGCTACTAAACAGACATCATACTTCGTCATACAATGAGAACAGGACAAATCAACAATTGACACTGACTAATTAATATTATATTATTGTATATATTGTTTGGAGTTTAGTCTGTTACTGTTGCTATTTTTACCATTTCTTTTTGGAGCAACTGTAACCCACATAATTTCCTTAGGGATTAATAAAGTATTCTGATTCTGATTGTTTCAGGATGACCTGCCATTATCCAATGACACATCTGCTTAACTGCATCTTTTGCTCGTTCCTCCTTGTAGGAGCCATAATTAAATGTATTGAATTTTAAGGATCACTGGGTTTTCATTTGTTTGGTTGCTATGGTGATGTGTAACGGGAGTCACGTGGGTGCTAGCGGCGACATTAAGAGGGCGTTGTCAGTCTGTCTTTCACTGGTTTGATTTTGACAGAGAGGAGGGCTGGGTAGCGTAGTTTTTGTTGTTGTCAGCACAACGAGTTTCCCCTTGTTGCGTTAGAGCCTGTGATGTTTTATTGCTCTGTAAACTTTTCAAGCACTTTAATAAACAAGCAAGCAATTCCACCTCTCGCATTATTGCGTAAAGTTGACAGCACGTCAGGCAAATAGGCAGGCTCCATCCCCTGCCTCTAGCGACTGTGGAAGTCGCTACACTCCTCCTCTTCTTTTCTCTGTTTTTAAACTTTAAAAACGGGGTGTGTGTGAGACTTTAAATCAACAAAATATAAATTATAAATTTTAAATTGTTATTGATCCCTTTACCCCGAGTCCTAAAGTGTATTTTTTTTTTTACTCTTAAATATTTATTGTTTGTTTACTTGCACTGCTGTAACTGGAGCCTCGTCGTCTCGTCTCTCTCTATACTGGACTGTATGTAGCAGAGATGACAATAAAGTTTACTTTGACTTCAGCAGCGAGCATGCGCACCGAGGGCTCTCGCTCACTTTTCACATATAGAATTTCGAAAAAACATCGGTGCAAATTATAAGTCTGTATCATGATGTCTGGTGTTTTCGTGTTTGTTTTTATATTGTTTTTATTTTGTTTTATTTTGTGAGTTGGTTATTAGATGCTGCTCCAGCCACCAGTGATCCCTCGCCGCCCCGCCCTCTCCTCCCTGTGCCGCAAGCAGCAGGCGCACCTCGCAAACAGAGGGCGCCCTTACTCCCAGCAAATGGGCGATAGAAAACCGATCAGTGCCTCTGCCATTCCCAATATACACTCGCATGATGTCGGGGCAGCATGAGTACGAGCAATTTTTTTTTACCAATGCCCGTGATGCCGCCCCCCACCACGATGCCGCCCCGGGCAACCGCCCGTGTCGCCCGTATCTAAAACCGCTACTGCATTTGTGGAATGTGATGTTGTGGACCTAAAATGGTGACATCATATGAAGGCAGGTTTAACCAATAAAATAAAGCACAACTCAAATTTAGTATGGAAAATGTGAAACTAAGGCCAGGAGGCATGTATACTATTAGCTGAGATACAGGCAAGGAATACGGACACTCCTGGGTCTTTTTAGTTCAATGGTAGTTATCTGACTAGGTCAAAGGGGAAGACAGCACTTATAAATACACAGAAGGGTAATGGGCAGATAGGATACACCTGGAAAACACAGCTGAACAGAATTATAGAAGATGAGAAAGAAAACTACAGACAAATATAAGGCATGTGCCTCGTATGTCTACTGGGCAGTGACCACTTGTAATTGTTTTTAGACTGTGAGGACAAGCTTTGTTGGTACCATTTTACAATAATTCAATTCAATTCAACTTTATTTATATAGCGCCAAATCACAACAACAGTCACCTCAAGGTGCTTTATATTGTACAGTAGATCCTACAATAATAGATACAGAGAAAAACCCAACAATCATATGACCCCCTATGAACAAGCACTTTGGCGACAGTGGGAAGGAAAAACTCCCTTTTAACAGGAAGAAACCTCCAAAAAATGTATTTCAGTGTTTGCTATTATCTACACACACACACACACTCACACACACACACGCACAATAGCAGCCCCTCTCGCTCAGTTTTTGCATTTGCGCTCGCTCGCAATGTGTTGCTCGCGCTCTCAACATTTCTGCCCGTGCGCGCTCAACTCTTTCTCTACACCGTTATATTTGTGCCACAAAACCAGCCAATCACAGACTTGGAGACAAAAAAGTCTGATTGGCTGTTTTGGTCTCCAATTAGCTCGAAATGACAAAATGCAATATCCCAGAATCCATTTCGTCCAAAACTCAAACGAGGCAGTGGCGGAGGAACACAGAGTTGTGGAGTTTGAAATATTACTCTTTCTGGGTCACAAAATAAACTTTGAAGATATTTTCATGCGAGGATGTTTCTGTGTAAACTTCAAATATCTGCTCGATTCATCAAGACATCACATATTTGCATAAGTGCTCTAACGTTTTCGGAGATGCCTGTGCTTGTGTGTTCATGTGTTCAGGCCCCCATTTCCGGAAATGTAAAAATAAAGATAATTTTTTGAGCTCGACCACTCTGAGTCCAGTCTTTCTCTTTTCCACAATACAGGGGCCAATGGAATCAAACACAGTGAAAGGTGAAGATGGAAGGACATCAAGGGGGCTTGAAGTCTGTTTTATATGACAAAGCAGGACTCTGATGTCTTGTAATGTAACAGGAGTAAAAGAGGACCGAGTATCAGAGGAGAGCAAATTGAAGGTTTGATATTGAGAAGATGATGGAGAGATATTAGACCTGATGGCAGTGACCTTATTTCTGAAATAGTTCATAAACTCATTGCATTTAGACGTTGAGTGAACTGGTGCACAAGGAGCATCAGGAGAAGCATTACTCTCGATTGTTTTAAACAACAGAAAAATACTCTGTTCTGGCATTTTCCACATGTCATTTAGTAAGAGGATAGATTCTTTAAGGTGTAACCTATAAACCTCAAGCTTGGAAGCTGTCGGGTGAGAAGGGGGTGTTTTACTTTTATTTTAGCATCAGCATCAATATTATATCAGAATCATTTAACAAGCATTGCATTAAACATTGATTGAAGCTATTGATATTACATTAACATTTGTATTACAGTGATTGCTATAACCTGGTGTTAATCTTCTACTTACAGGTGTCAGAATAATCATATTATCTCTCATTGCAGGTGTAAACATGATCACCTTATACACATTGCAGTTTGTTGCTCATTATAGAGTTGTGCCCGAGTTAATAAAGGTCAAAAACTTCAGTCGGCGTTATGACTGGCTGATCCATGGTGTGGGATGACTTTGGGCCCAGGAGGTTGCACGCGCTTACATAACACTGATATCATGTGATTCTTTGTGATTTTTTATCTAGTTATATCTTTTCATTAAATTTTTAAGTAGTGGTAGTTAATTAAACCAACATTCATTTAATATTGCATGCCTGATTCAGCGTATTATACACAGGTCAACTTGATAATTTGCAAAAACCTTGCAGCTGTAATGTTGTGTCTCCATAAGGGACAGTTGGCTCTAAGGAGATGAGTGGGAGCCAGTGTCTGTCCTCGAGACGAAGAGAATGTTCCTTTGCTGTGTCTAAAGTTGTCAATATTGACTGTATTGTACCACCTGTACGCATGAGGGGGCGTTCTAATACCCTGATTTTCATAAAACAATGGTTGTGTGGTGTCTGAAGCGAGATTTGATGCTGTCTGCTGTATGGTGTCCATCTCCCACGCGTGTGTTCATTAAATCATCGTTTGACTTGACCCGGCCGGACCAGTGTGGTTATTTTTGGTTTTCCTCCTGTATCCATCCTCAATATTTGAATCCGTAACAGTTTTGGGGGCTCGTCCTGTGGTATTGGGGAGGAAGTTTTGGAGGTTTGGACGGTCCGAGGTGGTCGAACGGGCAGGCACGAGCCAGTGGTCTGACGTGAGTGGGGAAGCCGGCACATCTAAAGGTGAGGCACAACCTGTTGAATGTAAATCCAAACTGTGCCAAATTGGACTGTATAAATTAAAAGTCTACTCACTGAGATTACTGGTGAAGGCCTGTTTTGATTTTGATGAAAAATCTCATGAGTGTTGAAACTTGAAGTAAGCTTATAAGTTATAATACTGGGTTTGAGTCCCAAGATAAAGGAAAATAATACTGGGTTCGAGTCCCAAGAGAAAGGAAAATAATACTGGGTTCGAGTCCCAGGTAGTTTGATAGGGAATTGGTCATTTTGTGAGTTAGTCTCCATTGGTCTAAGGATTGCATCTGTGTTGGCCATGTTACGAGTTAGAGGCTCCATTGTCCATAACGTTGCATCTGCGTCAGTCATACTCTTGTTTTAGAGGGTTGACGGCAGTTTAAAAGTATTATAAATTATCTAAGAACGGCAATAGCTAAGAGGCGCATAGCCCGGAGGTTACACTCCCTCCTGGCCGCGGACGCGCGACCTTGACCTGTCGGCGAACAGGGTTAGTTCAGTTTGGCTTGACTGTGGGGTACAGGGCATCCTGGAATAAGCTAGGAGTTAGAGTCTCCTTACCATGTTGAACGGTATCTGCACATTTTTGGACACTCTAAATTGAGTTAGGGATTTTAGAGATGAGGCCAGATACAGTTAGAGTCTGATACTGGTTAATTGAGTACAAAAAAGTTGGACTTTCTTCGGTTGGACCCGTTATCTTAAATTTGTCAAAATTGTTAGGCGCTAAAACTTTCAGGCCTGAGAGTGATTGTAAATATAAGACGTCTTTGTAAAATAAGATAGAATAATAATATTAATTAGTTAATGTTGTTCATGAGACTAAAGTCATCTCACTATGGTAATGTAAATATAATATGGCCAATATTATAGTATTGTCAGATTATTATGATATATATATATATATATATATATATATATATATATATATATATATATATATATATATCACTGACTTTCAGCTTGTTGTGTTTGTGGATATATGACTGACTTTAATTATCCATAAAATCATCAGATTCTCTGTAAGATTAAGGTCGACTATATGTATATTTAGAAGTAGAGGCTTTAAAACCAAGTTAATGCTGAAAGTACAAACATCACTAGTGTCACATAACTTTGCCGACATATGGCCAACAGCAATGTTTTAATGTTCTTCGTTATTAAACATTCGCACATGAATAAGTGACGTCATATTCAGTACTTACTTTTGACAGTTCACTTTTCGGCCGCTCCCTTCTGCGTATTTTGCGGCAAAAGTATCCACACCCACCGCCGCGCTATGAATTGTGGGATATTTGGGACCACGAAGCGTGCACCGGACCACGCTTGATATTTGGGGAAATCGATGGCGCATTTGGAGTATGCATTTCAAGTACACTTCGAATTGGGACAGCCGTCGTCGCGTGGCGGTGACGTAACCGCACTTAAAATGCGTACTTCAAGCATGCAGACCCTGAAATGGGACACAGCGACTGAGAGGGAGGTAAGCCTGTGTTTCAGGAAAATGGCAAACAGCTCCAGTGCGACATCTAGTGGGTCTAGGGGATTTAGGCCTCTGAAGGAGCAACTGCAACAGCTAAAAAAAGCCATTCGCTTGGCTTTCCCTGGATCATCAAAAATAGCGGAGAAAGAATGCGAAACGATGGATGTGGAGGTAAGGAAAATTATTGCCTCCCAACAGAAAGGGCTGGAGGAGAAGATAGCCCTAAACATTGTGTTCAAAACGGAAGGAGAGAGATGTGAGCAGAAACTGGAACAACTGAAAAAGGAAGCAGAGGGACGTTCAGTTAACTGCAAAGGCAAAAAAGAAATCAAGAATCTAAAGGAAACCCATGCAAAGTGCTGTAAATGGCTGTTCTTGTGGAATGGAGCATCATCCTGGATGATGGAGGATGTCATGGAGGAAACAGGAGACATGGGAAATGTAATGGAGTCATTGAAACAGCTGAAGGAGGAAAATAAAAAGATAAAGAGCCAAATGAAGGATTTAATGTCAAAGCCAGAAGATGCTAACAGATATCACACACCAAAATTATATCCTTGGGCCGCAGTAACACCTAGTGCCCCACCACAATCATACATCATGCCTGTGATGACTCTTGGTGGGGGACAAGTTCATGGCCCAGATGGACAAACCGGAGTAGTTCTTGGAGGAATAGCGGACGTTGAATATACCAGCCCACCTATAGTTCGCCCCAAAGAAGGGTCAATGACAGTTAAATGTCAGCCCCAAAGTGGGGGAGGGAGAATGATAGCCTCAGCTGCAGATGAAGGCTCAACCTCGCCTCCCCGCTCACTTTGCAAAGAAAAAATGTCAGGCCCAGAAGTATTAATGGAGGAACAGCCAAGTCACAGTGGACAGACTGAACAGACCCCTAAAATGGAGGATACAATGTCACCTGAGGATGGAAGTGAACGGTCAACCTTTCAGGAGATGCCAACACCAACAAGAGAAGGGCAGGCCCAAACCAGTAGGTCAGAGAGACCTGACACAACGGCCAAGGACGGAAGCTGGAGAGGAGAAGTCTATGGTCGGATGCATGAAAACCCAAATGCACTAATGGAAGTAATAAAAACGCTAAATGACGTTAAGAAAAAACTGAGCAAAGCTATGTCAGAGGAGGAGAATGAAGATGGTGCGACTTCATCAGAAGAAGAGAATGATGAGGAGGAAAAAGACAGAGTAGTTGAGTCAGAGCCAAATGTAGGCAGAAATTTGAGATCGAGACGTGGAAGAATAGAAATAAGAAGGCCCATGTTTCAAGTGGCGTTAGAGCCAGGAGCTGCTGGCCCTAGTTATAATCTCCCTTTAATAGCAGGCCCAAAAGATCAACCACTGTATCGCCCATATAAAATAAGAGATTTGGAAGCATTGGTTAAACAACTTCCACCTATAACTGAGGGAGGAGCGAGTTGGTTAAGAACACTAAGTAGATTGACCGAAGGCCAGGAACTTGCCATTGGCGATTTCGCGCTATTGCCGGCCACTGTATGCTTGGTGGTGGGCTAGCCGATGTAGAGGCTATACCCCACACAGCCCGGTATGCAAATGATCTGCCATACCATGAAGTGCAATGTGCCTTATCTGACGCAGTCCGTGAGAAGTACCCAACCCCTAATACTGGAGCTATACCTAAAATAATTTGGGACCCCCAACATACACCTAGGGAGTTTTTAGCAAAAGCCAAAGAGCAGTGGTTGTCAGAAACAGGTATCCATCCAGGTAATGAAGGCGAGCATCGGGCGTGGTTCCGTTCTGCGGTGCTGGCAGGGCTGCCCAATCAAGTAAAAGCAGACTTAGAGAAAAATCCAGATTTTGCCGTAGCAGACTCTGTGCAGTGGGAAAGACATGTAACCCACCGGTTGCAGCAGGAACAGGATACAGTGAACAGACCAAAAAAAGAGTTGGAGGAGGCACAGGCGTCCTTGGTTAAGTTACAGCTGACAGAGGCAAGAAATAAAGCTGGAGAGAAAAAGAAGGAGGAAAAGGAGAACGCAAAGAAAATAATGATAGCTGGGCCCCAGCCTGGTCCCGTGCCTGAATGACCAGAGGGAGACCCGGGTCTGTGCCCTGATGACAGGTGGCCCGTCAATGCACCAAGGCAGCGTCACCCCATAGGGAATTGGGGGACCGGTGGTCCGCAAAGAGGGCGTGGTGGATCAGTGAGGGGAGTGCAAAGAGCTCGTGGAACAGGGAATCCCAGCAACATGCCTTGGAATGCCTGTTGGAGATGTGGAGCAGAGGGACACTGGAGCAGAGAGTGTCCAGAATTTATTCAAAGCTATCCAAGGCGAGGCTACCGACCCCAGGCACGTGGAGCTCCAAGAGGGAGAAATGGATACAGGGGAGCACACCAAGCCCCAAACCCAAGTGCAGCGCCAGTCGCTCAGTACCCAGTGGCTGACTGGGGCTGGGGGCAGGAGCAGTACTGAGGGAGCCCGGAGAGACCAAACAGCATGGGGATGGCAGACCCTATGCTGTCAATGACCGTGGAAGGGACAGAATTGCCCTTTCTAGTGGACACTGGAGCAACATATTCCACACTGAGAGCAACACCAGACTGTGCCACACTTTCCTATCACACAGTTAATGTGGTGGGTTTTTCCGGGGTCCCAATGACTCTGCCATTGACCGATCCAGCCGTGACAAAGCTGGGAAAGCAGACTGTGAAACACCAATATGTGGTGTCACCTCAAGTGCCAGTGAATCTCATGGGCAGGGACCTGCTCGTGAAGCTGGGAGCTACTATCATGTGCTCTGCAGATGGACTGTCTGTTACTCTGCCAGGAGGACAGCATTTCCCGTGCCTGGGAACACACTCAAAGACTCAGTATCTGCTTCAGAACTGTGAACAAGCCAAAGCCGACATTTACTGGGTAAGACTGCTGGAGGAAGGCATTCTACGTCAATTCCAACTGTGGAGACCCTGGATAATGAGCTTGGCAGTTTACTCCCCACCACGAGATCCATACCACGTCACTCTTTTTTATGACAGGGAAAATGATGACACCTACCGTGAATTATTCCAGTCTGATCTTGAGGGTCAGATCTGGAATGTGCAAACAAATAACATTTACATTGGGCCAGAAGGCGTAGCCGCGGCTGTAAAATTAACTGATGAACAACTGCCTTGGTATAATGTGGGAGAAAATTCGGCCCCTCACATTACATTGGCGGTCCACGAAGGTCATGGAGCATGTGATCTGGGACCAATGGTCAGGCGGGCGCTGGACGACGCATGGTGGCAAAGCACCCAAATTCCAAATCTATGTTATGCACCAAAGTGCAAGACCTATCGGATAACTTGTATGTCTAATGATGCAGTGAGCCTTGAACATCAAGAAATCTCAGAAACACATGGAAGAGAGAGAGCAGACCATCCTGATGCAGTTGCTGAACTGTCAAAACTGCCTGACAGTCTGTGGACCAAAGGGCCCACAGACGTTGGCCTGGCCACCTGTTCGCCTGTCCTGTTCCAGCTGAAATCACACACACCAGTTAACAGACCGCAGTATAAACATAAACCTGATGCAGAAGAGGGAATCGCAGAAACAATTGAAGGTCTGTTAAATGTCGGAGTGTTAGAGCCATCTCACTCACATTGGAACACACCAATTCTACCGGTGGAGAAACCTGGGACAGGAAAGTATCGTATGGCACATGATTTGCGAGCCATTAATGCCATACTGCATACTAATACTGTGCCTGTTCCAAACCCCTACACTGCACTATCAGCTATCACGTGTGACCAAAAGTGGTTCACCTGTATTGATCTTGCAAATGCATTCTTTTGTCTTCCACTGCATGAGTCTCTCAGAGACATTTTCTCATTCACATACAGAGGCACAAAATTCAGATACACACGTTTACCACAAGGTTTTGCACTTTCTCCTGGCATTTTCAATCAGGTGCTCAAAGTGGCCCTGTCAACATGTAATTTGCCTGATGGATGTACATTGATATGTCGATGATCTTCTCATTGCAGCCCCGTCAGCAGTGGATTGTGCGGCAGCCTCACTCGTTGTGTTGAATAGATTGGCAGAGTGTGGCTTCAAAGTGAGTAAAGAAAAGTTGCAATTGGTTCGACCTGAGGTAACATTTTTGGGCCGGGTAATCGCACACAAATCAGTGGGTTTAATGAACACACACAGAGACCAAATTCTGACACACCCAAAACCGCGAACAGTGAGAGAAATGCTTTCTTTCCTTGGTTTGACAGGTTACAGCAGAAAGTTCATTTCTGACTATGTAGGTAAAACTGCCCCTTTAAGGGGCCTAATGAAGCAAGTTGGCGTTCGAAATCTTAAGGCTGAATTGCCTTGGACGTCTGACACTGAAACCGCGTTTATTACATTAAAACAGGATTTGTCAAGAGCCTCTGATTTGGTTACACCTAATTATGATGAGCCATTCTATTTGGATATTTCTGAAACAAACTCCATCGTAAACGGGGTGTTGTTTCAGAAAAAAGGGGGGAGCAGGGATGTTCTCATGTATGTCAGCATAAAACTACATCCAACAGAAGCAAGGCATCCCACATGCACACAACACGCAGCAGGGGTCGCCAAAGTCATTCAGAAAACAGCACATGTAGTGAGAGGGCATCCACTAAAAATACTCACTACACACAGCACAGTGGCGTACGTGAACTCACAAGCATTTAGTATGACACCACGGGCGCAACAGAAATTGAATAAAGTTTTGGAGGCCCCAAATTTGACATTCACACATGAAGGAACTAACATGGCAGATTTAATGGGAGCAGGGGAACCACATGACTGCGTCAAAAGAGCACAGGTTGAAGAAAAAATTAGGGAGGACCTGAAGGCGGAACCTATACCTGGAGCTGAGGATTGGTTCACAGATGGATGTTGCCACAGAGATGAGGAAGGACTAAAAACAGGGTATGCGGTGGTCTGCAGAGTAGGAAGTGAGTATCAGGTCAAAGAAGCAGGAAGGATTGAGGGACAGCAGTCGGCCCAAAGAGCTGAAGTGATAGCCCTAGCTCGAGCTTTGAGGTTAGCTAAGGATATGAGAGTGAACATCTATACTGACTCAGCGTATGCATTTGGAGCAGCTCATGTGGAGCTGCCTCAGTGGAAAAGAGCAGGATTCAGAACAGCAACCAACGCACCTATTTGCCACAAGAAGGAAATGGAGGAACTGGAGGAGGCCTTGGGTGATCCAAGAGAGGTGAGTATCATAAAATGCAAAGGGCACTCACAAGGAACCAGCATGGTGGCAAAAGGAAACCAGAAAGCGGACGAAGCCGCAAAGGAGGCAGCAGGCTACAAAGGACGGAGACAAATGATACAGGTAATTGCAGAAGAGGAAGGGCCAATTAACCTAACGGAGGAGGTCAAACAGGCCCAGGAGGAGGCATCCCCAGAGAAAAAGGGGGTGTGGAAAAACAAGGGAGCCTGGCAGGACGGAAGCTTGTGGAGGGGGCCAGACGGGCGTCCCGTGCTAACAGCAAAAATGGCGAAACAGAAGGTGAGCGAGGCCCAAGGGCTTGGACACGTGAGAGAAGTCTGTGTCATTGGTGGCACCCTAAGCTCAGAGAAATGATAAGGGAGAAGGCCAGAATGTGTTTAATCTGCGGAGCACACAATCCCAAGCCAGTGATCAAACCAGAATTGGGTAAGTTCCTGATGCCTGAGAGGCCAGGAGAGGAGATTGTCATTGATTTCACTGATATGATTGATTCAGGCCCTGGTGGTCTTCGATATTTGTTGGTGTGTGTAGATGTACTGACCGGCTGGCCAGAGGCATGGGCGACTAAAAAGGAAGATGCGAGGACCGTGATCAAATGTTTAATCAATCATTACATTCCTCGACATGGGTTCCCCAAAAGAATTAGATCAGATAATGGAACCCATTTTAAAAATCAAGATTTGGCAAAGGTGGAAAAAATGTTGGGAGTTCAGCACAAATTTGGGACAGTGTATCATCCTCAATCCCAAGGGAAAGTAGAAAGGATGAATCAAAATTTGAAAAATAAATTAGCTAAAATCTGCGCGCAAACAGGGCTCAATTGGGTCGCTGTCCTGCCGATTGCTTTGATGACCATAAGATGTTCTGTTAATCAGTCCACAGGTTTTACGCCCTACGAGCTGCAAACTGGGAGACAGTTTCCGGCACCTTGGACGGTGGGCCCGGTGGAACAGGGCACGAGAGGGATCAGGTCTCACACAGACTATTGGAACGAGTTAAAGGCGCTTGTGTCCAGCTTCACAAAACAGGTGGCTTGTGAAAGACCCCCAGGGGAAGGAGAGGTCCCAGACGCGAGAGTGGTGTGGCTGAAGGTCATCAAACGCAAGTGGAAGGAACCTCGTTGGACTGGCCCGTATGAGGTGTCTGCCCGGACGGCTAAAGCGGTTCAACTGAAAGGGAAAGGCGACAACTGGTATCACTGGTCGCAGTGTGCACCGGCACACAACAGCTGGGTGGAAAAAATTGCATCTCCACCCATCACAGGTGAAAAACAGGCAGAATAAACCCTCACACCTGTGCAACGGGCCGACCGGTAGTCTACCTGGGAGGCCGAAGAAAGAAGAGCAGCCTAGGAGGAAGTCGCCGCGCCAGCAGAAAGGAGCGGTATCAAATTGAATATTTGCCAGAAAGGCTTTAACAAGAAGAGCTTTGAACTTGTCGCGGTAAAACGGATGAGTGTCTCAGCACTTATGGTGGATTAGAATTCGATTATGTTAACGGCTCCACAACCTCTTTTACGTTTGATCTGTGTGATGTTTTTAACTGTAAGGGCGCAAGCAGTACCTGGAGGGGATATAATGTGTGGATCTGCTGGGACTACTCAGTGAGTACACACTGCGAAAGGGGAAATCGGCCTTATGACGGGTGGTGTAGGAATTGGAATCAGGTAAAGGGTTACACTGGGGAAAATTGGGAACCGTCAGAACTAGGACCAGGAAATGACCTTAAACTTCAAAGGGATTACAGTCCATCTAAAAATCTGTTGACTTTGTCATTGGGGAATTGGCAGCGGGAAAAACCTGTATATTTAGTTGTGGGTGTGGAAACTGCAGGAGTTGATCCAAAAAGTTTAATTAAAGTTAATTTCTTAGAAAAGCATAACCCCGTACAGTCAGTTAGAGAAGAAACGGCAACACACGTGACTTCCAGTTCAATGAACTCTGTTACTTCTCTTACAGGGCAGAAGGGAAGCGGGTCGTCGGAGGCGGTACCAGAGGAGCAGGAACCAAACGATAGACGGGTCCTGTCAGTGGACTACAGCACATTAAAACCTCGAGATTTGATTGAACGCGCCACCGGGTTCAGTGATAGTAACCTCTGGCTGGACTGGATGGCTCAAAATGCTAGAGAACAAAAATTGTCTAATTGTGTAGCTTGTGCTTCCGCTAGACCGCGTTTGTTTACAGAGCCTGCGCCACTGCATCCAGAGGATCAGTGGGGCTATAATTGCATGTTGCGAATGACGAGAGAAGTAGTGAATAGTGGGAATTGCACTGTTTTGCCCAGTTTATTTCCCCCTATTGACAAATACACCCAAGTAGAAAAGATAATTATACGTGTTTTAAGTTTTCCACGGATAAAGTAAAGTATAATTTGGGAGAAATTGATCCAAGTTGGTGTTCTGTTACACACCTGGGGAGGACCACAAATAATGTAAGTGATGCGACTACACTAATTGGAACCTGGGCCAAAATAAACTTTTAAGATATTTTCAGGCGAGAATGTAGCTGTGTAAAGTTCAAGTATATTATATTATTCAGGTAAATATTCAGGTTACCACAAATTGTTTTTTCATTTAGTTGAACTTGAAATGTTTGTCAGTAAGTAAAACAGTTAGTACTGTACAGTCAGAAAATATCAAGTTATTCTTAATACTGCAGACTTAAAAGCTTTACTTAGTTTTTTTGAGGAAACGAGTTCCCTTAATTTTTTCGGGTTCTGGGAACTAACAAGGCTGTACAGCGTACTCAAAATGAGTAAGTTGCCCTAACTTGGTCATCTTACGTAACCTTGATCCAATTCTTTTGAGTTCTGGGAACAAGTGAGCTTGTACAGAGTACTCAAAAGAAATAAGTTGTCCTAATTTAGTCATTTTTAGCTAAGCTTTACTCAATTTTTTGAAGCAATGAGTTTCCTCAATTTTTTGAGTTCTGGGAACTAATTAGATTTTACAGTGTGTGCGCACCTCTACACCTGTTACGCCGGGCGGTGACTTCAGGGCTAACTGAAGCTAATATCCATGGTAGTACATCACCTCTGCCATCAAAACGGCGGTTGGACGACAGACACAAGGTGAGCATGGAGCCATCAGACCATTGATTCCGGGCTTGGAACTGAAGTGCAGCGTCGGCACCAGGTGACAGTAGCTGAATTAGTCGTAGGCACCGGGAATCTTCCCACATCCAAGAAGGTAATCTTTGGTACCTTCTCAGTTGCACTTGAACACCGGCCCTGGTTCCCCTCCTTCTTTTCTTCGTGTTGAATCCCACCAATATGTACGGTAACATGCACTCAGGTGAGGAACACACAAAAGGTGGAGGGAAAAACTTCCTGTAACTGTCCCAGCTGTCATAGTAGCTCTCCATTGAATCTTTGATATACAACAGCGAGCCCCGATTATAAATATTGGTGGCAGAGATAAAATCAAGACACAAAACGGTAAAAATAATATTGCAAGCGACAATAGCGGCCAGTATAAAACTATACCAGCGAGCTGTACTAGCGGCACAGGCGGCGAAGCCAAACACAGGCGCCATCTTGCCCATATAAACATCCAATCACAGTTAACCTTTGTGGCATGAATAAGGCACGGCGGGTCCAGGGATTTTCAGACATTTATTCACAGCACCTCACACCACACACACCTGAGTCCCCGTGTTTTTAACGTGGCGGGCGTGATTGCGGATGCCGTGCAGGTGCGTCCGCCCTCCCTGCACGCCACCGCAGACCACGCCCCACCACACACCCCCATCGCCCGATTGAGGCCGGGGAGTCATCCGGCCGAACCTACTCCCCCCCACCCCACCGGTTGGGGGGAGCAACGTCCGTTGCGGAGGCCGCCCACACCTCCAATGGCGGCGAGCCTTGTCCGGGGGTCGGCCACGCCTCCAGCAGCAGCGGCGAAACCGGTCCGGAGGCCGGCTACCCGGCAAGCCGGCACGACCCCGCCGGCTGGAGCGGCTCGTCCGTCGCTGGCTGGGGCGCTGGCGGGAGCGGCTCGTCCGCCGCTGGCTGGGGCGCTGGCTGGGGCGCTGGCGGGAGCGGCTCGTCCGCCGCTGGCTGGGGAGCTGGCGGGAGCGGCTCGTCCGCCGCTGGCTGGGGCGCTGGCGGGAGCGGCTCGTCCGCCGCTGGCTGGGGCGCTGGCGGGAGCGGCTCCGGCAGCCCCTCCCGCGACTCCTCTTCCTCCAGCCGGTGCAGACCCTCGCGCGCCTCTTCTGCCGCCTCCGGTCGGAGCGGCTCGTCCACCGCTCCCGGCAGGAGCAGCCCTTCACCCAGCTGTTCCCCCTCCTCCGGCAGGCGCAGATCCCCGCGCGCCTCGTCTGCCCCCTCCGGCTGCTCAGGTGCCCCACGCGGCTCCTCCACCGCTTCACTGTCCTTGGTACACACCTGTGGGGGTGGCGCCCAGGCCCAGAGCAGCGCCGCCAGCTCCCCGATCCGTTGCAGGTGGCGCTCGGACTGGTCCTGTAGCTCTAGCTGCTGGCGACGCACCTCCGCCGCCTGCTCCCGCTGGGCGGCCGCCATTTCGGCCACCCTCTGGGCCAGCTCCTCCACTCCCTGGCTCCGATAAGAACCCGCCGTGCCGCCTCCTGGGTTTCGGCACCACTGTGGCATGAATAAGGCACGGCGGGTCCCGGGATCAGTGTTTTCAGACATTTATTCACAGCACCTCACACCACACACACCTGAGTCCCCGTGTTTTTAACGTGGCGGGCGTGATTGCGGATGCCGTGCGGGTGCGTCCGCCCTCCCTGCACGCCACCGCAGACCACGCCCCACCACAACCTTATTAAGGAAAGTCCCTCCTATCAGAGCGCGACCACCAGCGGAGCACTAGGGAAGGTCAAACCAAAGCGGCACGAACAGACACACTGAACGCACTCGTTCAAGTTGCTGCGCCATGGATGGAGCAGAAGATAAAAATGTTGTGCCTCCGCAACATACACAGTTAGCATATGTTTGAAGAGATACAAAAAGCAGACACTGGATGATTAGATCGCACTAAGCAGGCGGAGTTAAACACAATGGTCAGTAATGTTATAATGCTAGCTACCAAGCTACCGAGTCATTTGATTGCTAGCTACAGTGGCTTCCTAACATCAGGGAACACGTGAATAGCTCTAATACTATTGATTATTCCAAATATTGGATATAACTTAGTTTTATATTTTTAGTTTTTATATTTTATGTGCATCATTAAATTGATATTAAGCAGCCCAGTAAGGCAGTACACATAAGGATTATTTGCCTTGTTTTAGAAATGTCAGAACCACCATAAGTGTACGTATCTGAACTTTTTTACAAAGTGGCTTTTTATGAATTCAGGTTTTAACCGTTTCTAATCAATAGTTTATTTAAGTTTCCCAAGTTTAGCTTAGAAATGATTTTATTATTGTAATTTAATAATTGTTTTTTTTTTAGGATACTTCTTTTAATCTCACCCGTACTGCAGCTGGAGAAATAGGAGTGGGAAAAGGTGAGAATTGAAGAACTGGAAGGAGAGAGATTTCCTCCAAAGTCAGCTGCCATCCCTTAGAAGTATGAAACTAGACTTGTTCCATAAGCATTATTTTTATTTTACAGTCTTCAAATAAACATCAGATAATTTATAAATCCCAGTGAAGTTCCCTTATTGTCCCCAGAAGGCTGATTCTGTTCATCTGGACGTTTTCAGTGGGAGAAACGTTTCGTCATCATCCAAGTGACTTCTTCAGTCTCAGCTGACTGCAGGTTTCCGACCTTATAAACAGTGACTAAAACTAACACCACTGAATGAACAATGGCCTGTGAGCTCAGTTCATTATTCATTAATACAAGCACCTTTTTAATGTGTCTGTTTCAAATGATAGATTGAGAAACAGGTTTTTATCTTTAATGGTTGATACTTTTGTTTCTGTGATACTCATATTTCACAAAAGCAAGAATATATATAAAACTTGTTATTGTCATGGTCTGTGTGCAGGGAGGCAGGAAAGGACCCAAACGCAGGAGCAAACTTAAACTCAAAAGGCAGCTTTATTGCTGTACACTAGGAGAAACTAAACTTGAATACACAAAATAAACTTGGGATGGTTTGGCAGGCAGATCACAGACGTGTATGAGTGAGATCGCGACACTGACAGAGAGAAACACAAGGCTTAAATACACTGAGGGATAATGAGGGAAATGAGAGACATGGGGGAGACACAGACCTTCAAAATAAAACAGGAAACAGACCAACTGAACATGAAAGCTTAAAAGAGACTGGGGGAGACAGAACATAGAGGCCTGAAACGCAGGACAGAAAGGCACAAAGAAAGCACAGCATGACGCAGGAAGCCATATAACAAAACCTAAGAACTAAAACCATAACAGCCATAATCGAACCTGGGGTAATAATAATAATTAATATATTGACCAAAAAAGGGTTCAGAACATAAACCATGATATAAAATACAAAAGACTAAAAAATACTGGGTCTTTCGGTTTTCCACCATAAAACTTTTATGCAAATTTGAGACGTCAAGCAGAAGGCTTGGATGTGTGACATGATATAACCAGTGTGTTTGTGTTTATCTAGTCTACCTTTTTCTGGCTGCCAGATTTGTATATTTTATTGATCTGTGACTTTTACTTGTAAGTATCATTAGTTTGGTCAGAGGACTTTATAAAGTCTGCCTTTAAATGTACTTTTATTGCAAAATGTGCTCATCTCTTAACTCCTGATGGTGATTAAAGACCAGTTACACTGATGTACTGCACCATCTTGTGGTATAAAGCTGTATCTCTGAGGTGTGTGTTCCTTTTCTTTCTTTTCTGCCTTAGAACGAACATTTCCTCTCTGGCATTGCAGGGTCCTGATTACGTTTCCATGCTCTTCAGTCCACACAGTGCAGTCCAGAAACAGCAAACTACTATCTATCTACCTAACTACTATTGCTTGTATCTTCCCTACTGAGTGTTATGTTTCTGTCCACTGAGCTGATGTGAACGGCATGTTCTTGGGGTTTGATTTTGACCCAGGTGTCGTCCATGGAGCTGTAGCAGTGGCTAGCTGCTGTCCCTTTGAAAGAGCCAGGAGCCTTACTTACTTTATATGGCACACCCATGTTTGCGTCTGTAGAAACCCTGGTTGTATTTAAATATGTGGAGGTGAGGCAACCTGTGACAAGCTTACTAGGGTGTATATTAGACTTATTAGTTACTATATACAGTAATGGATTTCTATACATTTCATCAGGTGACCACTTTTGTTGTAAGATTCAGATAATTATTTATTAACAGTGAGATATTTTAAATGAGAATAAGAAAGAAAAGTATTTCTTTGTGCCCCCCTCTCCCTGTTAATGCCCCACCTGGCCCCCTGGCAACACTTTGCTAGAGCCGCCCCTGCACAGTTACCAGCTGTCAGCTACACAGAAAAGGATCCTGGTGTTATTTGTCTCTCAGAAACAGTTCATAACTTCAACTCATTCATGTCACCTAAAAGGTAAACCTGTTTCTCCATCACAGCTCTGATGGTTCAGTAAGGACATCTCCTGGTTTCATCTTCATGTTTCCCTCTCATCACATATCCAAACCATCATGACCAGCAGCTTTACAGCTGTGGCTCCAGCAAACATCAGCTGATACTAGAAATTAATATTAAATCAATTCTAACAACAGCTGATCAAGCTTAAACGTGCTGCTGTTGTTTATCTGCTGGTTTCTTCTTTCTAGCGCAAAGTGGGCGATAAACAAACAAGAAAGACGGACTTGCGGCAGAAAAGCCGATCAGCTGATCATTGATCAGTTTCATGTTTGAAGTAATAAGAGGAGAGGGAGGGGAGAGAATGAGAGAAGTAGATGCAACTGCGCAGCAAAGACAGAATAACTCCAGCTTTGTGTCTATTTTTTAGTTCTAGCTGACGTACGGGACAAATCGCTTCCCTTTCACCTCAGTATGGACCTCCGATGGCCAGTCCAGCTGTGGCTCAATATATCAATTCAATTCAATTCAATTCAATTCAATTCAATTCAATTCAATTCAATTTTATTTATATAGCGCCAAATCACAACAAAAGTCGCCTCAAGGCGCTTCATAGATACAGAGAAAAACCCAACAATCATATCAGTTGTTAAGCTTAACGTGGAAACACTGCAAACATTCAGGGATGAACTTACACACTTACTTTACTTCTCTGGGATAGTTTTCGCCGAGATGAAATGCTGCGGTTAGGAAGCAGGTAGCGAGGCTCCATGCTGGGTTACGCCAAGTAGCGCGTTTTGTGAGGTGATTTTGTGATACTTCGGATCGAATTACATTTTTTATTTCTCTCTGATATCCAATCCAGTAATTTAGGTCAGTATCGGACCGATGCCGATACGTAATATCGGATCGGTCCATCTTTAGTTTCTAATAACATGATCAGACCGACTGTGGAAGAGTTAAAGATCTACGACATCAGTATGTGAAGTAAGTGTGACCTACACACACTTTCAGCAGCAAGCTTCCAGTACAAGTCTACGCTCAGAGGCCTGCTGTTACTGTAGGTTAGTACTTGCAGTTACTGCTCTTGCAGCACTGTACACTATACTATAATGTTGCATAAATCTGGAGTGCATATGCTGTAAATACACTACTGGACATTGTGGATGTCCACAGTCACACTTCATGCATAATGCACTTTTTATATGTACGGACGTGTGCAGGTATATGTGTGTGTATATATTTAACAATGTATATTTAGTGTGTAATGTGTGTGTACATGTCTATACTTATAGATACTTACAGATATTTGTTACTTACATAGTAATAGTAATGGTAGAATAGTTACATTTACGTCTTGCATATTTCCAAAACCCTCTATCATAGTCACATGTATGCTACTGTTGTATAAAGTCTATTACTTATTTGGTATTTGTTTGTATTTTTCTTCTGCTATCTGTTCCTGAGCTGAGGTAATACAGTCTTATCTTAATCTTACTTCATAAGTCTGTCTTTCTGAAAGACGCTGTGCAAAGTCCTACTGTTCTGTTTTAATGTGTTGTGGGGTCTTTCCCTCACAAAGCGCCTTGAGGCGATTGTTGTGTTTGCTGCTGTATAAATACAATTGAACTGAACAGAACTTCAAATTTCATGCAATGTGTGTTTTGGCAGCTGTGGCTACAACTGCAGCTCCACCAGTGTGTGAATGTGCGAGTGAATGAATAGTGGAATTGTACAGCGCTTTGACGGCCCCGAAAAGCGCTGTATGAATGCAATCCATTATTATTATTATTATTATTATTATTATTTGTACTATCAAACTATGAGTACTGTTAGTACCACAGAGTCAATGACCTTGGTGTCCTTGGAGTCACGTCAGAAATTAGTCAGATCCCTGTCACATTTAACTCACACCATCCAGTTGATACGTTTCATTATTATAATATTGGAGGCAAATGTAAGAGTGAAGCAGGCGTAAGAATACAAGGGGAAAAGAAGAAAACATTTAAGACAATCGGTGTTAAATCAGTTTTACATTTAGAATCATTTATTTTCTGAAACGTCTTAAAGGCCAAGTGTATATGGACACCGCAGTCCACAACTTAACAGGTCTGGAAAGAATCTGATGTAAAATCAGTATCTTCGTATTTTTGACCAGATGTTGCTCAGGATGTTGAATGATCTTTTTCTTTTTGATTCATAATTGATTCATCGCACATTTTCTTCAAAGAACATAGACGCTGATGCTATTTGGATGTCAGTGATTTCCTGCATTCAGTGATCTGGAAAACCAACTGAAAGAAAATTTATGTCAGAGAGTTTCATTACTGAACCCCAACATTTTAGGAAACAAGATCAGTGCTGAACCACCTAAAAGCACAGTGTGTACGGGCAGATTCACATTTCTCTCTAACTGTTAAATGAGCTAAACTTTCTGTTGTTATAAATGCTCTAATTAAAGAGAAGTCTGAGGCACTTACAGTGACAGCTATAAGCCATCTCCAGGTACTTGTAGGTGCCAAAACACGGGTCTCCAAACACAGAGCTGCTCACTTTGACAGTACAGTTGCTTTTCCCGTTGCAGCTGCAGATTCAGGTGAAGGTGAGTTGAAATATGTTGTGTGAGAAGACAAAAGGCTGAAGGAAGAGAGTCTGCATCTTTACCTGTCAGCTAAACTGCTTATGGGCTTTGAGCATTGGACATTTTGGAGCTGAGAGGCTGGAAGATTCAAAGAGCATGTGGTCGAGTCACGGCGCCCATAATCAGCGCCGTGGATGAGTAAAACCTGTCCTTCACCTGAAGAAGAGCAAACGTTAACCTCATTTGTATTTTTACCGCATGAATCCAAAGACTCACAAAGAAGGAGAAACCGTGCTCTCACCGCACTGAAGGTTTGCCAGCGAATCGTCACAAGTTACACTGTGGACTGACAGAGAAATAAAGCGCATTAGAAACACGCACATTCACAAATTTGAATACACTGAATATTAGTTTCTAATCACAGCTGTAATGTACTTGCTGGGAAGCAGGTGTAGGTGGTGTCCAAGTATTTGTAAATGCCGGAGCACGGATCAGAAGTACGGAAGGAGTTTGTACTTATTTCACACACCTTCTTGCCATCACACCTGCAGGGAGACAAAGAGGAGCTCTCGTCTTTTCAGGTGAGTTAAAGTGATCGATTAATGATTCCTCAGATTTGTTTACCTGCTCTTGAAGTCTTTCAGAGTGTCTATGTGGAAACACTGTGTGTTTGCAAGCTGATCTGCAGGAATGCCATCACTGCAGATTTCTGCATCTGTCCGCCCGTACACAGCTGCCTGCACGATGATCACTCCATTATCTGTTATACAGAGAACGATGACGTTCAAACGGAGGGAATCACAAGGAATGCATGAGGTGTGCAGCACAGGAGAAACAAATAGAGGCTTTTTATGTTTTCAATAATCAGAAATGTCCTCCTGTAGTTCTGTGGTGTTACAAGAAGTCTGAAAGGTCACATCAGTCACAAGCATGAACTGTAGTTTCACTGAATAAAGCACAAACAGAACCTAAACCTTAACAGGTTTTTTTGCTCCTCAGGTAAGACTGAGCTCAGTTTCTCATAAACACAGTCAGACTTCTATTTACAACCTGAGGAGTCGCCCCCTGCAGGACATTAGAAAGAATGCACATTACATCAGAACTGGGTTCACTTTTGAGTGACAGCTAGGAGCAATAAAAAACATTTTTATGTTACCACAGCTCAGGCGTTGCACATTGTCAAGGCTGTCACAGGTGATCACCCTCGCTGTGGACATGAAGGTCGGCGGGAATGGGCCCATAGGTCCACCTGGGGCCATAGGACCACCTGGGGCCATAGGACCACCTGGGCCCATAGGACCACCTGGGGCCATAGGACCACCTGGGCCCATAGGTGCACTTTGGCCCATAGGACCACCTGGGCCCATAGGTGCACTTTGGCCCATAGGACCACTTTGGCCCGTAGGACCACCTGGGGCCAAAAAGCCTGAAATGAAAAATGTAAAAAGTCCATAATTAGTGAGTCTTGGATAAATTTATTATGCTACAGCAGGGTCTTCATAAACAAATATGAATGGATTTGAAATATAGAAAACACAGGCCAAGTGGGAAATAATCCCAGTCGACTTAATGTCACCTTCATTATATGTATTTGTATTTTGCAACACTCCTCTGAACCGGCTGAGGAATGATTTCCTCCACATCAGTCGCTGATGGTCTGTCACCCAGCAATTTTGTGTTATTTTGTGTTGTAGTTATGCCCGTGCTTTCGTCTGTTCCCACGTGTCCTTGCGTTCTGTCTCTCCCCAGTCTGTCATGTGTCTCATGTGTCTCATGTCTGTGTGCACACGTTGTCAAGTCCGTGTTGTCATGTCTACGTTCCATTGTGTTTCCTGTTTTACTTTGAAGGGTTCGATGTTTCCATGTTTAGTTATACTTCCCCTGTGGCGTCATGTTCATTTGTGTCAGCTGTGTCTCTCCAGGTGTTTCCACTCCCTTCATTGCCCTTCGGTCTTCTTCGGTTCAGTGTCGGGTCATCTGTTTACCTTGTGTCACGTCGCATCATAGAGTTTTTCTACAACTGCTCAGGTTCATGTTTGGTTTATTTCATGGGTGCGTTTTGCATGTCCCTGTTCAGCTTTATGTTCTGGTTTTGTATCATTGTTGTCATAGTTTAGTTTTTCCCAGCTTAGGTTAGTTCCACCCTTGTTTCACTTTGTTTTTCTGTCGTGTCTGCTTTTGGGTCCACACTGCAAACATACCGGTCTCTACAGGTCTGACTGGTTTTCAGTCACTGAAGCCTCCTGCTGGGTGACTCATGCACAATAATGACGTGATGCTATTCAGATAATGTAAGAATGTTTAACAGCGTCGTTCCTGGTATGTAACCTGACTGGCTGAGCATGATGGAAGCGAATCAGACGTAAGTTCTGGACAATGAAGACCAGTCCCCATAATTCCGATTATCTAAAAGTGTTCCCACCACTAGTTTAACACCAGTTTCACAGGACACTGTTCTCTGTTACTGAACTGCTTTCACTCAGAGCTTCAATGAGTCCGAGTTTCCAGAGTTTACCTGAGGGATTTTTCCTTAGTGGTGGTGGACTGAAAACTTATCAGAGGCTCTTGTAGTGAGTGGTGTATTAAAATCAAATAGCACTATAGTGTACAGGCATGAAGCAAAACTGCTATGCAAATCTAGGCTCTCTCTTTGAGTATGAAGGAGTGTTAGAGCCAGAAAAATATTATTGTTTATTCTGAGAGAAAAGAAGAAACTGGATAGGCCGACGTAAGGATGGCGATGGTTACAGGCTCGTGCAGTAAAGAGGACGGATGTCGTATCACAGACACAATCAGAGCCGATCGGGTTTCACTAACTCATCTACATGTTAAAGTATGAGGTTAAAAGGACGTTAGCATAAAACGTATCAAACAGTCAGTGATTACCTGAAGTCACGAGTGCACACGTTGCTGCGAGCACTGAAACATAAAAAGAGAAACCCGGGTGTTAGCCGGCGTACGACCTACAGCTGATTTACTCGTTTGTCTTCTGTGTTACTGTAAGTTAACAGTGTTTCACATGGACCTCAACACATGACATGAAAACGAATAAAAAACAGAAAAACTGGACACACTGGATAAAAGACAACAAAGTCGTGTAAATGACACATTAAAGGAACAACTTTTAGTGTGCAAAGACTTTCCTGTACTCACACAGTGTGCTGCTGAGTCCGGAGCTCTGCATGCTGTTAGAGCTGAGCTGATGGTGGAGCACACAGGAACCTGGTCTATTTGTACTGTTTCACTGAGAATCTATCTGCACACCAGGCAAGCAGCCAATCAAAAACCTTCCCTCATGATGTGCAACAAACTGAAACAGACAATAGAATTTGACCTTAGATAAAGCCCACAGGGCACACAGACACACGCTGAGAGAAACATATCTGATGGAAAGGTGAAACAGACCTGCAACTTGACCTGCTTGGAAGGTTTTGGATGTATGCTCAGCTTAATGTGGGGAACGTGTCACCTTGATGGCTCCATTCAGGCACCGACCACGCTGCAGCTGCAGCGCAGTGCTGGAGGTGCAGAGCATAGTCCAGCCTCTGAGTGGTGAAGCTCTGCTGGAGGTGGGAGATGAAGACCTCACAGACCGAAGCCTCTGTCAGGTCCTCACGCCACATTTAGGTGTGCCAGCTCTGCCTATCGTCATCCTCTCTTCACCCTAACGCCGACTGTAGGATAACGTTTTTAGTTTAAAATGATCGTTTATTATATGTGAATGTTGCTGTTTTGCACAGTCCAGACAAGATTTGTCCTTGATGCCATGATCTGAAGGAACATCCTTTATTCAGTGATAATAAAACAGATGTTTGACACCAGGACGGAGCTTTAATGTTGTGGTCACATTAGCCAAAGCCAGACACTGGCAGGCAGGTTTATTTCCATTTCACATTACAAATACAGAGACCAATGTTGTTGTTTTAAATAAAAAAGCAAAAACTTATAATTATTTGATAGAAGATGTTTATTTTTGTAATTTTTAAAACAGTCAGATAATCTCCATCTAATCCTGGACAGGAAAAAAAACAATCACAGGTGTTTGAAACGGACTCAGCTTCACTGTTTTACTGCATCATAGGAAAAGTCATCAAAAGCACTGAAGCTACTGAGAGACCCATGAAATGGTTTTGCTGATCAATCAGCATTTTAAATCCGTTCATGTTAGATCTGCAAAAGAACAGACAACATCTCCACGTCAGATCATGTCAGTCTTTGTAGTGTGAGAACATCAACGTGATCATTTAGGCTGCTTACACTGACAGATGTAAGCCACCTCCAGGTATTTGTATGTGCCAACACAGGGGTCTCCAAACACCGAGTTACTCGCTCTGATGGTGCAGCTGCTCTTCCCGTTGCAGCTGGAGATGCAGAGCAATGTGAGTGAGCGCAGGCATCGGTGTGCACTGAGAAATATGAAAGTAATACCTGCAGCCACAGTTTAAATCAGTAACAGGAGGAAAACAGTACCTCTCAGCGACTTTGCTGGTGGGACGGGAGCAGTAAACATCTTGGACCTGAGAGGCCGGACGTCTGTAGGAGCATGTGGTCTGATCGTGGCGTCCATAGTGAGCCCCGTACACGAGGATAGCCTGCCCTTCACCTGACGAGAGAAGACAAGCAGAAAACAACCCAGCAACGTTTTTTCAATTTAATCAAATTTAAATTTGATTCAAGTCATATAAATCATTTAACACGGGTCGAATTCATGAACATAACCAAATCACACATTAACAGACAGTAACAGATGGATTTACTCAATAAACACTAATAAGAAATTAAAATGTAAATAAAATAAAAACAAAAAGAACTGCAATAAAAGTAGAAAATCTTCACCTGAAAGTGATCAGAGCTGAGACACAACAGATATAATGACTCTTACCACAGTGCAGGTGTGCAAACGAGTGCTCGCATGTGACCAGGTGACCTGTGGAAGCAGGTCAGATTAGATATGAAAGCATTGAAGAACACTGGCTCTCAGCGACATGTTGAACCTGCTGTTTGGCAGCCTCAATGTAAATGAAGCTGGAAGTTTAGGGATTCATTGCTTTCACTGTCCCTTCTTAACCCTCACGGGGAAAATATCTTGGTGTCATGTTTGTACCTCTCTTCAGTTTGACTCACAGATCAAAGCAGCTGTTACCCACTTTTCTTCAGAAAGACGAACTCTTTCTTTCTGTTAATAACCTAAACGTTTGACGCATGAATGAAAGGATCCTGAACGTCTGCGTGCACAAGTGTAATCATATTTGTGAGGTACAGGATCAGAAATATTGTTGCTCACATATACGCGCCTACATGAACTTCATGTTCTCTAGCAGATGTTCCACATGCTCTGTCTCCTGCTGCTCACTTGGGTTTGTTAATCAGGGTCTTCTCATGATTCATCTGATTGGTGCGTTCTCACTCACTGGCTCCCTCCTCAGATGACATCATCTACCTCAGGAACAGTGTCCACATCCCAGCTCAAAATGTTTTCATGAGCTTTCACATTAGCTTTCACATAATGTCATCAAAGCAGATTTTATGTTTTACTAAATTATAATGAAAAAGTCATTATTTGTTGTTTTCAACGTATTACTTGGTTTTGATGATTTATTGAACATCTGCTGTGTTTAAATGTGTTGACTGACTTGACTTAGCGTTAGCATGCTCACATAAATCAGTCACAAACTCTCTGACCTTCTTTCTGAACTCTGCTTCCTTCATAGTTTCATGGTCATGTGATACTGACTTGCAGGTAAGCAGGTGTAGCTGGTCTCCAGGTATTTGTAGGTGTCGACACAAGGGTCAGGACTTTGGACGTCAGTCACGCTCAGTTCACACACTTTCTTCCCATCACACCTGAAGGAAACACAAACATAAAAAAGCAGTGCTGGATGTTGGCTATTGTTTAACTGTGCTGCTTTTTTACACATATTTCTTTGCTTTCTTTATTTTGCTCATGTAGCGGCTGTAATTGAAAGATGAACAGCAAAGGCTCAGTTGGCCCATAGAGAATAATTATTATGCTTATAGCTAGCATAGATAGCTATAATTAGCTCAACCTCATGGACGCTCACATGTAGCTGACTGTAAGCTGCCACATTCACAACAGAAGTTTAGGATCCTTTCTCTTGTACCTCCTCTTGAGGACGTCCACGGTTCCCTGCTGAGAGCACTCGGTGTTGTTAAGCTGTTGTTGAGGTCTGCCCTCACTGCAGGTCTCTCTGTCTGCACGTCCGTACAGAGCTGCTTCCACACTGATCACTCCATTTTCTGTCACATCGAGTGGATCAGAAACGAGAGCATTTCGTTTAAAAGCAGCGTAAAAATCTGATATCGTCGTGTTGGTGTTGTTCCTGGAACAACATAGTAAATGTTGTTCCAGGTTCAACATTGCAAGTGACCAATCACATTGTTGTGACGTTATTCTTTGGGGCGCCAAGCCATTCGTGCATTTATGAAATTCCAATGTTGCACGGACAATATCAATTCTGCTTAGCGTTTATTAAAGGGTCAGGGTCCGTTGATCGGCGGACAGAGGCGGTTTCTCGCAGCTTAAGTACAGTTTTTGGTTTTACGGCGGTTTTTCCCGAAGTTGCAAAAGTATGACGTCATAACATTCTGATTGGTCACTTGCAATGTTGGTCCTGGAACAACATTTACTATGTTGATCTGGGAACAACACCAACACGAAGATATCAGATCGTGCACGTATGAACGTCTCCTGCCCTGATAGCAGCTGGGGGAGGACTATCCTCCGCCTGTGAGCACTTTGGCACGGGTGAGGTGCCCACGGCAGCACCGCTGCTTGTTGAGAGTAAGAGTGATACGCGTTTTCACGTCAAAAAGTCATCATAAATAAGTCTCCAATAATACCAGAAAAAGTCGCCAGATTTGTCGCTAGTCGCTTTTTAGAAAAAAAGTCGCTAAGGGGGTCAGTTTCAAACTGGTCATGTGACTGCATGGCCATATCTGATTGGTAAAAAAGTCACTGGAAACTCCACTGGCAGCATGTTATCTAATGTGTTAAACTAATTATTTTTTTTAAAGTAACAAGTCTAATTTTGCAAATGTAGCGGAGTAAAAGTACCGTTTTTCTTCACAAATGTACTCAAGTAAAAGTAAAAAGGTACTTTAAAAGTACTTTTTTTCATTAAATGTAACGGAGTAAATGTACCTCGTTACTACCCACCTCTGCTTACACCACACACAGATTAGCTGCTCTGTCCTGCCTACTGAGAAACAGTGTTGCCAACTCCTCAGTAAGAAACATCACTATTGGCTGTCCTAAAAGTAGTGAGAAGTTGCTACTTTTAGAAGTTGTTTTAGATAAAAAGTAGTTAAGGGCGTCTGACAACTTGCTAAATATAGCAACAAAGTCGCTAAATTGGCAACACTGCTGAGAAACTGGACACCGGATCATTTGCATACTTAAAGTGATTGGATGTTTAGCTGGGGGAGGGTGAGTGTGTGAGCCTGCACACAACAGAGGGAAAGAGCAAACAAGACTTAAACCCGATCATCTCATTTGTTCATTTTCCAGCAGATTTTTTCAGCTACTGTAGTAAATCTTGTCCAAAATCAGTTTGTGGATAATCTGTTTTTTTTTCTCAACTTCCAAAAGTTTGACTTAAGGGGGCAGGAAGTTTGTTTAAGGGGGCATTGCCCCCTCTTGCCCCAGTGTAGAACAGGCCCAATTTATGTATTTGTTTAAAAAATGTCTCCAATTTAGGACGATGAACCTTCAGATGAAAAAAATGTAAAAATCATCATGAATCAAAAATCATGAATTCCAAGAGTTTCATTGACTGAGTGAAATGTACAAGCCGGTTTTCCACATCCCCACCGAGTCGCTTTGGTTGTGCAGGTGTAAACATGCATCGTACCACAGCTCAACCTCTGGACAACGTCCATGTGACAGGTGACAGCTTTCTCCATGGAAGCATCTGAAGAACAGATATGAAAATGTGACATGAGGTGAGCTCTGTAATGATAAACTGGATCTTGCACCAGATGCTGTTTACCTGCTCCGCTGAGCAAACAGGTCGCTGCCAGCACTGAAAACAAACATCAGTGTTTTATTCATTGAGCAAGAGAAAAGATTTCAACAAAAATGATTTGATCATCTTTTTGAAAAAGCAGAACAAACATGCGTGTTGTATATTAATATTAAGGCTTTGATGTTTTACCCATTTTCCTGCGTCTGTAACTGAAATAAAATTATTTTCACAATAATGTTGCTTCACCCTCACATTGTTATCTACTACCATTCTGTGAGGTATCTAAGTCACACCTTTAGCAGCGAGTGTCACATGTGTCATAAAATCACAGCCTCATCCAAGTGTCTGTCGCCTTTCATGTTAACCATAAAGTGTGCTCAGCATTTACATTCAGCTCAGAGATCGCTGCTTACAGCCTCGCAGAGCTGTCAACAAGTGATACATCTGGACTCATCCAACATCCAGAAAACCCACATACATATAAAATAATATTCAGACGGAAACAAACATTTTAGAATTCAGTCATTAAACATAAATATAGAAAATCATTCGTGTACTCACACAGAGTGCAGCTGAGCCTTACACGGAGCATGGTGCCAGTGCTGGTGAATACTGGTACTGTTGGTCCCTGACTCAAACACACCACTATTTATTCAGTTTGATAAGGAACTTTTAAACAGTAGTTTGACCCTGTTGGATCCTACCCAGACGCATTAAGTGGAAACTCAATTTAAAGCAAGAATCTAGTTTAGTGGGTGTAAAAGATGATAAAACGGAACAACGTCCAGTGTGTGCTCCAAGGCTCTCAAAAGGAAGGAGACCAGAATTTATCATACACTTAAAAGTTGTTTTCAAAGAATGTCAGTGTTCATGTGAGTGAGCTTTAAACGTGCTTGTAGACGGACTTTAGGACTTTGAGACGCTATGCCAGTAAATGTTTACTTGGCAGACCGTCACATGCGGCCGCCCCTCCCTGAGCCTGGTTCTGCCAGAGATTTCTTGTTTTTATTTCCAAACGTCTTAGGGGGTTAGTGTTGTGAAGTTTAGGATGTGATTAGGTTGAGGGGGGAGTTGGGGGGTTAGGGTTTGGTGTGATGATCAGATCATGCAGGCCTACATCCCTTACAAGGGATCACGCTCAGACTATTTTTCTCATTGTTGCAGGAGAAAAGTGCTGCTACACAGCAGGCCAACAGCAGTCCAGGCTCCACACGGACAGAACAGGTTTATATAGACCGGTCCTGCATATATTTACCTTCTGTGCCTGGATTCACTTCAGCAAATGTAAAAATTTTGCAGCTTTTTAGTTTAGAAACATTTTCTTTCATATGCAGGTTTCCTTCAAACACAGAAATGATACAGAACTAAAGTAAACTGGAAAATATAAACTAACCTTAACAAAGAAACACAGCATGAGGGATGATGCGACATGGAGCAGAGGGAGACTCTGACATAAATACACAGCAGGTAATGAGGGAAGTGGAAGCACACAAGGAACACAGCTGAGGACAATTACACTCGACAGCACGGGGAGGACACACAACTGCAGGAAGTGACTGAGACAGCCTGGAGAGAGAGAGGGAGAACATGAAGGGTAAATGAAGGGAAGAGGAAAACATGGAACACAAGGAGTGGGAGCAAAGCACAGTAACTCACATCACTATATAGACAGTCACACAGTGGGAGACACAGAAGGCAACAACACAGGGAGAACATCTAATAAACAACACTGTACAGAACAACTTGGAGTCCTCAACATAATGCAAAATATGACAGAAAACACAGGGAACTTAAACCGCTGAGTCAAAATGACCCAGGACTATGACAGTTACCCTTTTTAGGCTTCAATAATAAAACAATATTGGTCATTGTAAAAGTACAATTTCAAAAAACAAAAAACAAAAGATCAGTAAATAAAATGAGGCCACTTGGCTTCAGTTCTCTGACAGAAACAAAGCAGGATAGTCAGAAAACTGTGAACAAGATGTGTGCACAAAGTGTTGTGTTCTTTTTTTGATCATTTTATGTTAGATTATGAAAATATAAAACAAAAACAAACCCCCTCAATAAACAAAAACAAACAGGCTCAGATGCATCACAGAAAAAACAATTCAAATAAACATGCACTTCACAAAACACCACAGGGCAGAATACCAAATGCTGGAGTCGATCAGAGTTTACAAATCTGGCCTTCGCAAATTGTTCCAAGAAGAGGTTCCACACATTCAGAGGAGAATCCTTTGAGTCTTTGCTGAACTTTTCCATTTGTATTATGGACATCATATCCGTTACCCTTAACTGAAAGGAAGGAGGAGTGGGGGACTTCCATCCCCTCAGGATTAGCCTGTTGGCGGCAATCAAACCTAATTCTAACGGCCACTGCACTGTAACCGGGAGTAGCTCTGATGTCTGAGAACATCCAAAAATTACAAGTTCAGGTTCACGCTGTAAGGGCTTCATTTATCCCTCGGAAGACCAGTCAAATATTTTAGACCAAAGTCTGTTAATGAGGGACAAGACCAAAAGGCATGGAACAACGTAGCCAATCTACACCTGTCACACATTGGGAAGATAAACCTTGTGCAGTCTGACCTTAGAATAGTGTAACCGGTGGAGGATTTTAAATTGAATTAATTGGTGTCTGCTGTTCATAGAGAAAGAATGGATTTTAGACAAACACTTACTCCACATAGATTCAGACACCTTCCTCCCCAATTCTTTCTCCCAAGCCTGCCTAATCCCAGCAGTATACACCACCATAGAATCACCAAAAAGTGTACAGTTTTTACCTGGAATCAGATTGGCTCTTGAGTATTTCATAGAGGCCATGCTCCGACAGAAGAGTTGCAAAGTCTTTAAACTGTGATTGGATGTAATGCCTGACCTGCAGAAATCGATAAAAATGTGGATGTGCACTCCAAAAACTAAAACTGACATTTACTTAAAATGTTTGAGGCAACACTTTTACACTTAAAGATATTGAGTAGATTGGAAACCAGTCAAATCTGTTCAATATACTTAATCAATTGCATAACTAAAGCTTAAACATATTAAGCTGAAATAAATAATTGTAGTTTTACACAAACATGAAAAAACTGAGTAAGTAACAATGACATGCTTGGTCAATGCAACTGAAATATAGATGGTCAGTTACTCCAAAATTTTGTTCCATTTACTTAATATTGTAAACTGAACGTAATCCAAATTGTACTTAACATTATAAATGGTAAATGGCCTGTATTTGTATAGCACTTTACTAGTCCCTAAGGATCCCAAAGCGCTTCACACACCCATCCACACACACACTGGTGATGGCAGCTACATTGTAGCCACAGCTGCCCTGGGGCGCACTGACAGAGGCGAGGCTGCCGGACACTGGCGCCACCAGGCCCTCTGACCACCACCAGTAGGCAACCAGTAGGCAACCGAGACTGTCGGTGCCGGGGCTCGAACCGGCAACCTTCCGATTACAAGACAAACTGCCAACTCTTGATCCACTGGTAGTCTAAGTCTAAAAAAACAAACTAGTATGTAGTTGTTGCGTATTTCATAATACATGTATGAAAAATGACCACATGTTAAACATTTTTCCAAATGAAAATGTAATTTTTATAAACATGGCAATAACTCAAAATAAACGAGCACTAAAAAGACAAGAGGGGGGGTCGATGCCGGGTCATCCAGGGTGTCCTGCTGCTAGAACACTAACGCTCTGATATTAGCAGAAATTGTTGTGTTCTACCCTGACACATGTTAGGTTACGAAAAGTCTTGAAAGACTAATACACAACGGCAACATCTCTAGGTTTCACTTCTCACCCAAGCATGAAATCCCAGGTATTTAACCACCAGTGGGCTGACGAGGTGGCTCTTCTGTGTTGTGCAACGGTTGGAAGCAGCCAGATGAAAGTAGGGACCGAACAAACAGCTGACAGCTTCAGCGCAAGTGATAGAAACTGCAAATATTGCAGAAACAAGTCAAAACAAGGTTGCGCCTTAGATACTTGATTCAAATTGTTGTCAGCATCAGAAAAAATTATAGTAAAAATATAACAATAACAATAATAACCAGTGAGCATCGGCAGCCAGGTGCGCCAGCATTCACTCAACACCAGTTAAAACTACAGAGTCCCACATTGCTGGTGGGACTCTGTAGTTTTCTCTGGTCCCCTCCCCAATCAGACCAGGAGTGACATGTTTAGCCGCATGTTCTCCTTAAATTGCTGGCTGTCTGAGTGGTGTCCCAGAAACGATGTGGGCTTCATAGATAATTGGCAAACCTTCTGGAGGAAACCTGGTCTTGTTAGGAGAGACGGCATCCATCCCACTTTGGATGGAGCAGCTCTCATTTCTAGAAATATCGACAAATAGAAAGAACAATACGGTATCCACATCTGAACCAAAGAGTAAAACAGTGAAAGGTGGATCATTAAATATTAGGTCTCTCTCCTCCAAGTCTCTGTTAGTACATGACTTAATAATTGATCAACAAATTGATTTACTCTGCCTTACAGAAACCTGGTTGCAGCCGGATGATTATGTTAGTTTAGATGAATCAACACCCCCGAGTCATTCTAACTACCAGAAACCTCGAAGCACAGGCCGAGGGGGAGGTGTGGCAGCAATTTTTCACACCAGCCTATTAATGAACCAAAGACCCAGACAGACTTTTAATTCATTTGAAAGCCTGATGCTTAGCCTCGTCCACCCCAGCTGTAAAACTCAGAAACCAGTCTTACTTGTTATCATCTATCGTCCACCTGGGCCTTACACAGAGTCTCTGATTTCTCAGACTTTTTATCTGATTTAGTTCTGAGCTCAGATAAAATAATTATTGTGGGTGATTTTAACATCCATGTAAATGCTAAAAATGACAGCCTCAACATGGCATTTAATCTGTTATTAGACTCTGGCTTTTCTCAAAATGTAAATGAACCCACCCACCACTTTAATCATACTCTAGATCTTGTTTTAACATATTGTGGTGGACCACTAGAGGGCTCCACTCACACCCAGTGTTGAGAAAGTGTGTTGCTGTGTTTTTTGGTGCAATGTATGGAGTTGACCAATGTATGGAGCTGACCTCTGACCACCACCCGTTGCCTACTGGTGGTGGTCAGAGGGCCCGGTGGCGCCAGTGTCCGGCAGCCTCGCCGCTGTCAGTGCGCCCCAGGGCAGCTGTGGCTACAATGTAGCTGCCATCACCAGTGTGTGAATGTGTGAATGTAGTGTAAATCACTTTGGGGTCCATAGGGACTAAGTAAAGCACTATACATACTAATACAGGCCATTTACCATTTTACCATATAAAGGTGAAGTCAAAGTAGTGAAAAACAGCCAGTTCTACCAATAAATCATAAAAAGTAAGGTTTACATTTTTGGTGAAAAATGTGTTCATGATAATGCAGATTTTGTGTAAATTTAAGCATGTAACAATTTAATTTTTTATAACAATAAAAGTTAGAGTGTAAAACTCAAATTAGACTGTATGTTGCTAGTATGTAGCTTCCTAGATTTTATACTTAAGGCACATAATTATTCATTTTGCAGGCTGTACAGCACATGAAAAATGTTTTATTTGACTGTAATATTTAATTATGTGGGATAAATAGGGTTAGATAGGGTTAAATAAGAAATTTAAAGAGTATGTTTATATAAAACAAATTCATACTTACTCCATTTTATGTATTTTAAACATATTTAATAGATATTACAGAATGTAGATGGATATGTGAAAAGAAATGCCTTTGATTTTGCCTTCTTAAGTAAATTTCTCTAGATCAGCCCCTGCAGCACAAACCAGGGCAAAGTTCAAGCATAACAGAAGTTTCATTTCTCATATATTATGTTGATTATACTCATATTTCATTAGAAGTTTATATATAATGAACTACTAGCAGAATCACATATAGATATACTGTTATAGCACTCTGTGTTACTTTAACCATGAAAAGGCTGGATAGTTGTCCATTATTTCACTCTTGGATGGAGATAAGCTGAGGGGTGTCAATCTCCTTGACATTTTATATGAAACCATATTTGTCAATACATCCACCAGCAATGATGGAAGTGACATCATCAATTCAGATCTGTCAGCACACGAAAAAGCAGTTACGGATCTCTGACACAAACAAAAGGTTTGTTGGCGTTACACCATGCATCGTTGACATAATCCTGTCCTGTAAAAACGGTTCAAAATAAAGAAGAATAGAAATAAAATAAAATATAAATAAAATCAGATGTCTGTGCAGTAAATGTTTTCTTCTTTTCTAATGTAAAAGAAAAAAACAGTTCTGTTAAAGACCTAAGATTACATGATTTTAATTTGAATTAAAATAAAAATGGATTTCAAAAATGAACCCAGTTCAGTTTGTACCTCTATTGTTTATCATCATACAATCTTCTCTTCCTCTAGCATAATTTGGCTGTCCTTTGGCCCGGTTTGGGAAGTCAAACTGGGAACCATCACTCCACATCCACACAGTTTCCTGAAAGAATAAAGTTTGAGGTCTAGGGAGCTTGGAAAGAAAAGCATTTAAGTTGCTTAAATGCTTGAAAGCAAGCAACTTAAAGAAAAAAAAAAGAAACACTTTTCTTTCCAAGCTCCTTAGACTACGATGACCGGGATGACTGAGAACCCTCACAGAAATAAAGTTTGAGGTTCACTTTGTTCTGATGTACTTTGGTGCATTTATGCTGAGAGTGCAGACAAGAGACCTCTACACTTCATGTCTGCTGACAGCAGATACTCACTAGTAGCTCAAAGACAAATCTCAGTTAACACAAAGAAGAACACGACTAAGTCTTATATACAAAACACAGACCTGGATTTGACAAAATTATGAAATTTGAATCAAACTGCTGAACATGAAGAGAAAAATATGAAATATCAGCCAACAGCAATTTTATTGAATTTAGTTTCCTGTTTATTATGATATGAAATCATATTTATCAATAAATCTTCGAGCAGTGATGTCATCGAGGCTTGACATCCTGCTGGAAGTGACATCAGCAGTGAGGCTGTGACATCATCATGTCAGATGTGTGAGGACATGAAGGAGCAGTTATGGACCTCTGACACAAACAAAAGACCTTTTCCCTCCACATCCCGCATCATTGACATAATGTCCTCCTGTACAGAATCAAAATGAAGAAATAAAATCAGAGGTCTGTGCTGTAAACGTTTTCTTCTTCTCTAATGTAAAAAGAACAAACACAGTTCTTATAAAGACCTAAGATTACATGACTTTAGTCAATATAAAAACCAAACACATTTCATCAACAGGCCCACTTTCAGTTTGTACCTCCATAGATTATCTCCATACAGTCTTCTCCTGCTCCATAGTTGTTTGGTTCTCCACTGGCCCAGTTTTTGAAGTCAAACTGGGAACCATCACTCCACATCCACACAGTTTCCTGGAAGAATAAAGTTCAGTTTGTTCTGATGTACTTTGATGCATCTATGCTGAGAGTGCAGACATGAGACCTCTTACACCACTCGAACACAATGAAGGTTCATTTTGTTTGTGGAGGTAAAAAATGAAAAGAAAAGTCAAGTCAACAGCAACATCTGTCTCCAGGAACAAAGTCCTGATTAATCCGTCTGTCACATGTTGACCTTTGAATCAAACTGATGAATATGAAGAGAAAAATATGAAAAATCAGAAACAGCTGCAGCTCATCCTCTTTATCTATGAAACACTTACAGTCTCTCTGTCGTTGCCTCCAACCCAAGCTCGTGTATACGACCCTGCTGCTGTGCGAGTGAGCTCTCTGATGAAGGTGTACTCAGCTGTGCTGTGGTATGAGGCCAGATGTCCACCGAGTGTCTTACAGGAACTCTGAGGAGGAAGATGAGGTGCACAGAAGATGAAAAGTGTGAGAATGCATTTAAAATCAGTCAAAGACAGAAACTCTTTATATCATCAGTGATGCAGCGACAGCTGCTGTTATTTCTAATGTACCTCAGCATCAGTCCAGGTCTTCATGCTGCTGTCAAAGATGAAACAGCGACCTCCAAACCAAGTCCAACCAGGACGGCAGGAAGCATCTTCAAAATGATTGCAAAGTTAAAAGGTCAGTGTACAGATTAATGATTCCTCAAAAGAAAGTAATTTCTCCCCATAAACTCCTACTTTGAGACCGACAACATGTTCCAATCTTGACAGAAGAATGTTGTGGTTAACCGTGTCAAAGCAGCGGAAACCACGGAATAGCCAGAGTCAACGGTTAAAAGAAGATCATTAAAAACTCTAAGTAAGGCTGTCTCTGTGCTCTGTGAAGTTGTTTTAGAACTACCTTTTCCAATATTTTGGAAATAAAAGGGAGTTTGGAGATCGGCCTGTAGTTAGTGAGAGCATTAGGGTCAAGATTTTTCTTTTTCATAGTAGGTTGCACAACAGCATGCTTAAAGACAGACGGTACACAACCTGATGATGATGATGCATTCAGCCGAGATAAGATACAAGGACCTATAATATGTAAAGCTTCCTTAAAGAAACGAGAAGGAAGAATATCGTGCGGGGAACCAGAGATTTTGAGATGATCAATTATATCTTTTAAAGCAGAATAAGACACTGGCTCAAACTGAAAGACAGTCAAGCATTCAGAGACTGAAACTGGGTCTAAAACTGATGATGAATGAGATGGATGAGAAGCCCTTAGAGCTGAGACTTTTTCAGAGAAATACTTTAAGAATACTTTAACAGACTTTTGATACTTAGATAAAGAATTATGGAGGATGTCCAGAGAGACGTGGAGTTTGTCTTTCCTCCATTTTCTCTCATTGCGACAACATTCACGCCTAAGGGCGTGAGTAGTATCATTTAGCCAGGGTTGGCGTGAGGATTTGGCACATTTAATCCTCAGAGGTGCCACAGAGTTAAGAATGTCAGCGCATGTAGTATAAAATAGTTTAGCAAGCTCATCTGCTGATAAATCCCCATTACAGTTAGCATCAGAGAGGGGAGAGTCAAGGAAAGCATCAGTGAAGTGAGCGAATGACTGGGAGTTAATCATGTTTGCCGCGCAGGACCATCAGTGTTCAATTCCACGTTGCTCACTACAGTATTAAACAAAACCAGGAAGTGATCTGAAATCCCAGTGTCCTTAATGTCTGTGCTGCAAATGTCCGTGGTCGTGTCCAAATTCATGGGCTGCATCCTCCTGAGGACCCGGCCTTTGCGGACTACGTGGACCGGGGCCTCAGAAGGTCGGGTAGGCCGGAAGTAAACGGCTGTGAAATGGGACAGTCTAGAACATAAAGAACACACTGTTGTGTAGAACAAGTCCTTCGGATCCTCAAGGTTTGAGATTTTGATGGGAGTTAGGGTCTTGGATTTAGAAGCAGTTTTTTAACACGTGCATCAAGGCAGATTTAAAAGCGTTTTGATTGGCCCATGAAATTCAGGCTTCCGTTCGATTGGTGGATTTCTCTTCAGCAGACAGGTGGTTCAGATCTGGGCATTTGCAGTTAGTTGATGACTTTTAGAATCATCTTTTTTGACTGGATGATTAAAACTTAAAGCATTTACCTGTCTGTCGTGGATTCTCCCACATTTCAGCGATTTTGATGATTAAAAGAATATAAACTAATATTCATTCAGATGTTTTGTGATTCTAAATTTTCTTTAGTCATTACTCAGCTTTTGTACATTTTAAGGATGTTCAGCTACTTTCCAACTTTGAAACTTTTTCTGTGTGAACTTTAGATTTAAACAGTTTTACACTTTAGCCTTCAGCCTATTTCAGCTCATTCAACATTTTTAACTTAACATTCAACAATTATGTCATTTCAGCTCAAAACATTCAGCTATCAGCATTCACACTGCAGTTTCTTTAGAAAATGCATTTTCTAGTTTGTTAAGCAGTCACGCAGGATGCGCAAAGACACCTGGAGCTTGTTTTTTATCCATTTTCTCTCTGCACCTCGACATTCGCGTCTGAGAGCACAGGTGGCTTCATTAAGCCAAGGTTGACGTGTAGATTTGGTGCGTTTAGTCCTTAGTGGAGCAACAGACTCAAGAATGCTGGAGCATGTTGAGTTAAAAAGGTTAGCTAGCTCATCAACTGATATTTCCGCACCGAGGTTGGCATCATAGAGGACCAAGTTAGTAAAAGCGGAGAAAAAGTGAGCAGCAGTCTCTGACTTTATCATGCGCATATGACGCACAGGTCGCTCGCTGTCCAACTCCACGTTACACACTGTGGCATTAAACATAAATAATCTGTTATACCACAGTCCTTGATTTCTGTAATCCAGACATCCAGACCATATGACAACACCAGATCGAGTGTATGACCCTTTTCGTGAGTTGGATCCCTCACCAACTGAGTGAGATTAAAAGTGTCAATAAGGGCAAGGAAGTCTTTTACTAGTGATCCAGTCTCACAGCATACATGGATGTTAAAATCCCCAGCAATTAAACACAGTCATATCCTAACATAAGACTCCCCAGTAAGTCAGCAAAATCGAGATCAAAATCCTTAACGCATTTCGGTGGACGATAAACCACCGCGCAGACAGCTGATGGAGCGCAGTTCAGTTCCAAAAGCTGCCCCTCAAAGCTGGCATATGAAACAGGTGGCAGTTGCTGACAGCGAAAATCGTTTTTAAATACTGAAGCTAGCCCTCCACCCATTGGTCCGGGGAGAGCTGAAAACAAACAATCGAGGGATTTAGGATGAAAGTCCACAGAGACCTGGTGCCCATCCGAAGAGTGATCGTTGCTAACAGGAGCACTTCCCAGCGGACGAAGGTTACTGAGATTCATGCCACCTCTGTAGGTCCACACCCATCGCCAGACAGGTAAAGGCTTCGCTGGCAGGTCAGAGGGAGCAGGACGTCCAACAGGCCGGATCCAGCGATGGCAGCTGAATCTGTAACTGGACTGGTGCCAGAGGGCTTGAAAAGATGGTAGCACACCTGTAAGAGTACGAGGTTTCTTTACTCCATGTGATTTCAGGTAAGCCTTGAAGCGTACCAGGATGCCACCTCATTTTCCCTGTCTTCGAGAGCACTTCCTGCGAGGCAGGGCAAATGGTGAGTGATGTAGGCAGGCAGGTATGTCCACCAAAAGTGGAGGAAGACTTTCTGGCTCACTTTCCAAATCAAGCATTCAGTGTTTTAGTGGCCGACGGTTCAGAAGAGTTTGGCGATCATAGACGAGTAAAGCAGAACCATCAGGGCAACATAGAAAAAGAAAGGTAACAACCAGCAGACACAACCCAAAGAGACGTGTCGCCGTGGACACTGGTGCCATCTTGGATGCTGCCAGCATAACTAAGGGATGTTGCTGACATATTCTTGAGATAAGTTTCATAAATATATAAAATGATTTCAACCTTTTAGGGTCTGCAAAAAACTGACAACGTTTTGGTGTGATTTCAGTCTTTTCAGCACTTAAAGGTTAATCTTTCAAAAATGAGGAACAATTATAATTTTCATTCAAACAAATATGAACGTACAGACCCTAAAAGATTATTTTTATAGGTTTATTGTTTGAGTAACTTACCCTGACAAGTGAAAAACATCTCCAGGTACTCGTAGGTGCCATGACATGGGTCTACTGAGCTTGGTGCTTCAACAGTACAGCTGTTCTGCCAGTTACACCTGTGAATGCAGGTAAAAGGTGAGTCAGCAGAAGCTGAGAGAAGATGGAGGGCTGAAGGAAGAGAGTCAGCCTCCGTACATTTTAGTAAAATATTCCATGCTAGAGGACCAGGAGCAGTAAACATTTTGGAGCTGAGAATCAGGACGTCCATCAGGGCACGTGGTTTTGTCACGGCGACCATAATTCGCCCAGGAGACGACTATAACCTGTCCTTGACCTGAGGAAGAGTTCATAGAGTCAAACTTTTTTACATGAATGCTCAAACGTACAAAGAAAGAGAAGCTGTGTTCTCACCACACTGAAGGTTTGCCTTTGATCCTCCACATGTTACACTGCGGACTGAAACAGACACAGATCCATCAGAAACTGTAATCATTCATGCACAGATTGGGTTCATTAGTCATTTCTAATCACAGGTTTAACAGAGTCGTTACGTGTGAAGCAGTCGTAGGTGGTCTCCAGGTATTTGCAGACTCCAGGATCATAAGTAATGTTTGACTTTATGTCACACTCTGTTTTTCCATCACAGCTGCAGGGAGACAGAAACATATGGTGGCCCCGAGGGGTCAAACGGACTGCAACTTAAGAAAAACAGCAAACAGAAAAACGCAGCAAAAGCACACAAAACACAACAGAAGGGAAAAAAGAAAGCAACTTAGACAGAATTAAACAAATATGAAAAAAGTTCAGCTTTGAAAAGCTTTGAAATTCATATGAGCTGTTCGCACTAAAGTAAAAAGCACCATCTCTTCATGTGGCCTTTGGCGGCAGCTGCAGTCTCAAGGCTGGAGCTGAACAACAACACCCTGATAACGACTGTGTTTAGACTGTTGTTCCCATTCCATGCAAGCCCACCTGGGTTGGCTGGCAGACTGTTTACTTAGCCTGGCAGGGTGAAGGACACTGTCACAGCTGAACTATGGACACGCACACACATACATACACACTGATATGCACTCATCCCCCCTCCCTTTCCAAACGCCTTCGATGCTTGTTCCCTCCTGGAGAACACGGCGGGTCTGAGCCCAGCGCTGGGCAGGATGGCTGCTGTGTTTGCCCCGGATTACTCCTCACCCCCCACCCACCCTGTGGCTTGTCACATACTCCATGATGTTATGTTGTGGACATTTATGTGCTTTTTTGTGCAGAGGAGTTTTTTTGTTTCCTGTTCTCGTGCTGTCCTCCCAGGAGCCCAGCATGAGCAGAGCTCTCTTTTTTCCTCTTGTACTTTCCCACTGTAGTGTACATTTCAGTGTTTTTCCATAAAAAAAGGAGGAGGGGTGAGTGCGTATTATTTGTCACTTGCATGTGACAAATAAAGTTTTCTTGATTCTTCTTCATTCTTGAAATTCGCGATGTTAGTACTTAATGCAGCTTAGGTTCCACTTGCTTTTAAAGCTTTAATTTGATGATGATGATACACAACGTTCAAAGATCGACTTTAATCTTACAGAGACAGTACGACTTCATGGATAATTAATGGCAGAATATCCACAGAGAGAACAAGCTGAAACATGTACAAAGGTTTTGAATACTACCCAAACCTTAGCAGAAAGCCACGACGAACCATGACACTCAGCTGAATATCACTTTTACAGCCCGACACAAGCATCAGGACCAATCACACTAATGTTAATGTTAGTTCGGTTATTTTACTGCATAAGCTGGTTCTGTTGGTGGTGTCCACACAAACAGATGTTTATTTTAAGGAGGAACAAGCAGACAGTTCACTCGTTAAGTTAAAATAATAGTAGTTTATTCACAGGACACAAACATTTGGCCATTGTACTAACTTAATCACTTTCTACTTCATACTCCTTGTGCTATTTTTGTAGTAGTGTATACTAGCTGAGCCTGTCACCTTTCTGTCTGTCCTGCACTTTTCCATTCTCTTCTTCTTTCTCTGTGATTTTAAAAGTATGAACATGTATTTAGAAGTGGAACTTGTCTTTTAATCACACATTTGATTTCCAGCCTGAGAAATGCAAGTGTCCAGAGTCAGACTGAGGAACCCAGTGCTGCACATCATCTGTGTTGTCTCTGATGGGACAGAGACGATCCACCAGGACAAACTCAGCAGTATGTGAGGAAGAGGAGGAGAAGAAGACCAAAAGCAGCTGAGAGATGGAGGGAATAGACAGACTGATCCCTCTTTTTGGAGGACTGCTAGAAAAGTTTCTAACTAATGATCTGTATCATGGATGAATCAATCTTATTAGGTTATGTTCAAATAATGTTGTAAATAAAGTAATTTGTAGTACTCGGGTACTTCAAGCTAAAAGTATAAAAGGCAGTATAAAGTTTTATATTCAATAAAGTATGTATCAGCAGCAGAATGGAGCTAAAATAAATGTTTGTTTCAGTTCTATGAAGCTTTGAGTATTTTGGATCAGTAGCACTGCTGTGTTTGTTGCATCATATCGCTGTAATTGTTTATATGCTTTATATATTCTGAGCTAAGTTGATCTATAGTGTTACATCATATTCTATAAGGATGTTATGTGTTTGTAGACTTTCTGCCCAGTTTGACCCATTTAGCAGAAGTCAGCCTGTTTAAGGCTCTGATATCTATTCTGTGTGACTTAAAGCAGTTATGACATGGTCTGATTTTCTCACCCAATAAAGGAATATTTCATATATCAATGTGCTTATTTTACCAGATACATGCTACTGATGAAATGTTGTGATTTTTCTTTTTGCCCATTTAAGTAAGCTTTCAGACAAATGTAGTGGTGCAAATACAGTGGGACCCCGACTTACAAATACCCCATTCTCAGTTCAGTTAGTTCCTCCTGCTCCTGCAAAGTCATATCCTTTCTGAAAACTGCAGATGAGCTATGTGGGCCCCTTACCCAGTCAAGGCATTCAGTGGAGACTGAGGGGAAATAAATTTACAACTTCTCCTCAAGCGTTTTCAAATGTTTACCTTGTGGAGGTAAACACAGACGACACGAGAGCTCTCGATTGACACTGCTCGTTTATTACTCATCACCACACAACTGAACACTTTTCCCTCCAAAACACAACAACAACACTTCCTGAGAACTGGGTGTGAGTGGAGCCCTCCAGTGGTCCACCACAACCTATTATTTCACACAGTGTGGCAGTTTTGATATCACCTTGCCATTTCTGAGCAAGTGGGAACATGCCAAGGTTGGCATTTTCCAGATGTTGTTGCCAGAGATGCATCTTTGAACAGAATCCATTTATTTTATCTTGTGAGCAGGTTTTCATCTCAGCCTTGTATTCGTGTGTTCAGTTCATTCAAATACAGAAATATATCTGCCATGTAAGCCAGCCTTAGACACCACTCGTCACTTGCAAACAGCTTTGCATCACTGTACCTCCCCTCACTCAAAAACACTTTTAGCTCTTCTCGCCGCTCATACACGGACCATTGGACCTCCGTGTGAAGCAATAAGGCTGTATGCTCCGCTCCCATTTCCTCGCACAGAGATGCAAATATGCGCCTTTTCAGAGGTCTTGTCTTGACAAGGTTCACCACGCGCACGACATCATCCAGCACAGGAGCTAGGTCTGCTGGTAAAGTCTTGGCAACGAGCACCTCACGGTGCAGAAAACAATGAGGAAGAATATCATCGGGGTGTATCGCTTTCACTCTGCTAACGAAACCTTTGGTGCGCACAACCATGGCTGCTGCTCCGTCACTGCAGACACATGTGCAGTTTTCCCACTTAAGTCGTCCTTGTTCAAGATATTCGGATATAACCCGAAAAATTTCCTCTGCTGTTGTTTTTTCTGGCAGTGCCAAAATAGAAAGTTTTCTCTGATGGAGTCTCCATCCACAAAACGCTCATTGGCCAAGAGTTGGGAATGTCCACTAATGTCTGTAGACTCATCAAGTTGCAATGCAAACTTCCCACTGAAGCATATCTTCTCCAAAACCACACTTTCGATGTCTGCAGACATGTCATCGATGCGTCTGGTAATTGTGTTATCTGAGAGCGGGACTTTGGCTATTTCTTTAACCGCGCCCAGCATCTCATTCACAACGGCTTTGCAGGCAGGTAGTATTAATGTCTCTGCTACAGTGTGTGGTGTTTTGGATTTGGCTATAAGTTCAGCCACTAAGTAGCGAGCTTTGAGAGCTCTTTCAGACACCTTTGTGTTTTTTCTCATTAACGTTACCTGTTTCTCAGCGTGTTCACGCAGGCGAACAAAATAGTCTGTGTTCTTGTTTTGAAGTGAGGGACGTTTGTGTGGAGATGGCGTTTAAGCTTGCTTGGGACCATGGCACTGTTTGAGAACTTTTCTCCACACACCAAACATAACAGAGCACACCTATGTTTACTTAAAGAAGTCCAGACACTTTTCTTTCCAAGCTCCTTAGACTACGATGACCTGGATGACTGAGAACCTTCACAGACAGGGTTCATTACCGTTGTGAGGGAAATCAATTCCATGTGTATTTTAATCACATATAATAGATGCTTGCTATCAGCTGTTTAGTATTAGCTTGTCACATCCGGATCTAGTTCTTCAAGTCATTATATCCCCCAGAAACAATCCAGTTTTTGTTTTCTATTTCAGTTTTCTTTGTTTTCTTATTTGTTAGTATTTTTTATTTCCGTTGTGTTTTTCTGCTGCTCATGTTTTCATAATGTCTGTTTTGTCCCTCAGGGCCACCGTAGGGGAAACAGCTGGTTTTCAGCTGATCATTTCCAACACGTTCTCATCCCAAAGCATAAGCCACCCAACCAGTCTGTATGTTACGCATTCGGAAACTGTTTGGAATCAATCTACAAATGTACATTTCTTTAATTTCTCATCATTAATCGCTTTGGAAAACACTATTCAATACGATGAAAAGTGTGGTTATGGTTAGGGCTGGAATACACGGCTGGAACGTGTGTTACTGCCGGGAGCGTCATTCCATTGGAAGCCACAATCCGGCACATATCATAAGGACATGGAAGGTTACCTTTCGCGTTCCTATGGGAGGTGTCGGGATGAGACAAATCGGATCAGTTGGTGCATGCACACTCATATCAGACAGATATGAGTGTGCATGCACCAACCAGCATGCTGTCTGCTGTAACCCATCATTTCCTAAGGAATTAATAAAGTATTTCTGATTCTGAAACAAATTACTTTCAGGTAATCATTAAATTCCTGATAGTTTCATTAAAGATGTTGAAGGTTTTTGTTTGTTTGTTCTCCAACAGTGCTCACCTGTTCCTGACGTTGTCCAGAGTGTCACTCTGAGGGCAGATTGCTTTATCTCCACATCTGTACCCAGCTGACTGCACAATGATCATTCCACGCACTGTTATACACACAGTATGAAAGAAAAGGTACAATTCAACACAATAATTGCAATAATCCAGGTCTAAGGATTCAATTTCAGACTCAGATGCTGCAGATCCATTAACATTAGACGATGACAGTTGTTGTAGTTTTACTTCTGGAGGAGCTGTGCTTTTGTTTTTTGCTGATAAGCAGAGCGGTCTCGCTGCGCTGTCCTTAGACAGACGTGACGAAACTATTGAGGAACAAACGTGTATATCTTGTTTATCATGACTCTGGTTTTACAGTTTATAAACTGGTATATGTCACCTTGTTGCTTTGTCTGTAAGTGGTCATGTGATTGACCACGACTACCTTATTCTTCCTCAGTCAAACAGCAGCACTCATGCATGTTTTGCCTCCTGAGCTCCAGCTGTTGTGTTAGACAGTGCTCGTTACCGTCCGCGGGAGCGCAGCTGCTTAAAGCTGTAGCGTCCAGATTACTTACAGCTGCTTCCTGCAGCTGATATAAGCTGAACACAGCTTCAACGTCTGATTGTTGAAAAATAGTAACGGACCGCGTTTCCTTGTTAGTAACTGTAACGACAGAAATAGTAATAAGTTAGATTACTCGTTACTGAAAATAGTAACGCCGTTACCGTCTCTACACACTGCTCCCCGGGCGATGGATTCGTAGCTGCCCACCGCTTGTGAAAGGGTTAAACGCAGGACTAAGCATGTTCCTACAGGATTAATAACGTATACATTAACAATGAGATTCAAGATACGGCAAATTCGATAATATTCGACACACCTAAGCAGAAATATCAGTAAAATACACAGGAAGTAATATGACTGAAATATTAATAAAAATAACTTAATATAATTAGTGAATAGGACACTTTTGTGGCGTTCAACACCGTCAGACAAAAATCTGAAGCTGCTGACAAAATACGCGACTTTCTCTCATAACACCTGTTTTTCTGACAGAAGCTTGTTTTTCATCAGCTGCTTATGGCCTCAACAATCGACCTAAATGAAGCTTTTTACAAAATAATAATTAAATCCTGCATTTTATCGACTGTGGTTGTGACGCAGTTTTATCACAAGGTTGTGCCATAAATGAAATGAAAACAAACAAACTCACCATGGCATGTGTATCGAACAGGAAGTGGTAAAGGGGTCCTCAGAGTGTAAGCTGCCCACAATCATTCCTGATTTTTTTGTACTTTTTTAAAACTCTGATGGTGTTGACAAAAACTCAGGACACGATTTGAATCACTTAAAATATGCAAATAAATTCCAGTTGTACATTTTGATGTTATATAAGGTATTGACTTAAATACTTAGTGACGAGAGCCGTGATGTTAAATTTTACATTACTGTTAATTTTCTCTATTTTAATATCATCACACCTGCTTGTGGACGGTGGGTTTTTAGGGTACTGGTAATATTGTACCATTTAAAGTAAATATATTTGCATAACAAAACACAAAATCATACTTTTGTTGTGTAAACATTGCCTTGGTTTGTCTCTGAGTCAGCTGGGTTAACACTTGTATGCATATTTTAACCCCAAAGTTGGGTTTTATCTGGCGGACATGTTTTTATCCCAAGAATCACTGAAGAAGCGAGAGCCAGGAGCAACGCGGTCTTCAAACACAGCATTTTTATTTCCACATAAATGACACAAAGGCTTCTGTGGACAACGCAGAGACACCAGAGCGAATGTTTGAAAGAGAACTCACTGCAGTGACTTGTTGGACACTGTTGTCCAGCTTACCACAGCTCAGGTGTGGGACACTGAGGCCGTTAGAGGTGACCACTCTCCCTGTGGATGTGCGGGACCCTGTGGGGGGAGAGAAAGTTCAGCTCTGATAAAGCCTGTATTAACAACTAAATGTGTAAATTAATGACAACTGTGTTTCTTATATAAGGTCACAGATTGCAGTCTCTTGTTTTGAAAGCTTAAAATCCATCAGTTGTGTTCCTGATAACTCTGCGTCTGAGCAGCACAGTTACAGAGTCGCACATTTGGTTTCTGTGACCTGACAAGAACATGTCCGAGGTTTCTGGGCCCTCAGACAAGAGGACAATTTCTTTTTTGCCTGAACTGTGTGTTTCCCAGCTCTCAGAAACTGTTTTCTTTCCCCAACCTGATGTTTTAAAGACACTTTGTGATGTTGCAGCTCTCTCTAAGACAGGATACAGTGTCCCTGCTCTTTACAAAATGATTTGTACCTGGACTTTTTCATTCAGAGACTGTGTTTCAAGATGTTTGATGCTGCAAGACTGATTCTCCCAGAGACTGAAACCGTCCCGGGGGCCCACCCAGAGTTCAAGGCCTCAGCCAAGTCTGGACCCCTGGAAATGTCTCCCTGCGTCTGCTGGGAGCTCAGCTGAACCGACCCAGCAAGCAGCATATGCCACAGCGCTGCCTTAACCTGGGTCACACCAACATGAACCAGACGGTTCCTGCTCATCTCCACCAGAGTTCACCAGAGGTCTCCACACAGTCTCCCAAACTGATTGGTCTCTGCCGCTGGCCTCATGACCAGCCTGCTGAACTGTTGCTTCTCTGTTTTGGAGTATTTATCCGAATATTCCCAGCCCTCCATCCAGATTGCTCCACCCACCCTGGTCAGGTTTTCCTGTATTTGTTTAGTTTGGGACAACTGGAGGTCAACCCTTAAGGGGGCGGGGGGGTTCTGTCATAGTTCTGGGTCTGTGATCCAGTCCTAATATATTTGTTTCGTTGGATTCTGGTTTAAGTGATACTCTGTTTTCTGTTTTCTGATATATTTGTAGGTTCGGCCTCCCCGGGGTTGCTCGTTCCATGTGTGTCAGTCTCGTTGTCAACCAACTCATGTCTCTGTGTTTAGTGTCCTGGTCATCTTGGTCTCATCTTTGTGTTCTCCTCAGTCTTTGAGTCAAGCTCGTGTCTCTTGAGTCTCTTGAGTCTCTGTCTGTCTTATTTTGATAGTCTCGTCCTGTTTGCGTTGTGTTCAGCTTTGCTTCCTGTCTCAAAGCCCTTTCTCAATTCTCAAGTACGCGAGTCCGCGCTCGCGTTCTCGACAGGTCCGAGCACGGACTCGCAATTTGTACAACTGGAACACCAGCGTACTTGATGATGTCACAGGTCCCCTCCTGATTTAACTGTGATTAATATGTTATGAAGCTGAACTTTAATCTCAGCCAAACCGATTCACTCAGGAACAAAGAAAACACTGAAACCAAATATTAACATATTAAGTTAACTAAGTGACTTATACATCATGTTTAACCTGGATAGCGAAAGACCGCGGGGGGTTTGAAACGATGTCCCGGGAGTCCCGACCTCGCTGTCGGCTGTGGAGCTGCGGGTCACAGACGTCTCCGAAAACGTCGGAGCGCGTTTGGAAATATGTGATATCTTGATAAATCGAGCGGATATTTGAAGCTTACACAGCCTGAACATATCTTAAAAGTTTATTTTGTGACCCAGAAAGAGGAATATTTAAATGTTTTTCGCCGCGCTCGTCCGCCATTGCCGCATTTGAGTTTCAGACTAAATGCATTCTGGGATATTTAGCTGTACCAAGTCCACACAAGTCACCACCGATGCATGCTCGATAAAACGTGTGGAGAACACATCCGGGAATTTTTCGCATCCTCACCTTGATGCGTACTTTGAGTTACAGTACTTGGTCTCCGACTGATGACGTATCACGAGAACGCACAAAGACGCATTTTGAGACAGGCCCACCTGTTGCCCATCGTCCCGTTACCCTGTGTTGTTTTTGTTTGCTTGTTCTCTTCAGCGGAGGATCGAACACAATGATCACCTACAGCTTCCTTTCTCTCATCTGTTAACTCTCTTCCCAACTTCTCTTTTCTTCTTCTTTCTCTTTCTGCTCTGATTGTAATAACTTAAAATAAAAATAATAATAATCGAGTAAACGATGACAATCAGGAGGACCAGTATGGCAAAAGCCGTAATTGTTTCTTGGCCTTCAGACAATAAGTCAATAATTCTTATTGGTAAAGTGCTGGATGATGACGCCTGTGCTCATGCTTCTTCTTTGACTTCATATTTTATTATACATTAATTAATTATTATTAATACATTGGGATTTTATAGTATTCATTCATCTGTAAACTTCAATTTCCATGAAGCTGTTTTACATGAAAGTTACTACAAAACAAAAGACCTGCTGTTCCGTCCCATGTAAAATGCAAATGCTCTGCAGATGCAAATCAGCTGATGCAAAAAACTGAGTGAATTAATTCTATGAAATGTTTGCACGGAACTTTAAATGATTGTAGTCTACGAAATATACTGAATGTTTTTTAATTTTCCACATTTTTAGGGGGGCTTTTAGAATTCGTGTCTGAGACAAATCTGACCTGTACACTCTGAGATCAGTCTAAACATACCCAGACCTTTCCCTCCCCAGTAACAACAGCTCTGGGGGGGACACATCCCAGGTCAGACAGACACACTGAGGCATGTCCTGGGATTGGCCCGGGGGTCTTCTCACATTGACTGCCTGAATTGTTTCTTTTGAATGGGGATAAAACAGCCTGTGACTAGAAAGCCCACACTCCCAGAGCTCCTGTACAGGATCCCCCAGTTAATGCTGAAACACATGTTAACTGGCAGGAAATTTCCAGTAACCCTTGAAAATCCTGATGCGGATAAAGAGCTGGTCCAGAGTGAGCTGGTTGAAACGCATTTACCTGAAGTGATGAGTGAACAGGTTGCTGCCAGCACTGAAAGAGACAGAAAGAAAGCTCAGTGTCAGACTGTGTGTTTGATATCAAGTTTAATTCACCTCAAAACATGAAACAGAAATGAAAACCAAACAGGAGAAAGCTGCTGCTTTCATTCACACCTGGATTCTTTGAAAACTCTTTCTAAACAGCAGATTTCAATGACACATTTATTCTCTTCATGTTTCCAACTTTTGTCAATAAACATATTTGTGTTGACAGTTTGAACTCTTCAAAGTAAATGATCAGCCATGAATTCCTCTCAGGACTCTGTGAAGCCTAACTGTCCTGCTGAGGTGATGCAAACATGTATTTAGGATGTTAGATTAACTGATCCAATAAAGCAGAAAGAAAAGCATGTCACAGTACAGCACAGTGGAAAGCTAGAACAGGATTAGACTGAACATGTGCAGCTGATTTCATGTAGAAATAAAGGATTATCAGTGTGTTGTACTCACACAGTGTGCTGCTGAGTCCGGAGCAGAGCATCATGTTAGGAGATCTGGATTACAGTGAAGAGCTGATGGAGGATCAAACACAGAGCTGCTGGATTTACTCTGTTTCAGTAACACCTGTGATGTATATGCAAAGCACAGCCAATGGAAAAGCAGAGTATCCTCCTTCTCAGCTGCAGCAGGAAATAAAACTACTTTACATTAAAAGTTAAATAAGCCTGGATCAGCTGACATAGTGACAGCTGGGAGGGGCTCACATCTCATATTTGTTGATTGGTTAAATTAGTTTAGCAATTGGTAAGAATTATTTTTTAACACGATACAAATCACTGCAAAGGTTTTTTTTCCAGTGATTCAGTGACCAGAGGAAAGTGTTCCAAAGTTTAGGAGCTACAGTTTGAAAATGTGATCACGTCTGGATTTAAATGACGAGCACAGACCTGATCAGCTCAGAGAGAAAGTGACACTCCCCTGTTCATTAACAGCATCCTAACAAATGTGATGTGCATCAGATCTGCTGTGTTTGGATGAGACTGTAAGAAAACAAAAACAGGGTGTATGTGAGGGACCGAGCAGCCAAAGCAAAGAGGACACAGGCAAAAAAGTGTCTTCAAAAAGGGTTTTCTTTATTTTAACCCTCAAAAAGTCCAAAATTAACAAAATTCAAAAACATACTTAGCAGGCCCATAAAAGAGGTCGACTAAATATAACTCTACGAAAAGTAATTTCCAGAAACTTAAACAAAGTGAGACACAACTTCACTCACAAACTGACCTAATTACAAACACATGAGGGTCGCTTCTATAATGATTTGGCCAAACCATTTACACAATAGGGGGGAAAACAAAAACACACTAATATTAACTAAGCACAGAATAACCCAACTAAACCTAAAACAGCTCCTGGTGAGCCCAGGGTTGGTCCTGCTGAGCAGGAGGCGAGCACTCAGCCACGCCTTTTGCTCAGACAGGAAACAGCCACCGCCCAAACCAGGAAAGAGAAACATAATTAATATAACAAAACATTTTAGAAAAACCACACAATGTTACTATGTGCGCCTCATAATACCAGTGTTGGGTTTAACCAAATGATTAATGAATTATATTGATGAAGAAACCTGCAAAGCAAACTAATAAAGTGAAAAATGGACACTGTGTGGCTGATGGCATCACAGTGTAGCACGAACACATTTGAATGGAAAATATCCTGATTTGAATCATCCCACAGATGTAATATCATCCACGGCTACTTTCAGTACCATCGATGTTCATTTAGACTCTTTTTCTCCAATCCATCTTTCTGACTTCAATAATTACTTCCTCCAAACCATCAGCGTGCTCTGCTGCCCCCGCGACCCGGCCCCGGACAGGCGGAAGAAAATGTATAGATGGATGGAACTGGTAATAGATTACTTCAAGCTTTAATTGTAATCAAGTCATGAAGTTTTAATAATTTTGACTGTAGAAATCAGAAATTTGTATGATGAAGATACCCTTTGTGTATTATACAAACTGCCATTTTTTTGTGATATGAAAATAATTTTGTGTATTTTTACAATTATTTCCCCCCAACAAAGTTGATACAGAAGAATTAGAGAAGAATACAGTGCACATTATAATCTAGATAATCTGTTTGATTTTGTTATAAAGTATCAATCAAGAACTTAGATCTTTACTATTTCAATTTTTTCATTCTCTTCCTGTATTTGTATCCCATCATTGCTTTTGTTTTACTAAGATTTAGTGATAATTTATTACTATCATCCAATGTAACTGTCTTAATTCATTAATTATATTATTAATATAAGTTCCTCATAAGTATCCCCAGAGAAATATATTAGTATCGTCATCAAATAATATAAAGTTTGATCATTTAGACCTTAAACATGTCATTAATACATATATATTAAATAACCTGGGGCCTTCTCCTGGCTTCACAAACTGTTGTCTTCTAGATAAATAACGTCTGATCCAGCTCAGTGCTCAGTTCCCCTTGTCCCAGAAAACTGCAGGTTATTTAATAGTATTGAGTGATTAACTCAATACTTTCTTAACATCAATCAATAGTCAGACTGCAGATTGTTTTAGGTCCAGTGCATTTGTTGTTGTTTCCATTGTTTCAAGTTTGGCCAGTGAAGTTGATCTTGCTCCTCTGAATCCATACTGACTTTGGTTAATTAAATCATATTTATTAATTTTTTTATTTATTTCCGGTCTATTGCTAAAAGGTTTGTCCAACATTTTTGGAAATTGGGAGAGTGTCCTGTAGTGGCCTACAGTTTGTGAAAAGGTGTTTGGGTTGGATAACAGGGTTCTAAGTTATTACTACTCAATTACCAAAGTAATAACCAATTAATAGCCAAGTAATATCATGGTAGCAACACTGGTTACCGCTGAGTAATATTACACTGAAATTTATGGGCCCCAAACAGGTGGAAATAAACAAAGTTTTACAGGAAAAACAATATTAATGAATCTTTGAGCAAAATTGTTACAGATGTCTATTTATTTATAATTCACAATAATAATTTGTGTATAAAGTAAAATAAAGAATTCATTGTTTTCCTTTTCTGCCCAGAATAACATATTGGAATATTTAATGTTTGTCTCTTCCACAGCATCCTGTCTTCCTTCTCTCAGCCCAACCAATCACAGCAGACGGCTCAAAACACGCTGTTATGATGCTTCGGTTTATACAAGTATCGCTGTACCTGTGCGCGCACATACATACAGGTGCACACCCCTTTGTGTGTGTGTGTGCACCTGTGTCTTCCTTAGCTGCTACCTCTAAGCATACTGGGCATTGTCGGGTTTGCATGCTGCTCAGTAACATTCGATATTGTTTACTGTTATTGTTTTTGTTTACCTGCTGTCGTCTGTTTTCGCTCGTTTTCCTTCCAGACGACTTTTTAATGTCTTTTTCTTGAACTTCTCTCATCTTTTCCTCTCCTTTCCCCCAGTCATGTCTGCTCTGTTTGTAATAACTTGAAAGTTAAAAAATAAATGCATAAAATAAAAATAAATCTTAATAATTTATTTATTGATCTTAATAATAATAAAGATCAATTAAGTGGACCAATAATATCCACTAAATAAATCCACTGGGCAATAATTCTGCCTGTGGCGAAGGCGAAGAAGAAGAAGAACTTTTCATTTGTGTGAATTTTGTGCCAAATATTTTCCTTCTGTATGATGAGGTCAGCGCACAACGTTTTGTCCTCTTGGCTCAGGTGTCGTGTGTTTAAACATCATGGCTGTTTAAACACACGACACCTGGAATAACAGAAGCAATAATACTTTAAGCTGACTTTACTACCAACTTAAAAAGACAAATAATTTAACGAATGAAGGAGTGATGTGGCTGAAACGGCATCACGTGGAAACTGCACAGAATCAGCTGATAAAGAGCAGCTTTGATTGGTCCTTATGGGCTAAAATGGTGCATCAATGATTTGTTGTTGTTGAGTCTGAACTTTAACTTGTGTCATCAGAGTTTCAGAGTTATCCTTGATTTTGCAGTATGAAACGTTTCTGCAGGAACAAAGAGGTGAGAGGAGCAGAGGCAGTAGTCATGTTCATTTACTGTCATTGGAAACACTTTGACACAAACAGGGAAACAAACAAAACGCCAAACTGAAGATCAGCTGCGTTCTTTCCTCCACCCGAGTCAGAAAGACAGGAAGCTGCTGCACAACCGTTAGTTTCTAACCCGGCTCACTGCTGCGCGTGTGGTTGGCACACTGAGATACAAACAGCTACAGAATTAAAAAATAAAGGACAATAAAAGCTGAAATCTAACCGGCTTTAAATCACAATCAGACGTCTGTCGAGCAGAGAAAGTTTTCAGGGCTCCAACGACCTGCTTCAGACTTCAGTGTTCTCACTTTGATCCACAGACCTAGTGTTCATGTCTTTAGTTCAAATTAAACCACATCGTTCACAATTTAGCTTTTTAGTCTGAACCCCAAACAGCACAAACTCAGCAGGTCGATGAGTCACTGAAGGTTTTCTCTGCTTCCTCCAGACTGACACTCGAGCCGATCGCTGCTCAGCTGTTACAAACAAAAACAGCAGGACAGAAGACCCGATCGCAAAAGTCTGAGCAGAAATCATGTTCAGAGGCGGCTCGTCCCCGTGCGCCTCTTCCAGCATCACTCCGGTTTATAGACCGCTCCTCAGGAAGCCCCGCTCTCCGTCGCGTTGACTCCGAACAGGACTTCCTTCAGCAGCGCTGAGAGGTCCGGAGGTACCCGAGGAGACGGACTGAGGGGAGATCGGACGCTCAATCCCGGATCATCGGTGGATTCCTGGAAGCTTTGATCATAAATCAGAAGCATGCAGACACACAAACCTAAAAGATTCCTACATAAAAAAGGGACTACGTTAAAAGTAAAGCCGAGCGTTTTCATGGTTAGCTAATCGTCAGCATACATAACGGTACTGTGGCACGACGGGAGGGGAGGAGTCAGCGTGGGAGAGGGGTAGCGCGTCACATCGGCCTTAAACCAGGAGACGACACTTGACATCGATCAGGTGCCGCTTAGCTCATCTGGGAGAAGACCAACATGAAGCGTTACCCTGATCCTCAACCGCTCAGCTCGACTGCAGGGCGGTTAGAGCAGCGGCGTCAACATCTGGAAACATCTGCAGATGGACGTGCAGACAGATGTGACGGTTTGAGGAGTTACTGCACATGTGGACACGCCTACGATCTACCTGCAGCCAAGCCTTCTCACATCATCACCATCAGGAGCTAAAGGTCGTTTTGTATAAGTTTATGGACTCCCTCCTCCTCCTCTTCCTCCTCCTCCTCCTCCTCTTCCTCCTCCTCCTCCTCCTCGGCTGGTTCGCAGCAGCTGTTCCTGCGCGTGGCTGCAGTCGGCGTCTCCCTCCGAGGATCCCGGGGGCGTCACACCGCCGTGCAGCATCTGTTCTGGAAGAGCTGCTCGACCACCGTGGAGTCGGCCAGCGTGGAGACGTCGCCCAGCTCCCGCTCGTCGCAGGCGATCTTACGGAGCAGCCGCCTCATGATCTTCCCTGCAGACGGAGAGAGAGAGCTCGGCTTCAGCAGAGCGACTACAGGCGCGACCGCCGCGTCAGCCGCCGCGTCAGCCGCCGCGTCAGCCGCCGCGTCAGCCGCAGGTGAAAACGACACGTCTGAGCGTCGAGGAGGAACCCTCACACATCTAACGTGACACAGAGCAGCTTCGTTACCAGATCTGGTTTTGGGCAGTCCGGGCGCGTTCTGGATGTAGTCGGGTGTGGCGATGGCGCCGATCTTCTCCCTCACTGTGAACACAAAGTATAACTCGCGTCAGATGATGAAGCTCACAGACCAACAAGACAGGAACGAAGCTTCTTGCAGTCCCTTCACCCACCTTGCTTTTTTAGCTCCGCCTCCAGCTCGCTGTTGTACATCACGCCATCTTTGAGCGTTACGAAGCAGTAGAGGCTCTCTCCTTTGACCGGATGAGGTCTGCCCACCACGGCGGCCTCGGCGACGGCCTCGTGCTCCACCAGAGACGACTCCACCTCAGCTGTGCTCAACAAGTGACCTGGAGGGCAGACGGGTCACCGTTACACCCTCGGGTGTCAGACGCGAGCGAAGACGCATAAAACACGCAGGAACGCGCTGAGACGTAAAACAGCTCAACAGACGAGAAGGTGCAAAATAAAATCTATTAAACCAAGTTTTTAAAAATGATCCTTTAATAAAAGAAACTTAAAATCAAATAAATACGCGGCTGCGTATGAAACAAGTTTACACACGGAGAAACAGCGCCCTCTGCTGCTCAGACAGATGTGTAACAGCTGGGTCGCGTCTTACCTGAGACGTTCAACATGTCGTCTATCCTTCCTGTGACCCAGAAGTACCCGTCCTTGTCTCTACGGCAACCTGCGAGAAAATGAAGGGGCGGGATTAAAACGTTTAGTGCAGCCGAGCCGTCGTGTTTTAGATCCACAGCAGCTGCCACACAGACCTGTGGCCACGCCCCTTTAGAAACACCTGGTTAAATGATTCTGAGCTAATAATAAATATTACAGCTTAAACTTTCAAACGGTCGCTGCAGAGGCCTCAGTCCGACGCAAACACGAGCGAACACGTGAAAAGTTTGTTTCTTTGACGCTTGCAGAGTCGAACGTGACGCGCTGCTCACCGTCTCCTGTGACGTAGTATCCTGGAAACTTCTTGAAGTAGGTGCTTTCAAACCTCTCGTGGTTTCCGTAAACGGTGCGCATCACGCCGGGCCACGGCTGCTTGAACACCTGTGTGAGAGGGCGGAGACAAACGGCAGGTGTGACGCGCTCGCAGGAAGGACGGAGACAAATAAAGGCTCATGTACTCAAGGCTGACCAGGTATCCTTCGCTGGGCCCCTCCAGCTCCTCCCCAGACTCGTTCAGGATGGCCGGCACCACGCCGAAGAACGGGAGCGTCTGTGGGCACACGCGGGGGAGGGGCGGAGCAACAAAATGAAAAAGAAAAAATATTTTTAAAAAGACAATAAATGGTGAGAAAACCTGACTCGTTTCTGTGTTTAATGTCTTTTTACTTCTCATTTAACTTCCTTCACTCGTGGACCATTTATATCACCTTTCCTCACTTCCTTCATGAATTTATCTTTAAATGTTTTTGTGGTTTTCAGATTTACACGTTTCCTTTGTCTTGTTTGTGGTGACAGAAGCATAAACGATGCGTTTGGGATGCGATGTAAAGTTTGAACCTTTTAAACCCAAAGTCTGCCAGAGCTCATCTCATGTCCATAGTAATAAACTGTGGAATAAACTACAAAAAAATAGAAAATCATTTTGTTTTAAACACATTTCAGAGGTTTATCCCTCAAAACTGTAAATGCAAAGATTGCAAATATCCAACCACGGGAAATTTTTGAGCATCTTCATAGTTTCATTTTTGAGATGCACTAATTTTTATAAACTGCAGGAAAAACAAAACAAATATTATTGTGCACAATTTTCAAAAAAACAGCATAAACCTGTTTTCTTTCGAGCCTCTCAGGAACTCGGGAGTCAAACATGACGTTCAAACACAGCAGGAAACCTCTGAAAGGCCCTGCAGGGAAAAACTACGTTTCCCCCGAAAATGGCGTCCCTTCTGGATCAGATCAGCAACGCTCGTCTGGATTATGATGATTTTGTTGTTGTCGGTGCTTTTACAAGATTTTTTGCAAGAAGCCGTTTGTGGAGGGAAACTGAGCGGAGACTAGAAGCAAGTACGACTCGTCCAGATTCATATGCAAAGAAAATGATTGCGCTAGCAACGTGGTTGTAACTCTACTGGAATCTAAAAACAGCAAAGCGCTTAAAAAGCCTCGATCACAGTTTTATCTTATTTTCTTCATTTAACCTTCTAACGTTTCTCCAAACACACGTTTGAACCTAAACGTGTTTCCACATCATGTTCTTACTCACAGCAGATCCAGGCTTCATGGGCGTGGCCGCGGGCAGAGGAGTCAGAACATGTCCGCCCTGAAAACAGAAAACAGCTTTAATCTCAGGCAGCCGGCCAGCAGGGGGCAGCACAGCCACAGTCAAAGCTCAGCAGAGAAGCAGAGGTGCACAAAGAAGCAGGAAGGCAGATTAGAAATGGAGACGTTTGGAAGCGGCGGTGCTGAAACTGCAGGAAACCGTCCCTCACTGTTTCCGTCTGCCAGAAGGTGTCGACTATCGGGCACCTCTTCTCCCCGACCACGTTGTAGTACCACTGCCAGGCCTCGGGGTTGATGGGCTCGCCGACCGTCCCCAGAACCCTCAGAGAGCTTCTCTTGTACCTGCAGACAAAGGCACAGGTGAGTTACCCCGCAGGCTCCTGGTGGAGGGAGGAGGGGCCTCGGCTCACCTCTGCACCGGCTCGTTTCCAGACTTCATCAGCAGCCTGATGGCGGTGGGAGCCGTGTAGAACTTGGTGACGTTATATTTGTCCACGATCTCCCACATGCGGCTCACGTCGGGGTAGGTGGGCAGGCCCTCGAACTGACGCACACAAAGACTCATGTACAATCATCAGCAGCTTTGGGTTAAACCGTCACACACATCAGTGCTACGTCACACCTCAGCCCACACCTGTAAACAGGAAGTCTGAGCGCGCTCGCACACTCACCAGGACGCTGGTGGCCCCATTGGCCAGCGGGCCGTAAGTGATGTAAGAGTGCCCGGTGATCCACCCGATGTCCGCCGTGCACCAGTACACGTCGTCGGGCTGGTGGTCGAACACCAGTTTGAAGGTGGTGGCGGTGTAGAGCATGTAGCCGCTGACGGTGTGGAGAACTCCCTGCAGGCGAGGCGAGAGGAGCGAGGAGGAGCGAGGAGGAGGAGTGAGGAGGAGCGTTCATATGCAGAAATAGAGGCGTGTGGCAAACAATGATTTTCTGACCACTTTTTGATCTTGTTAAAGCAGATTAATTTAACTTTCGTTTAATTTGAAGTTGTAAGAAGTTATTTGGTTGATTTCTGATCATAATTTTCCACAAAATAAACACTTTAGTTTTAAACGATGAAGTCAGAAGTAAATAAACCTGTTTCCACCTGTGACAGTTTATGGTTACAACATTCGTGTCTCTCTCTCCGGCTCACAGACACCCTGAGCGAGTTACTGAAGCTCCGCCTGCTGCGGTGAGCAGGTGTGAAGGTGATGATGAAGGTGGGCTTTCCTCAGACACACTGAGTATCTGAGCAGGACGCCTCATTAAGTGAGACGCAGGTGACCTACAGGTGTGTTTCCTCACCTTCGGCTTGCCGGTCGAGCCGCTGGTGTAGAGGATGAAGAGCGGGTCTTCAGAGTCGCACCACTCGGGTTCACACTCGTCTGAAACGCCACGCAGCAGAGCGTGCCAACACAGGTCCACCTCGGGGTTCCACGGCACCTGAACACGCACACGCACACGCACACGCACACACACACACACACCAGTGAAACTGCCAAAGTCGTGCCTGAACCCGGTCGATCGGCCTGTAAACATTCAGACGAGCGGCTGTAAAATCTAAGACACCAAACAGTTAGTCTGACACCTCCAAACTACTGAAGACAGCGAAGAAGAAGAAGAAGCAGCAGCTGTGGATCTGAGAGAACAGAGCCACAGAGAGTTAGAGAGGCCACGCCCACTGGTTTCCTGCGTGTCCATCAGACCCCGGCGACGCCAGCGTTTTTAAAAACCACACAAAGGAACCTGAAGCCGAGATATTAAAATACGTCCAAGGATGAATTTAATGTCAGCGACACGTTTCAGACGAAACAGCCGGAAGATTCTCTGATAACTAACGAGGATAAAACGCTCCTCCCACGCAGGAGCAAAGGCTGCAGCTCTCTGGGGCGGGGTCGCGTCCACCCGGGCACACGCGGCGGGTTAAACTACAGGGTTTCCATCTGGGAATGCCGAAGGAGAAAGCTGAGCGGGTTTTACATACGTACCAATGTTTGATTCTCAAAGTTACATTTACAAAATAAATAATATAAATTTTATTGTCTGCGTTTCGTAACCACTGTCCGTAACCACCTTCAGGTGACGTCTCCTGTTCCAAACACTGAGCTGTGTTAAAGCTCCAGATGTGACTGCAAAAACATCTGGACTATGTTCTACTATGTAAATGCTTTAAAGCTGTTAGAGCAGCGGACGTGAAGGACGCGTCGGCTGCGTGGCCGCTCCGGTCCGTCTCGTTTGCCTTTTAGAGCCAACAACAACCCGTCGACGAGCCGCTTTCACGCAGGAAATCGACCCGGGTCTGATGTCACAGAGCTGCGGCTCCCACGATGCCGTTCTCGCGGTCGGACAGGGAGATACAGAGCTGACGGGTGAACGTCGAGTGGGCGGGGCCTTGGGTGGGTTCCAGCTAAAATAAATCTGCTCAGGTTTACATGCAGAGGAAAGAGGAGCGATTACCACCCTTGGACCTGAATCTTACCTGGCTGTCGCACAGGTGAGCTCTGGTGGACAGGTAAGTAGTGTGAAAACACAAGGCCCCGCCCACATCTTTGTTAGCGAGGAAGAATCAGAGCTGTGTTTGTATCCAGAACTGGACCTGGTGCACCTCAAGGCTCTAGTTTGGGTCCTGCCGTGGTTGCAGTCTAGTGTCAAAGTGAGAAACATCTGCACCAGATGTGTGATGACATCAGAGCAGCGATGCTGTTTATAACCCAGCCCACCTGGGAAACAACGAGGGGCGGAGTCCTCCTGACATCTACCTGTATGTCGGTGACACCACCCATAGCTAACCACCGTCAGACGCTGCTGAGTCATCAGTCGAGCGGTGCAAACAGCTCGATTGATGACCGTCTGTCACTTTATCGTGGCGAGCGCCTCGTTCAGCGAGCGCCTCGTTCAGCGAGCGCCTCGTTCAGCGAGCGCCTCGTTCAGCGAGCGCCTCACTGAGGGATGGCTCATCGATTATAGTCTTCATCCGTCTCTCCGGACTTTATTTTCCGGACAAACGGAGCTCTGATTCTTCCCGACTCGCAGCGTTTAGAGGAGAGAAGCGTTACAGCAGGTTTAGCAGACACGGAGGCGTCTCAGGGCGTGGACAACGTCCACGGGTGAGCGCTCGCCTCCGTCAGGACTCACAGGTGCACAACACGAGGAGTGTTTGCACAACAAAGAGAAAGTGTTAGTGTTAATCCACACTCAGAATTCACTTTTTATTCCAGCGAGCTTCAACAGTTCAGACAAAGACAGAAACCATCTTTGACGGGTTTCTCTAAACGCCACGCTGAATGATGTCATCATTTAATGTTCTCCAAATATTTAAACTCATTTCAGATCTAAAGAAAATCTGTTTTTATTGGTTTAATCTGAACTGTCAAACATCAGAGGAACAAACTGCTGCTGCAGGTAAAACAATAAATCAGCAACGAGAGCTTTTAGATCTTCTCAGAGCTTTTGAACGGACGACTGAAAGCTTCCAAACGCTCAGTAAGACTTGAAGCTTTCGCTCTTCTCACATTTATTGTTTTCGCTCCGCAGCAGATTCTGCAAATTCTTCTCAGAGTGAAACTCCCTCTGAAACAAAGAGTCGAAGCAAAGAGGTTATCGAGGGTCAGCTGTGAAAATACCTTTGGTACGGGACGCGTTTTCTTTACTCTGCCCGCCTGTTTTTCCTGCTGGGTGGGGGGAAGATGGAGGAGGAGGAGGAAGAGGAAGGAGAAGCAATGAGGGAGAAGGATTATTGAAAAGGAAGAACACAAAGATAAAAATCAGGATCCCCAAAATCAAATCGTGACAGTGACGAAGTTTGAAATTTCAGATTTAACAGAAAGAAAAGTCAGCGTCCTGCAGTTCCTCTAGTGTCCAGCAGAGGCAGTGAGTCACGCCCACTCACTTCCTGGTTTGGTTTCCCCGTCATAAAATTTTCACAGCCAATTTATAATCAGGACTTTCCACAAAACTCAAACTCTGAACGACTACAACGGAGGTCCAATCAGACGGCTCAGTGGCCTCCATCTGCAACAGGAAGCACCGCCTCCATCAGGTCAGAAGTCACAGGCAGACCTGATGGTGGCGGCGCTCGCAGTGACTCAAAGACAAAACCTTCAGGTGTGTGGTTTACCTGCAGATCGGGGCACGGCCGTTTGGCGGGAGGCGACTGAGAGCCCAGAATCCCCTCCGGTTCTTTGGACAGGTGCTTCAGCATGATGCAGCGCCCGACCGGGAACCCTCTGCACAGACAGACACACAACCGTACGTGTCACTGTGACCTCACAAAGGTACGCAGCACCAGCTAAACTCGAGTGAGTAGACCCCACACTCTGCACTGTGATAGAGCTCCCATCCATCAGTGTGTGCAGGCTCAATTATTCTCATGCAAACAATAAACCGAGCAGCAAGGTCTCACAGCACCAATCAGAGCACGAGGACCGGCTCCACACCGTGATGGTGGAAGACAGACTACAGGTGATGACATCCAGATACATAACCAGCCCAACGGCTCGCTCTGCTGCAAGGAGCTGAGAAAGCACAGGTATCAGCGGCGTGCTGCACGGCTCCGCTTTGATACAGAATGAGAGGGCAGCAACGTTAAGACTCCTCCCACCTGACTGTCTCAGATTTGCCTAAATGAGAACCTTTATCATGTGTGACATCATCAGAGTCGACAGCTCAATAACGACGAGCTTCCTGCAGCTGCTACAATAAAGTTTAACTCAGCAGGAAGTCGAGTCTGAAGGATCTGTGACACACTGCGTCACGCCGCTCTGCTGGGACCAACAGCAGCCACGGTTGGAGCGGGTGGAGTCGCTCTGATAGGCTAACACACCTGAGTGTGTGAGCGTGTGTACATGTTTACATATCTTTGTGGGGACCAACAGCCCGTCCCCACGAGTTTGAGACTCAAAATGTGGTTTTAGTGTCAGGGTTACAGTGAGGTCATGGTTAGGTTCATGTCAATGACATGTCCTCACTGAGATATGACAACGTGTGTGTGTGTGCGCGTGTGTGTGTGTGTGCGTGCGCGTGTGTGTGTCTTACTTGTCTCTGCATTTCTGCAGCGCTTCATCAGCTAAGAGCTTCAGGTTGATCAGCTTATCTCCTCGATAGAAACCATCTACAGAAAAGGAAACATGATTTATCAGACCGGCCTGAGCAGCACAGAGACACACACACACACACACACACACACACACACACACACTCCATTAGCTGGATTACAGTGTTGCTGGTTGCATCATCAGGACTCCTTCAGTTCAGTGTCTGTAATAAATCTGTAATAAATCTGTAATAAATCTGCTTTACTGCAGCAAAGAGCTGAAATCAGCGTCCTCCATTAATCCTCCATTAATCAGTCGAACCTCCGCGTTGGTCCGTCAGCTGATCAGATACGCTCTGCGTGGTTTCTGCACGCTGCTGCGTCACTCGAGCACACGGACGCCGACAGCCGAAGCTGTGACATCAGACTGGTGGAGCTCAGCTTTCACTGCAGCTCCATCAGCGAGTCACTCGTGTGCTTCACCTTCAGTCTGATCCTCGTCACTACAGCCAATCACTCTCCCTTCCAGCAGAACTGATGGGAAATGCTTTGCTTTACGCAGCAGCAGGTTAACTTTAGCTTTACTGTAAAATCCTCAGCGCCTAGTTTAAGGACGGATCCTTCCTCGCCATAACGTGCACACGGATTAACAAAGCATCAACTCTGCAGCTACGTCTGCACCGGTTTACCGAACCTCCACCCGTGCTGGTCAAAGCTAACGGCAGCCACAGAGGCAGCGGGCCTCATGATCTGCTTACAGGATGTGTGTGTGGCCAATAACGCAGCAGATTAGCTGGATTATATCTCCACTCTCTAATCCAGCTAATAACACTGATTATTGGCCCCAACTCAGCACCTCGGCCAGCGCCTCTCTTCACCGCCACGTCCAGCTTGGTGGTGAAACGCGTGTGCACGCTGCATAAAAGGTGGAAGCGTGAACTCAAAGGTGACGTTTGGTATGAGATCATCAGGACGAATAAACGAGCAACATAAACGCTCCACCCGGACGCGGCGAGCGTCCCGGCGCCACCTCTGGGTGAAGACAGAGATCAATAAAGATGGAATGATTGGCGTGAGCAGCTTTTCCAGCTCTGGGACGTTTCGTTGGATCTCGCTCCCCAGTTAACTCGGCCATTTCACCTTTTTTACAACCCACGAGTAGCTTATTGTCCAACCAAAGGAGGTCAGAGGTCAAGGTCAGACTGAACACTGCTCCCTGCAGGTTTATGGATATCTGTAACGAGCGTGTTGCAGGTGCGTGTTGCAGGTGCGTTGTGCAGGTGCGTTGTGCAGGTGCGTGTTGCAGGTGCGTTGTGCAGGTGCGTGTTGCAGGTGCGTGTTGCAGGTGCGTGTTGCAGGTGCGTGTTGCAGGTGCGTTGTGCAGGTGTGAGCTGACCTGCAGTGATGAGCAGGCAGCACTGAGAGTCCACGATCCTCTCGCACAGAGACTCTGCAGAGAAACCTGCGAACTGAGAGCAGCAGAGCAGCGTTAGCCTCCATCTTTAACTCAAACCACCGCCTTCACCGGCGTCTGCAGCTCACCACGATGGAGTGGACCGCTCCGATGCGTACGCACGCCAACATGGCGACCACCAGTTCGACCACCATGGGCATGTATATGGACACGCGGTCGCCCTTCTTCACGCCTGGAGACAAAAAAGAGAAGCGAGCAGGATTTATGACTCAGAGCTGAGAGGGGGCGGGGCCAGCGAGCAGGTAACTCACCCTGAGCTTTCAGGACGTTGGCGAACTGACAGACTCTCTGCAGCAGCTCCCTGTAGGTCACCGTCAGCTCGTCGCCGGGGTCGTTGCCCTCCCTGAAATCAGCATTCAACACACGTATTAAAAACGAACAACAAGATGTAACGTTTCCTCACATCTCGATGCTTCGTCCTCCGAGAGCCAATGAGCTTCAGATCAGGAAACGCATCACTAACACGCGACACCTGTCACACGAGCTGATGAGCTCTACGGTCACTTCCCTGATTGAAGGCTCTGCTGCAGCGCTTTGTGCTCCCCAACGTCCGTCACAGCGATTTCTGTGTTTGTGTTGCGCTGTTTTACGCTCAGAGATCAGTGACTGCGTACGCACAACTCCCACACAAACACAGGGTGTGATTGTTAGCATTCAGAGCTGCTGAGCAGCCTCTGTGGCCTCAGGAACGCATCGCAAAGCTGAGAGGAAGTTACAGTGAGCGTCGGCGGGAGGCTCCATGATGCACAGGAGTCGTTCAGGATCAAACCCTGAGCTGTCTCTCCTCTAGCTAATGTTAGCCGATGCTAGCTCGGCTGCTGCTGGTTTCACATCATTTTAAATCAGCCAAAGTTAAAAATGTCACTGGATTCACGCCAAAGAGCAGCAGAGGCAACAGTCAGGCTGATGACATCACTGCTGTTACTATGTGACAGGAATCTGCACTTTGTGTCTGTTTGATTAAAGAGGTTAAAGTAACTGAGGGACATCAACGACTTCATCAGGCAGGAAAACACTGATGTTTATGGTTCACGCTCTCTCAGAACAGGAGGCCACGCCCATCCAGCAGCACACTCGTGTCAGCCTCCATGTAACGACCAACCAGAGCAGAATTAACCGGTTTCCTCATATTTATAGATCCTGAAGGAGCCACACTGTTTTGGTGAAACTAATGATTGAATGACCTTTGACCCCAGACTGCACAAACAGGTTTTGGTGTTCCTTTAAGAAAAACAACTCAAACCAACCAGAGCGAGAACTTCGAGTCTTGGCACAGACGCCTTTCAGGTTGAGCAATCTTCACATTGTTGAAGTTGCCTCATGAAAACTTTCTGCGTTTTCACAACACGGCGTCATTCTGGCCGTTTCAGGAACTTGCAACAGCGACACTCGAGGTCACATCCTCCCTCCCTCTCCTGCAGCGTGCAGTTTGCAGGGACGAGATGAAGCCTGTACAGCAGACAGAGGCGGACGAGCTGCGACAGCTCTGCCTCTGCAGATTATTGAAGCCCGGGCAGCTCGCCGGGCAGCTCGCCGGGCAGCTCGCCGGGCAGCTCGCCGGGCAGCTCGCCGGGCAGCTCGCCGGGCAGCTCGCCGGGCAGCTCGCCGGGCAGCTCGCCGGGCAGCTCGCCGGGCAGCTCGCCGGGCAGCTCGCCGGGCAGCTCGCCGGGCAGCTCGCCGCGTTGCAGGCTGCAGACAGAATAATGTGGCTCAGATCCCACGTGGACAAACTCGACTACAACCTCCAAACCTCACACGCCTGCACACAGGCGCCCCCCTCACCCTCCTTTTAGATACACCTGTGGTATCAATTTGAAACCCGACATCGCCTCATTTACAAACCTGTCCACGCTGCCTGGACGCCGGTGAATCATTGCTCAGCTAGTTCAGTTCACTCACTCAGAGCGTCACTTTCATCAGACCTGAAGCTGTTTGACTGCTGGAGCGCAGATGAAATTTGGCACAAACCAGGATTGAGGTTTATTTTTAAAAATTCATCTAAAAATAAGTTAAATAGATTTCAGATCAAAGGCTGATTTTACAGTGAGGTGTGAAAATCTGTCAGTTTGACTTTCAGTGTTGAACTTAAACTTGCTAAAGAAAGAAATCGTTTCTTTCACAACAGGAAACTAAACACGTTTCAGCTTCTTTCTAGAGCTTCGTGTTTGCCACAAGAATGACGTCACGCTCGGCGGTGAAAAGTTGACACGTTTCAGGGGTAAACGTGCTTCTTCTGGCGCTCGCTCGTTTGTCGTCCAGTACGGACTGGCATCAGCTGCACAACCAGAACCTCAGCAGCAACTGGGATCCCAATCTGCCTGTCTGCAGCAGCGAGGGCGTTTCAACACTGCTGTGCGTGCGTGTGCATGCATGCGTGTGCGTGTGATGGTGGGAGGGCCGCTCACATATCTGAACGGTCTGTGACTCGCCTGCTGCTCTCAGCTGATTGGGGCTCACAGAATGCAGCTGTGCTGAGGTCCTGACCTCTGCAGACACTTCCAGGCTGATATCCGAGCTGTCGGGTTCGCGTGCCCGCCGTCGGGCTCACGTCCCTCTGGCGTGACCGATTGTGTGGAGGTGCTGGGCCATTTATAGCACCAGCACATTAACACTTTCAGAGCTGCACACGTGCACTTTAACGCTGACAGGAGTCTCAGCAGCAGTTACACCTCTGACATCATGTTTATATTTGAGCCACAGAGTTTAATTCGATCGTTGAACGGGACCGCGCACGTCCTCGAGCAGCAGCTGATGTTAGCTTCAGTGTTTAACAAGCTAACGCACGCACTCTGTAAGCAAACACTCCAACAAAAGGTCACGGCGTTTCTTAGTGCAGTCATCACACCAGCCTGTGTTAGAGGAGCACACACACACACACACACACACACACCTATAAATACACAACAGTGATGGATTTATTTTCAACACTTGGCTCAAACGTCACTGAGACTCCAGGAGCTGTGAGGAGGTTTGTTACTGCCTCACCCACTCGGGGTCCTCTCCCACTCAGAGGGACCTGCTCAGGTGAGGTCTCACGCTCTGAGGAAAGAAGGTCATTACAGGAAAAGGCCAAAAACCCTTAAAATCTGCAGAGCTTCGACTCCACGCTGAAACGACCCTGATACAAACATTTATATATTAGCTCCGCCTTGTTAAAGCAAGCTTCCTTCTAGTTGGCTGCCCCTCACAAACAGGTGGGTGGAGCCTCTGACATCAGGGACTTCAAACCTTCTCTCACCCCAACCAATCACAGCAGATGGCCCCGCCCCTCCCTGAGCCTGCCGGAGGTTTCTTCCTGTTAAAAGGGAGTTTTTCCTTCCCACTGTCACCAAAGTGCTCATAGGGGTCATATGACTGTTGGGGGTTTTCTCTGCATCACCTTGAGGCGACTTTTGTTGTATAAATAAAACTAAATTGAATGAAACTCTGAAGTCGAGCCTGGAGTTTTAAAAACGTGACATGTTAGACTCGCTTCTCTCTGATTTGTTGTCCGAGCGTTTCCAGTTTAAATCCTCTAAAACAAACTGCGGTCAGTGATTTATGCGACAGGTTTAATGCTTCCTGCAGGGATCTCTCTGCTGCAGGCCCACAGGTAATTCAGCTCTGACACGGGAGCAGAGACGTCCAGTCTTAAAGGTGATCAGCTGCACTCGTGTGGAAACATTTTATTACTTCGAGCATTAATCAATAACCAGATTAATCTGTTGGATGACGCTCAGCAGACTTTGGACTGAACCTTCTGGATGCTTTCCAGAGGTTGGTGGATAAAAGTCCTGCAGGCTGCTGCTTTCAGAAGCTCTCACAGCTCCTCTGTGACCACAGGACAGCGACGCAGCGATGGGAGGAAGCCTGAGAGGACAGAGCTTATCTAAAACGCGATTTATGTTCAAGTCTCTCAGACTTAAATCATTTTTATTCTGACGTGAAGATGAAACATTTTCTTCTTCCTCAGGCTGTGAGCTTCAGTGACGTCACTCGTTTCAGATTCATGGTTGATAAACCAAACCACACGATCTGTTTGAGAGACGGAGACAAAGGAGAGGACGGCGGTGTACCACGTGCCCGTGCTCAGTCCTGTTAGTGTATCAGCCCCAAGAACGAATGGCTGGCTTGGACATGTCAAAGTTCAAAGGTCATGAGAACAAGATGACGCAGGAGGACGTGCAGCTACTCAGAGACCAAAAGCATTTTTAATATTTTTATATATTTGAGCCTGTTGTATTTCCTTTTTTAAATATGAGCTTTTATTACATATTATTTCTATGTAAGTGTCATTTTATTCATCGAGTTCCTGTATCATCATTTTTAACTCATTGCTCTTATTAAGCCATTCCAGTTGTGTTTAATGTTTTGGCGTCTGTAACACAAACATCTGGGATAAAGTCGCTCCTCATTGGTCGAAGCGCCTGTGAGCTCACTGTAGCAACCAAACAGCAGCTTTGCTTTGTGCCAGTGCAGGTAAGACTGATGGAGAAACTCGGTCTGTTTGGCTTTATTCACACCTGAGATTCACGATGTCGCCCCGCCCATGAACCAGCCCCCGCCCATGAACCAGCCCCCGCCCATGAACCAGCCCCCACCTGCACGTGTCTGCCGGGGTCAGGGACCGGAGTCGTGCCTCTCCGTCCTCAGGGCGGACGAGCAGACTCTGCTGAAACGGCGAGTGTGAGTTCAGAGGGAGAGTCCTGCTGGCCCGACAGCCGTCATGAGATGAAACTGGTTTTTGTTCTCCAGCTGTTTACCCCGACTCACCAGTTTACAGGACCCAGTGATAAGAACACAGCTGACAGTGCTCATTTTATTTTAGTTATTTATGGGGGGGGGGGTCTCTTGATCAGAGTAAACACACACACACACACACACACACACCTCCATAACCATGCTCTCATAGATCTGCTGAAATCACACAGACACACACACTGACCAGAAGAAGGCGACTTTATCGGCGAGCTTCTTCTCGTGGACGTTGCGGTCGAGCAGGTTGTAGCAGATGTTGGTGGACGCTCCCTCCATGCACTTGATGTAGATTTCTCCTTTGGTCACATCGAAGTTGTAGTCGAGGAACTGACCCGTGTGCTTGGTCTTCCAGAAGAAGTCCTTAGCAACGTCGCCCCAGAACTCTGCGGGACAGGAAGTGAGAGCGATCAGAGGGAGACGCATCAGTTTGCACATGAACTGTACGACTATTACAACAACAACAACAATAATAAACAGTAAACATGAGGTTGTGTTTCCTTCAGTTACACACTCCGACGCATCTTCCATCACCACAAGCATCACTCCGTCTGTGACATCATCGTTAGCGTGGAAATACTAATGTAACCTTACACTGTATTATTACTGCAGTAACATCCTGGTACCGTTTATTATTCTCTTTGTTGTATCACATAATCACGTGGTTACATTATAACCGCCGTCCTGTTGTTCTTCCTGAGGACAGTTTACGAGTTTATGCTCGTTACAAACACAGTTCATATTAAATATGTCTGCCCTCCTGACGCACTGCTCTGATGTGTTTACAGTTTGTTTTTAAACACACACAGGAAGAGGTGTCGCTTACAGCAGAGCCTATAAACACAGCCAGCTTTAATCACTGTTAATAATCAACCAGCTCAGGTTAAACTGTTCAACAGCTGCTGCTGCAGCCAGACGCCGCTTTGCAACGTTTTCCTCTAAAAACTGTCACCTGTGACGTGCATGAAGCCTGCAGCACAGACCGGCTCATATCATGCTTTACACACCTCCCTCCAGGAAACCACCTGAGCAGGTAAAACTGCTGCTTTACTGCCACCAAACTAAAATCATCTCAAAGTTCATGTCTATGGGTTACACTAAACTACACAAGTCATAAAGAGAAGTTTCATGTTATTTTTGCCCAAGCAGTCATTTAGCTTATGAAACAGAACAAAGATGACATGAGTCCACAAATATTCAGTCTGATGAAGAAAGAAAAAGGTCCTGAAAACTGGAGTATTTCATCCAGAGACCTGGTGACATGTGGATTTTTAAAATGATTCATTCATTCATGACTCATTTCCAGCTCATTGGTTTTATTCTTGGACTCAGCTGAGCAGCTTTGCATGATTTTATGTGACACTCTGCTACATGTTTAATTTTATAGATACTGAACTTTTTCAGCTTCTTCGGCCTATTGGTGTCAAAGTTGTTTCCCATTACAATAAATGGATAAATGCTTGGATCATTCATTTTCACCCTCACTAAACTTTGACGGCTTTAACAGCAGCCTGCGTAGCCACGATGCCAACACGCCGTTGTGTTTCCAGAGGTGACCACATGTGGATGAGAGGGTGGAGTCAAAGGTATCACCAAATGCTGTGCGGTCACCAAGCTGCATCCTTGGACCGTATTAGTGCATCAACCTGGAGCACCGCCTTCTCAGATGGTCTGTTAGTGCAGCGACCTCACAGCAGACATTACTGGTCACATGATGTCATTACAAAGCTCCAAAAGGCTCCAACAGCACAAACACAGAGGTCCAGTTCTGGGACTCTATGGGTACCGACTCAGTGCTGGCGCCTCCGCTGGTCACTAGAGGAACTGCAGCTTTCACACCCAAAATCTTGTGTTTCTTTTTGTATTTAATCCATTTCATCTTTTTAAAACTTGGATTTGTGGTTTTCAGCTAACTGGTAAGACTAAATCGGTCTCCATGGTCTCTGGCTATGATGTCACTGTACCTGCCTGATCGCTTGAACCCAAACCAAAGAGCGGAAAATGTCGCAGATCAAAGGAGAGCACGCGCAGGGAGCTGTGCATCTGTACATGAAGACATCTACACTCCATCCCCGTGCGCGTGCACTCCGGGACTATCTGCACCTGCCCATTCACACTTTATAAGTTTAGCTGACTCTACGATGACGTTTCTGCACTTCTGCTTGACCCCTGACCCATCACCTGTGTCACCTGGGGTCGCAGGTGTCGTCTTTGCTACCTGAGCTGCCGTTTTGAGGAGACTCACCGTCCGGGTTATCCACGGACTTCATGTAGAGCTCTCTGTACTTGTCGAAACTCGGGACGTGAGCCTCCTTCAGCTCCGCGGAGCCGTGGAACACGTTCTCCCGCGGAGGCTTGTCAGGGATCATGTCTAAAACTCGAGCCGTGAGCTCAGCTTCCAGAAGAAACAACGGGTCTAGCGGGCAGGTGTCCTTCAGCTGCAATTAATGAATGGTGGCTACGAGGCTAGCAGGGTGCCAGCTAACGGCTAGCAGCAAAGTTCATTTAGACTTCCTTGTTCTGCGGGAGCTTTTTTGTTGAGCTTCCGCTCAGACTTTGTGTGCGGAAGCCGAGCTTGGACCGTAAACTCGCAGGTGCGTCTGTAAACCGGATCCCAGGTGAGTGTGGGTGCAGCTCCCGTGGACTCTGTCCGCTCCTCTCGAGAAAAGTCCTGCAGATCGGACACGGAGCAGCTAACAGGCTAACGCGCTGAGCTAACAGCCTTCAGGAGAAAGAGAATTCGCACGCGTGCGCAGAAGATTCCTCCCGCTTCAGCGTGTAAAGTGTGTTCTGGATAAATGTGGGCAGCAGGTGGTCCTCTGGCCGAGCAGAGCCTGTGTGGACTCTCCGGAGGAGCCGCTGAGAAGGTTTCGTCTCTGCGCTGACAGGTCGCAGCTCCTTCTTTTTCTTCTTCTGCTCCAGGAAAGCGTGTGGCGCTGCGCGCTGTTTGGCTCCAGGGGCAGCCAATCAGAGATCAGCGCTGATTCGCGGACTCACGGAACTGTAAGAATTTACAGTGCTAACAATAATAAACAGGGCTGATGCTGCATTCATGTGCTTCTCACATAGGGTTTAAGATAGTAAAAGTTTTGTTAATTCAATTTTGGCTTAGTCTCGGTACTGTGCAAAAGTCTTGAACTTACATTGTGCTGGGAAAATGAGAAATAGGTAAGGCGATGAATGGAAATCCAGTTTAGAAGCCAAAAACAGAATTTATGTGATTCTAATGACCGTCACGTCGGACAGATGGTGTTGCACGCTGAATCCAACTCTTATAGATCCATGCGTTTTAGCAATAATTCAACAACAGTGGCTGAAATGCAGCCCAGACTGAGCCTCCAAGGGGTGTTTACAGGCGGCTGTGGACTTTCACTGTTGTTCCTCCATACACACTGACCATGACATTGATGCATCAGTCCCTCAGGGCTGGTCCATTGATTTTGATCAGGCTAGTTCTCAGCCTTTCTGACTTCCTGACAGAAGCCCTTCCATTGAGGCCTCTTCTGATGAGGCTTCGGTGAACAGTGGACGATCAGCTGAAGGTCCAGATCATCTCTCAGCTCCTGTGTCGGGTCTTTTTCCTTTTATTAAGGACGTGACCTTCAGGCACCGATCATCTGCTGTAGAGTTTTTAGGCCTCACACTTTGATTTCTTAAGGACGCTCCATACTAAGATATCCCAGGTTAACAGCTAACAGAGAATCACCTGTGGGTGTAAAAATACAATTTCCTCCCAGATTGTTATCTTTGTAAATGTTTGACTTCATTCTCAGAAAATCTACTTATTTTCACAACTTGTCTCCAACATTTTGTTTTATTGCCTAAAATGTTCCTAATACCCAACCATAAGTTTACCTGTAACAGAGCTTGATGCTTAGAATTACTCAAATATATTTTGCAATTCCAGAAGCGGAAGTGAATGGAAGGGTGGTGTTTTGAGGCTAGTTTCATTTTTCCTTAGATTATTGATAACTGTCCAATGCTGCACCCTTGTGGGCACAGCTGTGTATTACAGCAGTCCCTCATATCATTATTTTTTAAGTATTTGAGTCAATCCGGCAGCATTTCTCTGAGACAGGTGAGAGGTCTCAGAAGCTCATGACCCGTTATTGATCCTCATGAAAGAGAAAAATCTTTAATTATACATTTATCACTCAGTCTCCTCCTGATCAGAGTTTTTATTGTGTAGGATGATGAGCGGTGGCTCGACAGAGCTCTGACTGTTTGTCGCTGGACCCCCTTTAATACTTCATGGCTCAGATTCAACAATGTATTCTTGGTGACATGACATCATCATGACATCATCATGACATCATCATACAGCTGCAGCACCCATAATGAGAATCTCCTGAACATCCCAAAGCTGCTCTGCTGGACTGAGATCTGTGACTGCGGAGGTCGTCCGAGGACAGCGAACTAATCGTCATGGTGAGGAAACCAGTTTGGTCTTAGCTTTGAGATGTCGGAAATCTGGGATTCATAGAGTATTCCGATGACGCCGTTACAAGCCATCAGCAACCACCCCTGGGTAGGCTTAAACGATGCTCGGCTGGTCCTGAAACCCCCCAGCAGCAACGTCCACACCACAGAGGCGCTTCACACACCACAAACACTACAAAGCTTTCCTCCAGTTAAACCAAGGCCAGCTTCAGGTGGGGGCTGTGGAGACCTTTACTAACACATGTACATCTTTGCCCTTTAAGGATTCAAGATCTTTGAGATTATCGGCGTTAACCGAGAATCGAACCTGAAACATATCTGCAGCTCATCATCATCATCATCATCGTCCACTCACAGACAGCTGCTGACAGCAGAAGGAGCCTCGTCGTCTCAGAGCTCACATCAGCAGCTGGAAGCTTAGAGGCACATCTGGGCAGAGGAGTGAGCTCAGCTCCTGCTGTGACTCACACCATTGCTGCTTCAGGAGAACATCTGGACCTCCTGCAGATGTTAGACTCAAAATCCAGCACACACAAAAAAAACCCCATCATGCTGTCAGCTTTGCTGCCTCTGAGTGGTTTTTAACAAACACCTGAAGGAGCGTGATTCTGTGGAAAGGAGGGAAAACAGCCGACTCAGGCGTGGAAATACTGTTTTATTGTCTGTACGAAACTTTATTAAAGAAGTATAACAAACACAGAGAGAAGCCCGGACAGAGAAGACTCGGGTGGCGCTTGGCCCGCGGCGTGCACGCTTATCAGCACAGACCGTTAAAAGGGGAGAGAGGTCAGAGGTCAGTCAAGCATCATTACCTTTAAAGCGAGTATTTCCCTTCGCTCAGACACGTTCTGCACCGGTCAGACATGAAACACCACCACAGTCCTTCTAACACTTACAGTGACACACTTATCATCGTTCAAGCAGACCGTGTTCAGACGTGAAGAAAACACCGACTGTCTGAAACTCTCAGCACAAAGACAGAAGCGCCGTTAACCTGGTCACCTGATGTTGGCAGTACTGAGGAAGTAACGCTGCTCTTCCTCCAGCGTGATGCTGGGACCTCGCCCTCAGAGGTTCTCCAAGAACAGAGCAGCTGTGTGTCCAGGTGAAGATGCTCCGTGCCGGCTCTGGATTGGCTACTGGGACCACAGGGGTGGAAGAAAGGAACCATTACCTCTTTTCTACCAACTCTGTGCTGCTGAGAGCCCAACATGGCGGAGGGTCACCGGCTGAAGACGTTTATGCTACTGAAGACAGCGGTAATGTGGACGCAGCAATGCCGCCATGCTCTTCCTGTTTTGGTTCAACATCAGATACCTCAGAGCACAGAGGAGCTTTTTTTAGCTCACTTCCTGCTCCTCTGATCCCCTCAAAAAAAGATTGACACAGAAAGTCACAGTTTCACGCCGACGTGACGTTTTTTTCAGTTCAGAGCTTCGTGTGAATTTTACTGAAGGTTTTTACTGGTTTGGAGGGGCGGGGCTTAATGGGGTCAGCACCTCGAACTTCCCCTGAGAGCATCAACTCACATGACAGACTGAAACATCGAGAGCAGTGGACGCTGCTGACGTCGTCTCTAGGGAAGCTCCGCCTCCAGTTCCTCACGCCGCCAGCTTTAACGTGACGCCAGCAAAAGTTTCAACAAATTCATTCGGACAAACGTGCCAAAATAAAGTTCACGTAAAGTTTAATGTTTAATTGTCTTCACCCCCACCCATCTCCACCACCTCTGCCCGGCCGTCAGGGCTTCTGATCCAGCCTGTTTTAACTCCGCCCACTCGTCACTATGACGGAGCTAAACGGCACACGCAAAAAATAAAATTTGAAAAAAACGCAAACAAATAAAAAAATTAAAAAGTTCTTTGATTTTTTTAAAGGATGCAGAAATGTCTCTTTCCAGAAAGAAAACCAAATCCACACTCGGGTCCCTCCGCCCGTGAGAGAGCTGTCACCGGCGGATGGAGACGGCAGAGGGAAAATAGTTCCTGCATAAAACGGCTCACGAGTGCCTTTTCTTCTGCGTGGTTCACATTCTTCTGGAAAGAGACATCCTGCAGCTTTCAAACCTGCTTTCGTGCCTTTATGAACTTTCACATCTGTCGCATTAATCAGAAGCCGGACTACAACTTAAACTAGGAGACTACTTCAGTTTTCCTCCGCAGGTCCGAAAGTAATAGCGTGCTGCAGCACAGACCAAATAACTAGCCGGTAACCCCCCCACGAGGCTCCGCCCGCTCTTCCAGAAAATACATTCTGAAAAAGATGGAGAAATGAAAAGATTGGAGGTCAAACGCTGAAGGCAACAAGCAGGAGAGCGGACCGAGCCTCAGCCGCACACTTTTGGGAGCGTTTGATGGAAGACGGACGCCGAGCGTTTCCCCACAACGACCTCCAGACTGACAGTAAACGCACAAACAGCGCGCACGCACACACAAACACACAGTAAAGAAAGATTAAGGCCATCGATGGAACATTTCAGAAACTGGGCTCCAGTCAGACCCACGACAGAGCGCTGCAGGGACGCGTCTGCAGACACGCTAAGCAATACGCTTAAACCCGGACGCAGGACACGAGCCGAACTTTACAGGAAGCGTCCGCAGACCCAATCGGCCGCGAGCCCGAAGCAGCCGGACAGGCGTTTAACCCGCGCGCAGAGATTGAAGACGAGCTGACTGCTGTGCAAACCAAAGAGGGGGTCGTTTAAGGTTACAGCGAGTGCATCACAGGGGCGGAGTCAGTGACAGCACAGCCTGAGGGTGGAGGTGCCCCACCCTCTGCCCCCAGCTGCTCAGTCGGGTTTCGGCTCGGAGCGCACAGCATTTGGATTTTCCGTGATGTTTAAGGGCGCTGCAGGAAACAGACAAAACAATCTGGTTTTGGTTCTGTTTTACTAAACGTTGGCGTGTTGATCAGAAGGCTGCCAAACGCAAACACGTCCTGCAGTTCGTTAGGAAGCCGGACGTGTCCGATGTGCTACGAGGAACATTTTCAGTGTGAGGGAAAAATCTGTGCGCTGACGTGGCTGCGATCAGAAAGGTGAACAACACGTGCCAAACACAAAAACACAACCAGTGGAGAGAGGTGGGAGGCGTGAAGAACAGGAGCATCAATTTACAAAAGCTCAGCACAGATAAAGATGGTGGAAGAAGGCCAGCAGACGAGCCGGCGGCGGCGCCGCGTCCCAGACTAAACCTGCACAAACCCTCAGCGGGTTCGCTCAGAATGTGTCGGGATTAGTTTGGGAAGTGGGCCGGGTCTGCGGAGGAGGATCTCCACGCTTCAAACACACACAGACACACACACACACAGAGAACATCATCACCATGTTTTCAAATCAAAGTTCGTTACAAACACCAGATATGTTTGTTGGCACCATCCGGTTTTGGGAAAGATGGAGTAACAGGAGAGAGGCGGGGCCGAGGCTTCGCGGTAAAGGATGTTTGTCGAAGGTGAGACGAGGGAGAAGTCCAGCAGGTACTTTTGGGGGGGGGGGGGGGGGGGGGGGGGGGGGTCAAGCTGAGGCCGGGTTCGGCGCTGGATATAAAAACCAAAGGCTCGGCTTGATCGGAGTGTGGAGGCGGGTCGGTGGGCGAGGACGTCTACGAGAAACGTTGCTGCAGTCTTGAATATTAAAACTCCTCCTGATCCTCAGCGTCCGGTATGACGAAGCCCTCCTGGAGACAAACGCAGACGGGACAGTTTTAGGCTCAGCGCGAAATGTCACTTCCTGTTTGCACTACAAACCAATCATGTGCCGTGCTGCATTATATCAAATGAAAGTGTTTGTGTGTCCAGTGAAGAAGCACTTTTTAAATGTGTTTACAGTCAAAGTGCCGACGTGTGTTTATGATCGTTCCCGAGGTGGTTTTGGAAGTTTTGGGATCGCCTGCGGCCGAGAGCCACGAACGAGCTCAGGAGCGCATTAAAAACATTGATCTGCATAAAAACAATAACGATACATGTGTGTAACTGAAGCAGCAGCGTGGGAGGCTGACACAGGGAGCTGCATGCCTCTGCAAGAATCCACAGCAGCTGTTCACACTGCAACAAATGGCACTTCCTGTGAGCACATTTCAGCCAATCAAGTGTGAGGGATGTCTGCTGTGTCATCTCTGAGCTGCAGAGTAAAGATGGATCCTCCGGTTCTGTAATTTTAGCCACGTGATTCATGAATTAGTGAAAGCTAATCACTCACGTCTGTGGCGTAGAGGATGTCGACGATCCTCTGCAGCGTCGGGTCGCCCTCGCCTTCCTTCTCCTGGCAGATCAGCTCGATGTTCCTCAGCTTTCCAAAATAAAAGTCTCTCTCCTTCTCCATGTCCTGGATGGTGGATTTCAGCATCTCCATCTGTGGACGAAGATAGAGACACCTGATCAGCACTCCTCGCCTCGCCATCGTCCTTACAGAGGCGACAGTCTGCCCTCTGACCTCATTGATGAGCTCAGCCACCTCCTCGTCGTTTCCTCCCGTCCCCGCCTTCTTCGCACTGACCGGAGCCACCTTGGGCGCCACCTTAGCCACGGGGGGCCTCTGAGGAGCTGAGGAGAAATCAGAAGGTCACCGACACAATCAAAACTTCAGCGCTTCTAAACCCGTCTGTAACCGTCACCCATCTGAAATCTGACCAATCAGACGAGTCGGCTCTTACCTTGATTGAGGGCCTTTTTGGGTGGTTTGTTGAGGGCTGACGTGGCGGGGTTGGGCGTGGGCATGGCGTCCTGCCCCTGTCTCGCCTCCACGGGGTCGTACTCCTTTCCGTCGTAGTTGGCGTCGAAGAACTTCTTGAACCACTGCACGAACTCGAAGTTATCCTGGAACTTCCCCTTCACCAGTTTGTCCACCGGAATGATCTGGAAGAGACGGAGGAATGGTGCCAGGCTGTTAGCGGCGCTCTGACTGCAGGGTTTACATAAAAACTCAAGTTTCATCACTTTTGTCTCTTTGACATTTAAAGTCTGACGGACATCCTGTGAGTCCCACCCTGGACCGACACCGTTAAACCGTCCACAGCAGCGGTGTCCAACTCCAGGCCTCGGGCGCCGGCGTCCTGCTGGTTTTACATCTCACCCTGGGTCAGCACACCTCAATCAGACGATTAGTTCATGACCTCTGTGGACATTATTTAGCCATTTACATCAGCTGATAACGCCGGCCCTCGAGTCCCCCCCACCCGACACGTTCATTCTTTCCGTTTTGTCATTTGCCAAAATGAAATTAACCGTTCTGAACAATCAGACCTCAGGTTTGTTTCTGCACCACCTCTCGTTCCAAACAAGCGCCTCGCCACGAAGACTTGTGAATTCAACGTTCTCGTCTCCGCCCGTCGAGCTGCAGCTCTTTGGACTGCACACGTCTGAAGCACAGTGTTTAAAACTTTCTGGAAGGAGCTCAGAGATCATCCCGAGAGAAACACGTTTGGATCCAGAGGACAAACTGAGCCGACATTAATGAAGCTCAGTTTGCTAAAAAGACCAGAGAACAGGAAGCTCTAGAAACAAAGAAACTTCCACGAAGGCGAATAAAAGAGAGAAAGTCAAACAGAGACTTTCAAAGGTTTGAGGAGCTTTTTTCAACCCTCAAAGATGTGCAGCGAGCCGAGCACAAAGCCGAGTCCGGTCTGCTGTAAGAACAGGTGTTTGGTTACAGATCACAGCTGTTGGCGAGGGAGCGCCGCGCTCCTCCGCTGCCTTTATGTTTGCGCTGTCTTTAAAGCTTTTAAATAGCCTCAGTAAAAAGAAACAAAGCAAATGTGCACATTCAAAGCTCGCTGGGACGTTTCCTGAGCCGCGCCAACATGTCCGCACTCCTCTGCTGCTCTGATGGGATCATCACTTCCTGAACTTCATCCTTTATTCATTCGGACTGAGAGCGTAAAGTCATCAGGTAAGCGTTTACTGAGCTCAGAGATCGGGAGGGCGCTCGTTTGCTCTCAGCTCCGAGAAAGTGGGCGTGACATCGGTGGTGGCGTCTTTGCAGAACAGCGCTCAGAGGGCGAGGATCAGCCGCAATTCCTTGCGTTCATGCTGTACGCAGGATTTGTGTCCTCGCTTCAGCTGAACGACTTCACTGTGGCAGGAACAGTGTAGCATGTAATTAGCTGTGGATTTCCCACAGAAACCAAATCCTCGCTAATCCTCAGTGATTCACGTCGCTCAGGCCGAACACACCCCTGCTCCAGTTACGCCAATGCTTCCTGCTTCACAACAAAAGACCATCACTAGGAAACCACAGGAAGGAAATTCATTATGAAAACAACCCGAACGCGAGCTTCAACGAGAGCCAATCATCGCAGTAAAGGTGCTTTAAACCACCTGCTCCTGTAATCCTTCATGTTTTAATATAACATCGGTTCACAGCAGCGGGCGTCTCTCTTCATGCTGCGAGGTAAAGAACCAGCGACGTGATGTACCGCGAGCCAAACGGCTTCACGACAGAGCGGTGCGGCCTGCATCCGTACGAACGCGATTACAGCCGTCAAACAGAAACGTTTAAACACGTTATTGTCTGCATCTGTGAAACGGATGATCTCAACATCTGAGGATTGTGCGTCACCGCCAACAGAAACTCATCAATGAGCTGCAGGACTTACTTTGTCGACGCCCATCTTTTTGAAGGCCACTTGCAGAAGCTTGAAGTTGTGGATGTACTCGTGCTCGAGCTTGGCCCCGAACTTCACTTTCTTCAAAGGCACAGAGTTGGGAAACAGCATGTCCATGAACTGGCAGTAAGCAGCACCTGGACACAGGAAACACTTTGACTACAGGCGGCGAGGAAACACCGCGTCAACGGAGGCGTCACACACAAGAAATCAAAACTGACGAACTGCACGTTTGATTTTAGAAATAGCTTTTATCGTCTCTTTCCTGTTTGCTGTGTGATGTGACTGTGTGATAGAAGTCACACGCTAACGGCTCAGGATACGGAGACGAGAAGAGCGTGAGGCCACAGAAAGGTTAGTGTGACTGAATCTGTTCAACGGTGACCTGAAAGGGTCAGGATAGGGTTTGTAGACTAATCAGATCATCTGATCATCACCTGACGTACGTTTAGGTGTCAAATATGAAGGCGGTCCCTCGGCGAGCTGCAGATTTAAGACAACGGCACAAGAAGTCCTCGCTTACCTGAGCACAGCATTTCTATCTTGGTGAGGTTCATCTGTAGAGACTCGTTGATCCACACGAGCATGTCATGGCGACTTAAGTTGTCGCTGGTCACTGAGGTCGAGTACACGTTCACAGCCATCGTCGGTCACCTGACCACACACACACACACACACACACACACACACGGTGACCATCACACCGACAGCTCGTCGGGTTGTTACTGTCACTTTAAACCTGCTGGATCAGGACCTCGTCAATGAGGATGACCCGATTAGATAAATCCTCTGCTCTGTGGAAACACTGCACTTCTTTTTAAATTAATTGCTGAAAAGTAATTGTTTTGGTTTGTCAAATTTCAGAACAAAGTTCATGAAGTGCAGTTTGATCACAGTAAACTCAGAATTTCTGTTTTTCAGACAAGACAAACAAAAAAAAAGCACAACTTCCTGTCCTTTTGTGATGGAAACGGGTGAAATGTGGATCTGAACCGACTCTTTGGCGTTTGCTCGTACTGTGGCTCTGCGTCAGATAACGAGCTGCAACCTTCAGCCAACATTTAATCTGCCGCTGAGGACGAGTCTGCAGGCACACCCAGATACAAACCTCCCGGATGAGCACAATTTAAAACTCAAAGCATTTTATCTACAGGAGCAGTCGCGGTTTTCTGAGTCAGCGGCAAAAATCACAAACTAAACAGACAGCAGTCCCGACGATGCCTGTTTCAGGCATGTCCTCTGCAGCTGGAGGTCAGTGCTACACAATGTACAGATGTGGTCAGCTGTCACATCTTAAAGGCCAAAACATGTGGTTATTGTAGGAGTCATCTGTAAGCAGCCTTCACACCAAGAGATCCTCTCAGGAGAGGAAGCTGAATGCCATCGATGACCAGCAGAAAATCTACAGCAGAAAAAATGCTCCTGTGCAGGTAGTAAACACTGACAGGTCCATCAGCTGATTTCATTTAGTGACATCACTGTGAATGTTGCTATAAAAACTTGTGTGATTCAGCAACAGTGTCATCATGCTTACAGCTGTTTACAGGAAGCTGAGCAGACAGTGGGCGGAGTCACGTATGGTGAGGTACCAACCAGGTGTGAAGGTTAATAAACAGACATCAACAGCCAATAACCATCAGTTGTCAGTCTGAAAGTAACAGTGACGTTTTTGTTGGGTTTTTTGTTTTCCTTATCACAAACAAACCATCTTCCAACATTTATTCAAATATTATTCAGATATCATCTCCAGTGAGTGCAGATTAGCATATTTCTCAAAGAAGAAAAGTTGGTTTTATCTTTGCTGTTAAATTCAGATTTTCGTTTTCTTTATTCAGAGGAACAAAAATAAAGTTTTAAAGGTGGGCAGTGGCCCCTGTAGCTGACCCGATGAGGCCGGGCTCCTGAGCTGTGAGGAAGTGACCGTTAGCCACACGCTGCTAACATTAGCGGTGATCACCAACGTTAGGTCCGCGGCTCCAAGCACCGAACGGGTCAGCGTCCGGCTCACTGGGAAGACACTGGCCGAGCTCCGCTATCTGACCGTTAGCTGTGTTAATATTAGAAAGCTCGGTCATCGGCTAAACGCGCCCACACCGGCTGGCTGAGTCAGTCACCTCCCGGACCTGCAGGCGGTCCCCCCGCCCTGAAGCACCGCCCGGTTAGCTCCCGTTAGCCTCGGCCATTATTGAGTCAAACCTCCCCAGATAACAGCCGTTAATAGCGGTTTAAACCGTCACTGTACCGGCAACTGCCAGAACTGGAGCTCGGCCCCCGGGGTGCCCGGTCCGAGGCTCCGGGATCGCACGGTTCTAGCTACATGCTAACACTGAAGCTAAGAGAGCGCGCCGCCGTTATCCAGCCGCTCCGGCCGGCTTCAAACCTACCTGCAGCCGGTTTTCTTTCGCGGTTGTCGAACTTGGAGCTTTTACTCTTCTCAGCGGGGAATGTTTCTCATAAAAAAACAACCTGCGCTCGTTTCGACGTTTGTTCCTCTTCTGCTTTTTTCTTCTCTTCCTCACGTCCACTCTACCGGCAGCGGAAGAAGCGATGCGATGACGTCAATACGTAAAGGGAAACGCCTAAACGTAAGGACGGCGGACGGAAGCGGAGACGTCAGAACAAAATGGTCTATGGTGAGGTCATTATTCATAAAAATGATTATTTTCAATAAATTCATCATTCACGACAAAAACATCCTGATATTATAGGAGCAGTGGGTCAGGTTTACGTCACTCAGTGACGTATCGACATCCCAATAACCATAGTAACATCCTTTTCCTCCTGTACACACAGAAACATGTGCACTCCCACCTCCTGCAGCAGCAGGCCTTCACTCTGCTATCACAGGAAGCTGAATAATGGAAGAACAGCCTAGATTACATTTACATGGAGATTTTAGGAGCTTAACGCCAAATAAAGACCAGAAGAGAGAAGAGATGAACTGATTTTACTGAAAAAAGGCCACCACCTGAATCTGTTGGTATTAAAGGGCCCAAAGAACCACAGCAAAGTAACCGAAATCTTCATTGTCTCAGTTTGAACTTCAGCAGGTCGTCTTCACCGCGTGTGAGCTGCTGCCACACGATTGGCCGATAAGACATTTGTGTCATGGACAGTTGAAGAGGCGTACCTAACAAAGTGGCAGGTGAGTGTATTTATTTTTGCCATGTCCCCTGCTCTCACACAGCTGCTAAAATCCACCAGGACTGCACACCAATGTTCCCTCTAATTTTTCACGTGTCTGAGCAAGCACACAAACTCCCTGAGCGTCCCTTGGACCACTGTGAGCAACAGCAGACGTGTGCACTGTGGTCACGCCTGCATCGAATCATCCAAGTTACATGGTTTATTAAAATAATCAAATTACAGCATTTACATTTATATTAGACTACATTTAATTAACTGCTTTAGCCCACTTACAATGAAAATTAAAAAAAAATCTTGTTCATGACCTGTAGCATGTTAACACTATTGGAAGTAAAAATAACTTGAACTCCAATTTTGAAAACACAACTTTTTCTTTTTTTTTCTTTTTTTATAAAGCTCTGACTTGTATTATGAGTCTGTGGTCTGGGAGAGAGTCCTGTAACTCTGTCTGCAAAATACAGCATATAATGACCAATGTTGGGCAGATAATGATATAGTTATAATTAACTGAGTTATGTAAAGTTTTTTGCAGTTGTTTACCTAAAAATGCTGCCAAGGCGTTTTTTAAATAAACATTTCAAACTATTTACAGAACAATCAGCTGTTCTGCATCAAATCTGATGCCACACAAATTATTTTTGCCTCATTGTTCTGACACACACAACAAAACTATCCGGTCGTTAAGTCTGACGTCACTAGCCGTGTCTGGGCCTAAACTCCGCTGCAGGTCCATATATCAAACGATCACAATGGCATTAATGAGAGTTGAAAAACATCTGTAATAAAATGATCAGCGTTCTGCTCTACCAGGTGTAACAACTGAGTTTAACATCCAGGCATCCATGACAACGGAATTTATGACATTTAATGGAGTTAGAAGTTAGCAGGAAGTTAGCTCGCTAGCTTCTATCTTAATACAATATAGCATGTCCTGACTGCGGGGTTTTGGAAACAAATTCAAACGTACAGCTCTGTTATCACTTCCAACTAAAATGAAGATAGAAAACTAAACAGCAGTGACGTTTGTAGGGTTACTGAAGTTTGGCTAGCTGGTATATAACGATGTGCTACGTGACCGCTAGCTACACAGCTGTGTTAGCATAGCATAAACAAGCTAACTTTTTTTCCACTGGATAAAAGTTAACGTGAGTGTTCTCGGTGGTCAGGAGCAAATGTAATCGCATGGCAGGATGCTGTAAAAGGACCAAACTTCAGCAGGAGAACAACTGAGATAATCCATCCACAATACGAGGTTAGTCATTCATATACTGCTGCATGGGCTGGGCTGTAGTTACATCCTAAGGTTTTAAAAACTGAGCTTAAATAAATGATTAGCGGTAATAAAAGCCGAGGGAGGTCAACAGTGATCACTGACTGTTTTAGGAGCTTTTTGTAATTAAATAGAAGAAAATACAAAACATTAAACATGTTAACAACACAAAAGCATATTAAACGCAGACTACTTTAGGCCCGGAAGTAGGATTCGTCACGTCATCACTTAATGACCGGATTGACTACACTACACACTAACTACACAAGATTTGCACTGAACGTCGCAAATCTCTCACATCTCAAAACACAGCCGTCACTCCTAAAACTAGAGATGTGCAGATCGATCCTGAAATATCGATTCCTCCGATATCAGTCATTTATGTTCTAGAATCGATTCTCATATTAAAATATCGATATTTTAGTACTTTAGGGTAAATTTGTAGTTTATCATTAACAGGAACACAGTGGAAAGAAACTATATCATTTGGATCGTCTACACTGGAAGGAACTACTTCCTCTTCCGCCAGCAGGGGGGATAACTGCGCCTTCTGGTACCAACGTATCAACATGAAGATGTCTATTCGGGTATTATCTTACAACTGTCGTGGTCTATGTTTGGGACAGAGTGCAGGGGATAGAGCTCGACGGATTGTTGTGGACAGTCTGCTTGCAGAATGTGACATTTTATCAGAGGTGGGTCGAGTATCCAAAAATTGTACTCAAGTAAGAGTAGCATTACTTTAAAATATTATTACTCAAGTAAAAGTGAAAAGTAGTCATCAAAAAAGTTACTCGAGTAAGAGTAAAAAAGTACTTGGTGAAAAGACTACTCAAGTAATGAGTAACTGTTTGAAATGTCCGATTTATTTTTTAAATAAATGCTATCAGACAAACAAAAATAAATAAATATACAAGTTTTAGTATTTTCAACAGGAATATAAGTAAAAACATCAACAAAATAAGGCACAACAATTCTAATTTCCAGATTTCAGTTCTTCACAACAAAGCTTTTTTCACCAAAACCTACAGTAAATAATATTAATATTTAAACAGTGCAAACAATTTCCAGTGACAAGATATGCTGTAAACTTTATATTCATTTTTGCTCCAAAGGGCACAGCAGCCTCAGAGAAAACAGAACAAGGCATCTACAACATACCAGGCAGCTCAGTTTACCATAAGTTGTATGGGTGTGCATCTATTTCTGCATATTTAGCAAAAATAAGACTGACATCCAGCTAACCACAGCTAAAAACATATTTAGAGAAAACTTACCGTTTCCTCAGGTTACACAAGTTGAGTTGTTTCACGCTGAAAAGTTGTTGTTTTGGCTCTCGCTGCAGACACCGACGCTGAAGGCACAGCTGTTCTTTTGTGCTGCTTTTAAGAGAAACATTCTTTGTATGTGAGGCCAAAGGTGTTCATCCTCTTCAGCTCGAGCGTAGACTCTGCCATGTTTTCATGTTTCTTCTTTCCGTGTGTCGCTACTTTGAAACGCTTGGGCCGCTCTGCCCGCCACAGTTTCAAACTGGTCATGTGACTGCATGGCCACATCTCATTGGTAAAAAAGTTACCGAAAACTCCACTGGCGGCATGTTATCTAATGTGTTAAACTAATTATTTTTTAAAAAGTAACGAGTCAAATTTTGCAAATGTAGCGGAGTAAAAGTACTGTTTCTTCTTCACAAATGTACTCAAGTAAAAGTAAAAAGTATCGTGCAAAAAGGTACTTTAAAAGTACATTTTTTTAAAAAACTTACTCAAGTAAATGTAACTCATTACTACCCACCTCTGCTTAACAGTTACTATATACAGTAATGGACTTCTATACATATTTCATCAGATTAAAACTTTGGTTGTAAGATTCAGATAATTATTTATTAAAAGCTCGACATTTAAAATGAGAATAAGAAAGAAAAGTATGTCTTTGTGCCCCCTTTTCCCTGTTCATGCCCTATCGGCCCCCCTGGCTAAACTTTGCTAGCTCCGCCCCTGCACAGTTACGTCAGCTGTAGAAAAAGATCCTGGTGTAGAAATAATATTAAATAAATTCTAACAACAGCTGATCAAGCTTAAACGTGCTGCTGTTGTTCAGCTGCTGGTTTCCTCTTTCTGGTGCAAAGTGAGACAAAAACAAACAAGAGAGACGATCAGCTGATCATTGATCAGTTTCATGATTGAAGCAGGAGAGAGAGAGAGAGAGAGAGAGAGAGCGGCAGTCGCTCCATATATCTGTTAAGCTTAACGTGGGAATGCTTTACAGACATTCAGAGATGAACTTACACACTTGCTTTACTTCTCTCTGGGAAAACTTCCTCGGAGATGAAATGCTGGTTTGGTAGCGAACCTACAAATACTCAACCAGACCACCGACAGGTCTCGCACGCCACAGCCGCTCTATCACGTGACCACACTGCTCCCACGTGCTACGGTTATGAGCAGAGTTACGCCGTGTCGCAAGTTTTGTGAGGTGCTTTCGTGATATTTAATGGATCGGATTACATTTTTTATTTCTCTCCGATATCCGATTCAGTAATTTAGGTCAGTATCGGACCGATACTGATACGTAATATCAGATCGGTCCATCTCTAATAGATATATATCATTTTTTTTTAAAGGTTTATACCTTGGTTTTTTTTTTGTTTGTTTTTTTTTTTTTTTTTTTGGGGGGGGGGGGGGGGGGGTCCTGTCTTGTTTTGATGGACATGAAGTCTGCCAATAAAGACTGAATTGGACCCACTGCTGCACATCATCTGTGAGGCTTTGCACCCCTGATGATCCACCAGGACAAACTCAGCAGTGTGTGAGGAAGAGGAGGAGGAAGAGCCAGCAGCAGCTGACAGATGGAGAGGATAGACAGACTGTTCCCTGTTTGTGAAGGACTGCTAGAAAAGTTTAACATAACTGTCTGTCCTGAATCAGTCTTATTAGGTAATGTTCAAATAATGTTATCATCCAGTGTTTTCAGTGTGGGAGAAAGTACTCAGGGCCTTCAAGTTACACACTATGAAAGGCAGCAACAAGTTTAATGTTCAGAAACTTAAAGTATGTATCAGCAGCAGAATGGAGCTAAAAATAAATGTTTGTTTCAGTTCTATGAAGCTTTGAGTATTTTGGATCAGTAGCACTGCTGTGTTTGTTGCATCATATCGCTGTAATTGTTTATATGCTTTATATATTCTGAGCTAAGTTGATCTATAGTGTTACATCATATTCTATAATGATGTTATGTGTTTGTAGACTTTCTGCCCAGTTTGACCCATTTAGCAGAAGTCAGCCTGTTTAAGGCTCTGATATCTATTCTGTGTGACTTAAAGCAGTTATGACATGGTCTGATTTTCTCACCCAATAAAGGAATATTTCATATATCAGTCTACTCTTCATTTTATCAGACACAGTTATCACAGCTCGTACATTTGCTTTTTACACATATATGTAAGCATTGAGCCAAATGTAATAATGACAACATATTAAACGAACAATATTTGTCTCTTATATATAATACATCTATAGATAAAGACACTCAAGTATCTTTGACAGTTTAAGTGAAGATTTAAGGTGATAGGAAATATAAATAACTGCAACTTGAATCTTTGACCCAGAGTTCAGGCTCACTGCTGTTATATCCTGTAAAATAAATATCTCATAATAATCTGACAATAAATATAATATTGTCCATATTATATTTACATTACCGCAGTGAGATGATTTTAGTCTCATGAACAACATCAGTTGTTCTGCGCGTACTCCGAAGCGTGCGGTCGCTAAATTGGGACACGGGCACTGAAGCATTCTGGGAGTTTCGTGAACGTGGAAATAAGCACAACAGCTCTGTTATACCTGAGAACATAAAACGCAGCAAACTAAGTTATTGATAACGCTGCTGATTACATCACCAGCCTCTGAGGATGCCCGCTGCCTCACCCGCCCTTGTTTCACAGGTGGGAGGGACTAAGATGCCAGGAGTCGAGGACGGCACTTTGACAAATGAGACAGAAATCAGCACAGCTGCTCTGTGAGCGTTGCGCCACCTACAGGCTGTAAGCTGCACTGCTGACAAAGACACAGACGCTTCTGCAGAGATTTGATTTTTGTTCTTTCATTGAAAATTAACAATTTTAAATAAAGTTACTTTAACATTTCATTAATCAAACGAAGAAAAAAAAAAAAAAAAAACAGGTGATGATGTTTAACTGTGATTTAAACGCTCGACCAACATTTGAACAGAGTTTGTCACGTCGTCTGGTTTTCCTCGCTCGCCTCAAATCCCTGAGACTGAAGTCAGAGACGAGCTGAGGTCTTCACACAGACACGAACTCTCTGATAGAAAAACTGCAAAACCAAACAATAACACAAATATAGTCAACATCCACAGATTCTGTGTGAAATATTAAGAACATACAGTGACGTGTGTCACGGTCGCACTCATAGTTTCACTGATTTACATCAACAACAGTAGAAGGATTGAGGCAGAATTTAAGGAAAGCACCTGGTTACAGCTTCATTACAGAAGCACACAGTTCATCAACGAGCACCTCAGTAACAAAGGACCTCAGCCTTCGAGTCGTCACAATTTTATTGGAGGTAGATTATAAACACAGCTGAGCGCACACCTGAGCACACACCTGAGCACACACCTGAGCACACACCTGAGCGCACACCTGAGCGCACACCTGAGCGCACACCTGAGCACACACTGGGTTCCACGGCCTGTGTTTGAGTATGAAATGCATGACTTCATAGTTTTTAAAAAGGAGGAAAAAGGTGATAAAGAGTTGACGTGTCCTCAGCTCTGCTGATGCCAGAGTGTCGTACCCGCCGCTGTCTGACACAGGTAACTGAAGACGCAGGATCAACATGTTCAAGTGTTGCTGAATTTATTCAGCAACACTTTTAAGTAAAAAAATCTGTTTAAGTAAAAAAAAATCTGTTTAAGTAAAAAAAAAATCTGTTTTTCTCCTGGAAACAAGAAACATGATTAAAAATCGTTTTTGTAATTATCCTTCACCACCAGGGGGCAGCGTCCTCATGGCCTTTTTCACAGGACTCAATAAAGCTTACGCGTACTCACTGCACCATCTTGTGGTATAAAGTGGTATTACCTGAAAGTACACCTGGAATTAATTGAACCCAAATGTTAAAATGAATGAACCTGCAGAGGGCTCCTTTGAACTGTATTAAGAGGTTTAAATTATTTTGAAAAACATTGTTGTGCTGCTGAATCTCTCCAGCAGTGAAAGGCTCATCCATCAGTGTCGTCCTCAGGTGAGAAAGCGCAGATACCTGCACACAGACTGACACGTCAGCACTGTGTCGCCTCCTCCTAACTCGACAGCTGCTGCTCTGCAGAGGCACTGGAGGACAGTGAGGAGGAGGGGGGGGAGGAGGAGGCAGCTGTGGTTAGAGGAGATAAGTCCTCACAGGTGAAGTAGTCCTTCAGGGGGGCCAAGAGGTGACGGACGACGGGGACACACCACGCCTTCCCGAGCACCTTCTGCCGCTGCTGCCGGTTCATGTCCCGCACATCGGTGTAATGTTTAGGGAACCCGAAGACTCTGCAGGGAGGAAGGAGGACACCTTTAATAACCCACCCATGAACAGGACCACACTGCTCAGATAGAAACTCAGTGGATCCACAGAAATCCGCCCACAGGCTGTTAGAGACGAGTGGACGTTACAACCAGCCTGCTACCTTTCCAGCTCCGTGATCCACAGTTTGTCCTCTTTGCCGTTGTAGAGGACGGGAAGCTTGTTGACATTTTTTCCTTGTTTCAGGGAGTTCGCGTTGGTGGTGATCGTCCTCACCTTACACATCTGGAACACAAGCATGAGAACGATCATGTGGCCGAGCAGCTGTGGACGGATCGCGGCGAGGAGCCGACTCAGTCACTCACCGTGGCCTTCCTGCCCAGCTCCAGGCACTCCTGCAGGTCCAGCTTGTCGCTCTGGGTGGCTACGATGGGCCTGCGGGTGAAAAATAAAACTTTATTTAAAACGCTTCACCGGCAACGCATTTGAACTTTTTTCCCTTTTGGCCTCGGACAATCTCAGTATTTTGCTCTTATTTTGAAAGTTTCGTTGCTGCTAACCGCCACAGCCCTTCCTGTCTGCTCGGGTCGCTGCGGCCGTCCCGGTTCGGTTCTGGAGGATTCGCGTCCGGGAGCGAGCTAAACCGTTTGAGCTCGAGCAGGCGTCACTCACGAAAGACAAACTTTTCCATCGGAAAACTTTTATCTTCCTGGAATGAGGAAACACGCCCTCACCGGGCGTTTCCCTCTAACGATCTTCACAGCGATTCATCAAAAGCTGCCGTCCTCTGCAGCTCAGCACAAACCCCACGATTCATGGAGGCCGCACTTCCAAAGAGGAAACATGAAATATCCGACTAATACTTTCCACTAACATTAAAAAGATGCTAAAGCTCGCGTACCTCCTCATTCCCGGGATGTTTCCCCAGAAGTAGCGAGCTCTGCGGGCCGGCGTTACGTGCATGGCGTCCACCATCACCGGGTTACACTGACGGAAAAACAAGACACAGTTTACACCTCGTCAGTTTAACGAAGGAAGCGCACGGGAAGAGGAAGAGGAAGGGTGATGGATCCAAACTGCAGTGAGCGCGTGCAGACCTCCAGGAAGCGGCAGATGCTGATTTTGTTGCAGGTGTTCATGGCGACCGTGTTCTCGTACAGCCAGAAGAACGGCCGCGGGTCGTCCTCTTTGGGCTTCAGCCACTGAAGGATGCGGTAGTAATCAAAGAAGAGCCTCCCGGTGCCCTCTGCAGGAGGCAAGAGGAAGTGACACAGGAAGTGACACAGGAAGTGACACAGGAATCCCAACGACCAGCTCAGCCACCGACACCATAAATTCAGAACATTGACACCCGTGTGACGAGCTTCAGAAACGTACCGTAGAGGCCTTTCCTTAACGGGTTGACGATGGAGAGGTCGTTGCAGGGGCTGCCGCCGATGAGCAGGTCAAAAGGACCCCACTGCTCGAGCTGGAGGAGCAAAGAAGACGTGGTGAGAAAAGGGGGCGGGGCCATCAAACACAGTTAAATCTTCTGTCTCAGCTCAGAAAAACAAACTGGAGACGCCCCCTCAGCCTGTCCGCCATGTTGGTCTCCTGCTCGCACGGATACGCTGTGGAGACGCCAAAATAAAACAGACATACGCGTTCCTGAGTGATGTGCCGGACGTCTCCGATGTGGACGATCTTCCCGTCGTGGTTGGCGGTGGCAACGGCGACCGAATCCTCGCAAACCTCAGAGGCGACGTATTTGTCTATCTTGATGCCCAGGACCTTGAGCACGTAGAAACCTGTCGAGACGCGGAGAAAAGAAGGGTCAGTGTGGAGAAGCAGGAGCGTACGGCTGTTTCACCGAGCAGACGGGCAGGTAAAGCTCACCTGTGCCGACGCCGTCGAACAGCGACAGGACTCTGACGGGTCGGCGGAGGTTTGCAGGGATGGACGGGTAGACGCGGTGAGGCTCCTGCAACAAGACAAACTCAGCATCACACAAGAGCAGGACAGGAAGTCACGTACGACTCATAACACGGGGTGCTCCGATGCCGACACCAACATTTTATTTCTAATTTCTATTTATCTTGAAGAGAATTAAAGTAAATGTCACCAACATAGTTTAAACCTCTGCACAAACACATAAAACAACACAGATCCTGCTGCGAGTGATGCCTGCAGTTCACTACATGGCCACAGGGGTCAGTAGCTGTGACAGAGGGCTGCAGGGAGCTGTGTGCCGCTGCTGGCACGTCCTCTCATTTTAGTGTTCAAGGAAAAAACAAACAAAACTGTTTTGTTTTTTATTTCAAAGCTGCAAACAGGAGCACGTTTCCCTCTGAACTGAACTACAAATAAATAACTCGTCCTCTGTCCTGATGCATTTTGTTCGTATGTAACAAAACACAAACTTTAGTGTTCACATGAGTTTGTGACGCTAACAGCTGATCCCTCAGCATGTTTGTGCTCATGTTGCCTTCATATTCAATCATTTTTGAAGAATTTATTTTAATATTGCACAACAAACAAATCGTCCCCAACAGAAACGCCACCTCAGAGACAAACGGCGTTACATTTCCACGGGCTGCGAGTTCGGCCCCCTGCGCCAAGCAAACATTACTTTGATAACTGGAACTTTCTGCCACGATAGAAAGAATCTGCTGTGCGAGGACCTGAGAAAACCTTTGTGTGGCAGCTACAGTTTCCATTGTTAGAGTCAAGATTCATTTATTGTCACGTACACAACAAAACACAACAAGGGTTACGCAGAGGAATGAAACTCGTACTTTGCAGCTTCGCTTCACACAACTAAAAAAGTCATGATGAGTAAAACTGCTTGTAGGTCTTATTTGTGAGTGTAATCAGAGTCTAACCCAGTGATAAAACACACAGCGTGTGCAATAATGTGTGGATATTTAAAGACACGTGCAAATTTACACTTATGCATAATTTGCAGGGAGCAAGAAGGTTGAGTTCAGCTCCTCCATCAGGTCTTTCTGTGTGGAGGTCACATGTTCTCCCTCCCACAGTCCACACACATGCAGTTAGTGGGGATAGGCTAAATCACACCGTCGGTGTGAATGTGAGCGTGAATGGTTGTCTGTGTGCCCCGCCTCCTGCCTTAAGACAGCTGGGATAGCCTCCAGCGCACGCCGCAACCCTGGAAAGGTTACGTGGAAGCAAATGGACGGATAATTATAATATACGCTTTTAGTAACGTTGTTAGTCTCCAAGCAACTGCAATGATCTTGGGGGAGCTTAAGTCAATCTTAAAGGAAGTTTTTTTGTTTTTAATGTCGTTTAATTTGATGTGTTATTGTTGATTTTTCACGTGTTCGTACAGGATATTTGATTTGTTTAATGTTATATACTTATGTGCTTCCGTCTGCAGATGGGGCAGCAAATTAGCCCAAGGCTATAATCTGGCATATTTACATTTGTTAAAATGTTCATTAATATGTATTGCCCCTCGTTCTAAAAATAAATAAATAAAAATAAATGTATTTTGACTTTTGTTGCCATGGTGGCAGGTCTCTCTTGGAAATTAGATCTCAATGAGATTTTACCTGGATAGATAAAGGACTAATAAAGTCAGCGGGGGGGGGGGACAGGGCAGCACCTTCCTGCACACAGATCTTTACAAAGGCTGGTTTCCACTCACAAACTCCATGCCGCTGTCATTGGTGAAAAACTCCTGCACGCGGATGCTCCAGTCCTCTCTGGGGATCAGCGCTCTGTGGGGTCTGTGAGCCTGACACAGGTAGCAGATCCACGGGTCCTCCAGCTTCAGCGAATCGAACGTTCCCGGCCCGACGAGGATGTTCAGACAGTCCTCGCAGTAAGACCTGAGGACGGAGAGCAGAGGTTAAGAACGGAGAACGGGCTCGTACGGCGGAAACACTGAAAGAAGCCGAGCGTAACCTGCAGCAGCCATCGTTGCCACACAGCAGGACGTCCATCCCGTAGCAGCAGATGGTGCAGTAGGACTGATATCCGTCGCCGTCGTAGCGATATAAGGTTTCTGTGAAGTTGTCCTGCAGGCACACAGACACCATCACAGACACCATCACAGACACCATCACAGACACCATCACAGACACCATCACAGCTGCTCAGGAGGAGCTCGAACGTTTTGAACACAGAAACAAAGAAAAACATCTGCTCAGTTCTTTAAAAGCTCAGCAGGATTTCTGTCTCTGCGTCAGGTCGACGCTGTAACCCGACACCACAAACTACAGCAGCGTCCGTGCAGCTGTGCACCAAACATCTGCCAGCTGTGTTTGACAAGATTGAAGCGAAGCCGTGACTTGGATGGATGCACGGGTCCTTCCTCACGACTGTCATGGAGCCGAGCACCAAGCCTGAGAGCAGCTCCTCACCTTACACTTCAGGCACAGGCCGCCTTTAAACAGAGGGTGGAAGATCTCCATGTTGTCGGTCCCGCAGCACAGACAGTACCCTGCAGACAGCACACGATCAAACACACGAGCTCATACACGCAGAGACTCGATGCAGCGCTGCACACTCACCTTCGATGTCCAGCTTCATGTCCACGATCGTGCTGATGATCGTCTCTGAAAGGAGCAGCGAGAGAAAGAGTGAGCCGTGTTCACACCTGCTCAGGTGAGAGCTGACAGTGGAGGCTAACCGCCGCATCGCTAACCGCCGCATCGCTAGCCGCCGCATCGCTAACAGCCGCATCGCTAGCAGCCGCATCGCTAGCAGCCGCATCGCTAACCGCCGCATCGCTAGCCGCCGCATCGCTAACAGCCGCATCGCTAGCAGCCGCATCGCTAGCAGCCGCATCGCTAACCGCCGCATCGCTAGCAGCCGCATCGCTAACCGCCGCATCGCTAACCGCTGCATCGCTAACCGCTGCATCGCTATCAGCCGCATCGCTAACCGCCGCATCGCTAACCGCCGCCGAGCGTTACCTCTGTGCTTCTGGTCGGGCTGTGTGTAGGAGGCGGTCGGCTTGTTGACCTTGTTGTGGAATTTGGTGTAGATCTTCTTCTTGCTCGGCAGCCAATCAGACGACGCGTCATCGTTCAGCTCGCCTCGCTTCTTATGAGCCTTCCTTCCTCTCCATCCCGTCTTACTCTTCCCCTTTCTCCATCCTCCTCGCCACTCCTCCTCCTCTTCCTCTTCTTCTTCCTCCTCCTCTTCCTCCTTCTTCCCCTGTCTCCCCATCTTTGACCCTCCTCGAGCTTCCTTCTCCTTCCGTGCTTTGGGGCCGTGCGCCGCAGGATGACCTTCCTTTTTGTGTGGCGTTGCTGGCTTTGAGGCCTTCCCGATGGAGCTGCAGGACAGCCTCTTCAGGCACACCTCCACATCTTTCAGGTTGGTGCTGGAGGAGTCAGGAGAAGAGGAGGCTTTATGGGGGAGCTTCTTCATCACCCTCGACCAGCGGTCTGCAGAGGGAAACCAGACACGTGATCAAAATACATCATAAATAAGACGGAGCACGACGAGTCTGCCCTACTCTGAGCTCCTCCTGTACGACCCCTGACCCCGTCTCCATGACTGACACAGAAACAGCCGTTCACAGGTGACTCAGTCAGGGCAGGAAGTAGAAAATGGTCTGATTCTGCAGTTAGTATCAATGTTCTTACCGTTCTTTGGAGCGTTGGGCTGAAACCCTTCAGGCCCCGACGGCTGGAAGCCTCCCAGCGCCCAGTCCAACATCTGCTTCAGCAGCTCCTCTCTGCCCTTTGGAGGAGGACAGAACTGCTTCTGACAGCGCCGAGCCGCCTCCTGGTGCAGAGGAAGGAGGACGCGTCACATATGAGCAGGTTCCCATATTTAAAATAACATAGTAAGAACATGGCGGTGTTGTGGACTCAGGTTCCTTAACGTTTTGACCTGTTCTTTACAAAACGAGTCCAGGACTCTCAAACTCCAGGATTCCTCCTGTTTGAACAAACACACCTGCAGGGACAGGTAGACGGCCTCCTGGTAGGTGTTCAGGATGTTGAAGGAGTCGGCACAAAAGTTCTGGGTGAACGCAGCGAAAGGTTTGAGATCCTGCAAACTGACCTGGGATCAGAGAGAAAACATCCACCGCGGGCGTCACAGGAGAAAAGCACAAATACAGATTTTACTAATAATTTAAACAGAAGACAAAGAAACGACCGTCTGATCACGTCTGAGAGGGAAGGACTCAAACTCAGGGCACGCACGCACAAACGCACGCACAAACGCACAACCCCGTTCAGCTATCTTAGTGAGGACCTTCACTGACATAATGCTTTCTCTAGCCGCTGACCCTAACCATCAAAATGAATACCTGACCCTAAACCTGACCATAACCTAACTGTACCCCTGACACTAAAACCACATTTTGAGCCTCAAAAAGGCTTCAAACTTGTGTCAGTGAGTGTGTCCTCACAAGTGACTGTTGGTTCTCACAAAGATAGCTAGACAGGAACACACACACACACACACACACACACACACACACACACACACACACACACACTCTTCGTGCCTATGGTACGACAGCTTTTCTCCGTGCCCCTGGTACACTGCGCAGAAACACTTTGCCACACACACACACACACACACACACACACACACACAGACACACACACACACACACACACACTCTTCGTGCCTATGGTACGACAGCTTTTCTCCGTGCCCCTGGTACACTGCGCAGAAACACTTTGCCACACACACACACACACACACACACACACAGACACACACACACACACACACACACACACTCTTCGTGCCTATGGTACGACAGCTTTTCTCCGTGCCCCTGGTACACTGCGCAGAAACACTTTGCCACACACACACACACACACACACACACACACACACACACACAGACACACACACACACACACACACACTCTTCGTGCCTATGGTACGACAGCTTTTCTCCGTGCCCCTGGTACACTGAGCAGAAACACCTGCGCAGTGTACCGAGGAGGTGAAGCGGGACGTCAGGTGACTGTGTGTCAACAGCCGTGATTGGATGTCCTGAGAGGACGAGCGAGGGACTCAAATGAGAATAAAAAGGGGCGCAGAAGCTCCAGGTCGGTACGTCCACTGTGATTGGCTCTGGGGCACCAGAGGAGACGCTGACACTGAGCTCACTGGTTGGATCTTTGAGCAGCTTTGTTCTGCTGGTTTCTGCTGTTACAGTATAAACTCAGCAGGATTCGTCTCCCTGTTCTCCTCATCAGAGGAGGACCGTCGGACGTCTTCATCAGCTCTGCACTCTGGGTACGACTCACTGGATCAGAGCCTGGACTAAACAGCTGATCCACACTTCCTGGTTCCACAGGTCGACAGCGTGGTGCGACTCACCTGTGAGGACGTCTTTTGTCCGTACCACTCCACCAGCGCCTTCCCCGGAGGTGGAGTTTCTCCTCTGCGCGGCAGGACGACGGCCGGCCACAGCGCCAAGCTCCCGACGTAACCCCAGACCAGCTCCCCCTTCAGGACAAAACACACTGTTAGTTTCTGTTGCCATAGCGACCAATGTGTGAGCAGGTGGTTTCACAGTAAGCTAAACTGAGTCGACACCAGCAAACACACTGACGCTGCAAAATAAAAAACTGCCACACGGCGTGAAAGGGCTGAAACTTTCTGATGTCCTTAAACGCATCGCTTCATGTGACGCCTCCTCCAAACTCAGTTTTCTGTTATTTGTTACCAATAAACTCAAACTGTCCCTGACTGAGAAGAAAAGTTTGGTACTTGTTGTTAAACTGAAACGTTCTGCAGATGCGTCGCGGCGGCTGCAGTGACACATGAACACAGTAAACACAGACAGCGCTGCTAGCTGCTGTGAAACGCCTTACAGGTGATTGTTCCCGCGCCGATGCTCGGGTTGGCGTGGCCGCTGAATCCTCGTCGTCGCTGCTCATGACAAAAACAGACTTGGCCTGACGATTTCTGTGACCTGCAAACGAGACGAGAAGCCACTGAAGCAGCTCAGCGAACCAATGCTGTCAAACAGAAACGGGCGTTAGCGCTCGGCGCTCTCTTATTGCACTGGTGGGACATTTCTTACTGAGCAGCTGCCTCGGTCTGTCGGCCCGACACATTCTGGAAGCTTCTGTAACATCCACCACATCTGGATAAAAACACGCAGTCACTGATTAACATCAACGAGGCGTCACATCAACTTCCTGTCACAGCATCAAACTGCGGCGTCGGTCCTACCGGAGGAGTTTTCTGTGTCGCCCGACTCCTCCGTGCTGCTGTATTCCCTGGAACGCACAGGTGGTCTGGATTTGGTCCAGTCGCTGTCCTCCGATGAGCTCAGTTTATCTGCTTCCTGTTTCCTCTCGTTATCGTAAGCTGTCTGGTGACGGACGGGTATCTTCCTCCTGCGGTTGTTGGGTCTTCTCGCCCACGTCCCCGGCTCAGGTAAAGCTTTGGAGGCTTCTCGGCTGTCAGGAAAAGTCTTGGGGATGTTCGACACCTTGGGATTAAAGCAAAGACGGGAAAAAGGGAATTATTGATCCCTTCCCACCTGGGTCGTGTGGTCCACTCACATGGCTTTGACCTCTCACCTTAGCAAACACCTGAGTCCGGTGCAGCGAGCTCGGCAGGGCCAGGAGGGTCAAAATGAGCCTGTGCAGCGTCGAGCCGGGGCTGACTTCACTCACCATCTGCAAACAGACACGTTGTCTCGGCTCACACACAGATTTATTCCAGTAACCAGACGTGTGGACGCTCAGGCCACGCTGGCGCGCTCACCTTTGCCCAGGAAGTAGCTTCTCCGCTTCTCGTCGCGTGAATCAAACTGAGGTAGTCGTCCTGAAGTCGATCGGCTTCTGAAGAGGCGGCGTCACACAGACGCAGCTCTACCGCCATCTCTGACAGCACGCTGCTGGACAGCTTATTCTGAGGACGGGATGTTGCATTGCAGAGTCGTTAGCAGCCGTTACAGACGGCGTCTTATTAGAAGAACACAGCGTAACAAAGTGACCTTTAACCCTTTAAAACCGGTTAGAGCTGCACGCTCCGTTTTGCTCAACTATTTTTAAATCCCGTAGCTCTGCAACCACGTGAGCTAGCGCAATAATTTTTTTTGCATATGAAACCGGAGGAGTTGTTCTTACATCTTATGCCATCAGCTTGTCCTCGGTCACAGTTTCCTTCCACATATAGTTTTGCAAAAACTGCATAAAAAGCACTTGCAGCAACAAAAACATAATATTCCAGAAACACGCTTTGCCGATCCGATCAGCTGTTCATAACACTTCCTACGTTGGAATAGACGTCAGCGCGAACTTTTGCATGTCCGCCATGACCTGCCCGAAACCGGAAGTGACGTCATTTTCGCGGAAATGTAGTTTTTTACCGTCCGGACCTCAATGAGCCTATACTGGTGTTTTTAAAAGTTATGTTTGACTTTATGACTTTCTGTGTGGTTTCTGGGATGCTTAGGACTCATATTGCACTGCTGGAAATAGTTTATTTTGATGCATATGCTGCTTTTTTGCAAATTTGCATCATAATATTTATTTCCGTTTTTCCTGCAGTGTATAAAAATTGGTGTATTTGAAAAATAAAACTATGAAGACACTCAAAATAAATTTCCTGTGGTGGGAAACTATTTTGTGCAACTTTTTTGTATTTACAGTTTTGAGGGATAAGCCTCTTAAATTTCTCTAACTAGAAATATATGTTAAAAAAACAAAAACGATTTTCAATTTTTTGTAGTTTATTGCACTTTTTTGCAATTTATGTAATTACTATGCACTTAATGCAGACATATTATTAAAATTTGGGCTGTAATGGTTGTATTGATGTATAGCAACTTGAAATGCTCCCAAAAATGGCTCCACAGCATGTAAACATATAATATAAGCTCTGGCGGACTTGGTTCTATGGTCTTAAAGGGTTAAAGTGCACAAATCCTGCAGCCTGACAGCAGCTCACAGGAGCATCTGGCTAATCTACCCACAGCACACATGCACTGAAATCTGGATTCTAAGCAGCTCATCTGGAAGCTCTCTCTCTCTCTCTCTCGCCCTGGTTAATGTCGCCGCCCTCAGGTCTAAACGTCATTTGAATCGACTATTCAGGAAAATCAGAGACAAATATCATGTGCATCATAATTATGTGTATATCAAACCAGCTTTGATTTCACACTCGGAGGTGATTCATGATAAAGTAAAATGCAGATTTGAGGAAGGAATCCCGACTACGGGAAAATCCTGCTGCCGCCGCTTTTCTTAGACTACAAGGAATCAAAGCAGCGACCTTCAGGTGACTGGCTCCGCCTCCAGCAGCACACAAACAAAGACGTCTTACGCTGACTCTGTGAGGGTCTTTCTGGACGAGGGTGATGTTCCTCAGCGCCGAGTCTCCGAGCTGCTCGGGAACGCTCTCGACCACGCTGCGCAGCGCCGCCTGGTAAAACACCCGCGCGTCCTTCATGAAGTCGGCCCTGTCCTCGTCGTCCAGATCCACGGCCGGCGTGGCCTGCAGGAAGTTTCTGACTCGAGCGCCCACTTTCACCTCGGCCGCGGGCAGCAGCTTCGCCTCGCTGCCGAGCAGCTTCACGTCTCGCCTCCTGAGAAAGTCGTCGAGGGCGGCCGGCTGCAGGACCCTCGCCGCGTACGAGTGAAGCAGCACGAGCGTGAGCTGCAGCTCCACGCCGACATTGGCGGAGCCGTACTGCTGCAGCTCCTGGAGCGCCCGGAGCGGCTCCAGCGCGTAGGCGAGGAACAGGAAGTGCAGCTCGACTTTCGGATCGGTCAGCTGGACGGCGATTCGCTGGGTGCTGATGCGCTCGGCGTCCACGGCCAGCGCCTCAAGTTTAAAATACTCCACCAAATCCGTCCAGCAGCCCGCCATCTTCTGCACGGCGTGGATGAAGAACAAGCACTGCGAGGAGACGGGGCGGGACAGGTCGTGGTGCTCCACGCTCGCAAACAGCTCCTTCAGGCTGTCGTTGATGGCGGCGCCGGTGGAGCAGTGACGGTGGACGTCCTTCACCAGGTCGACCACGTGACTGAAGGAGGTGAGGAGTCCGGTCTGGCACGCTCGTCCCGCCATCCCAGGAAGGCCGCAGAGCGAAACCAGGCTGGGGCTGAAAAGCCGGAGCTGCGCTTCAAACCTCCGGCTCACCTGTGGGGGCGGAGCATCACAGTAAAACACAGCCAGGTTGGCGAGAGGAAGGCCAGCCTCCGTCAGCGCCTTCATCAGAAGCTCTGAGTCTGACTCCGCGGCTCCGACTGCCGAATCCACGCTCAGCTGCACCGCGAGCAGCGCCCTCACCACGCTCGCACCCGAGCAGCCGTCGAAGTAGCCAATCAGGACGATGCTCGTCCTCCGGCCCCCGCCCAGCTCCACCCCGACGTGCAGGTACAGGCAGTACGGCGTGCTGCGGAGCGCGTTGACGATTTGGCCGGTCGGCGTCAGGTCCACGTCATCGCGGCAGTATCGTTTACTGAATCGCAGCAAAACATCGCCCTCGTCCACCAACGAGTCTGTCGGCTCCGCCTCCTTCACCGGCTCAGGCCGAACACACTCGTCTACGTTTGTTACCGACTCCATCGTCAGGTCCACCACGTCGTCCTCGTCGTCGGAGATCAGCGAGATTACATCCTTCGCTTTTTCTTCCTCTATGGTTTTACTGTCCGTCGTCACGGTGACGGCGAGTTTCTGATTCGGCAGGAGAAAGGCGCCACCTGCAACGGGGGGGGGGGGGGAGAGAGCGTTAGGCAACAGCTCTGAAGGTTCACATATTAAACTTCTGGCTTTAAAACGAGCAGCAGAACATTAAATGTTTCCAGTCGAGCTGACGATCGTTTGTTTCAAACCCAACTTTATAAACTACACATGAAAGATATCATTAAACAGCCTGTGGCAAATGTATCAGTGTTGTCTTGTACAAACTCTATACAAAGTATAAAAAATGATATTTTTCACAAAGAAACTTCTTGTAGTTTTGCGTCATGCTTTAGGTAGAGATGTGCAGATCGATCCTGAAATATCGATTCCTCCGATATCAATCATTTATGTTCTAGAATCGATTCTCATATTAAAATATTGATATTTTAGTACTTTAGGGTAAATTTGTAGTTTATCATTAACAGGAACACAGTGGAAAGAAGCTATATCATTCAGATCGTCTACACTGGAAGGAACTACTTCCTCTTCCGCCTTTCAGTCATGTGTGAAATACGGCTGCATAGCTGTGTGGCAGCCCCTGGCGTGCGCACTCACAACAATGGCTGAGCGTAAATGGAGTCATGTGTGGACGTATTTTACCTCCACAAACAGCCAAGACGCGGTTTGTGATGTGACAGTGAGGTTTTGTGGCAGCTCCACTGACCTCGTCAAACACCTCAGAATAAATCATATCACAGAATATGACGAGCTTATGTTGAGACAAACTGAAGAGGAGGAGAGGGACAGGTGCTGCTGATGTCCTGTAATCATTATGAAGCTATAATATATTACAATTACATAATACAATGATATATAGTATTATGTAATACAATGAAACATCAAGTTTTTGTATCGGTATCAGATCAGTATCGTCGATACTGAATTTTACTTGGTATCGGAAAGGAAATCAGTGGTAATTGTATTTGAATACACTACATCCAGTCATCCACACACTGGTGATGGCAGCTACATTGTAGCCACAGCTGCCCTGGGGCGCACTGACAGAGGCTGCCGGACACTGGCGCCACCGGGCCCTCTGACCACCACCAGTAGGCAACTTGCCCAAGGACACAACGACCGAGACTGACCAAGCCGGGGCTCGAACCGGCAACCTTCCGATTAAAAGACAAACTCCCAACTCTTGAGCCACGATCGCCCCTGGTATCGCACATCACTGCTTTACGGTACCTCAAAAACGATGGGCGCTTGACAGGTTGCAGCTTCCTGCCCGGACGTGCACCAGGCAGAGACGGCTACACAGGAGCCCAAGAAGAAGCACTTTTACCAAAAGAGGGGTACGTCTGTGATTCGGTTACACTTTGGGTTCAACAGCACCAACACGGAGCAGAAGACGCCCGTTTGTAAGCTACGCTATAAAACTATTCCCGCGCCCGATGGCAACACAACAAATCTCTTGTATCACCTACAGAAGGCCCACGAAGAAGAACCCAGAGAGTCCGAGCTAAACCAAGCTGTGGAACGACGGGAAAGAGAAACTACACCAGCTGAAGATACAGCAGCCTTTCACACGAGGCCCGTGTGAGAAAACGTCCCAGCGCCATAAACAGATCACAGGCGCCGCCTCGTTACATTTGTAAAGGCGTGGCCCTGTTTACGTCGTTGAGAAGCTTTCGTGACCTCGTCAAAGTCCTCGATCCGAGGTACGTTACGCCCGGTCGTGAGCACTTCAGTAAAGTCGAGTCGCCTCGCTTATATGACGCCGAAGCAGAGCAGGATGTTTGTCGTGCATTAAGCTGCTGACCTGTGGACGAGCAGAGATACGCAGCCCTGCATGAGCGTAACCGTCCTCTTCATCAACAGAGACACTGCTGACAGACTGACCACATGACCACACTGGAGTCATGTTAGCCCAAGGTACGAGTCTGCCGTCACTACGTATTTAACGTGCATAAAGTACATTATGTGCATATATACGTGCATGTAGTACTAGTGTATACACACATTAGTTTTACTAGCATATATGCATGTTAGTAAAACTAATATTTTAAACTGTTGTTCACTTTAAAAAGTTCATTTTAAATGTATGATTTTGAAAATCAAGTGAAGCCACAGCTGTTTTCCTTTGATGCATTTATATTGCTGCACTAAAACACACGTTTCTCATTTGTTTCCTTTAAATCTGCAAAATAAAGCTGCAGAAAAGTGAGCGATGACATCTGTCACACTTCTCAGAGGATAAGTGGAAACATCGTGATATATATCTCGTTATCGTGATATAAAATAATTCATATGGTGATAAATATTTTGTCAGTATCGCCCTGCACTAGTTTCCAGCATCGGTTTCCCTGAAAACACGCCGTGTGACACCTGTGCGAGACACACCTGGGTCAGCAGGAACCAGGCTCTGTCCTCCTCTAGCTTCCAAGGCGTTGTACTCCCTGCCATCATTGTTCTCGTCGAAGAAGATCTTGAACCACTGGAGGAAGGTCAGAGCCACGGCCGAGTTCCTCTTCATCAGCGGCTCGATGGGGATGTGCTAGGCAGAGCAACAGAGGATCTTTATGTGCGTGTTTCTATCAAAGAACGAGCGCCAAGTCATCCTGTTTCTAACACAGGCGTGCAGCGAGCACTCGCTTTAACGTCGGGACTTGAAAGCGCAGCGACACTCACTCTGATCACGCCGGCCTTCCTGAAAGCCGCCTGCAGCAAGGTGAAGTTGTGCAGAGAGTGCATGATGGTGTCGCACTGGAACTGGACCCTGGAGAGGTCCAAGGAGCCGGGAAACATCCAGTCCATCAGCTGGCAATAAGCCGCACCTGGATGCAAACAGAGCAGGAAGTATTACACATCATTTACGTTATTAACACGGCTTTATCTTTACACTGATCAAACTGGCTTTTCCTCGTTGCCTGTCATATATGTCCTGGTCCTGCTGCAGGGAAATGAGCCCTCGTCAGAGGGACAGCTCAGAGTCAGAGTCAGTGCAGAGGACGGAGGCTGAAGATGAAGCCGCCAAGCAGGAGGAAAAGAGGAAGACCTCAGGGGAGGTTCATGGATGTAGAAAAGGAGGACAGGCAGAGGGTTGGTATGACAGAGGAGGTGGAGGCAGATCATCCACTGTGGAGACCCCTAAAGGGAGCAGCCGAAAGAAAAGAGTCCAAGGAAAGGAGGAAAGAATAGGAGTGGTGTGCGAGCGCCTGTTGGTTTCTGTCAGCAGCCCAGCTGCTGCACTCTGGACCAACCACAGATGGGCTCAGGAGGGCGGAGAACGCCACGTGAGAAGTAAGGCGGAGGCTGTTAGCAGTGTACCAGCATCAGCCATGCCTGTTAAAACACACCCACCTGTGCATGCCTGCTCCACCTTGGTGAAGCTCGTCTGTAAGGTTTCGTTTAGCCACGCCAGCAGCTCGTAGCGGTTATACAAAAACGTCCCGTTCAGGGTCACATGCACCGCCATCTCCGAAAGGCACCTGCACACACATCACAATGTTTTTAAAATCATACATCAATGCTGCAGCCCTGCACAGACTGGCGACCTGGCCGGGCTCTACCTGGATTGTGCATTACACAAGAGCCTGATGAAGTCAGAGTGACATTTACACTCGTGTAGTAATATTTTCCTGTAAGCGCCCAAAACGAGCCCACGTGTTTGCACACATGTCTGTCCTGAAGGTTTACTAACAGTTTGAAAGAGCCCGATCCGCCTCTGCAGACCTCCGTCACAGCGTCACGGACACCGGGGTCACACAGTGCTGCTTCAGGGCCTGACTTCTTCCTCTGTAACGACTTCTCCGTGAAAGCGTTGCATTTAGGGTCCCATTAAAATGTCGTTTACCTCACATTCAATCTATAGAGTGGAAACGAACGGAATGAACACGAGCGCATTCTAGGCGAAGTTGGAATTCCCGAGTTTCCAGGAAACTGTAACGTCCCCTCAAGTCTAATTTCCAACTCGGCGCAGCCCTGCCCACCCCGAGTTAACGATCATGGCTGCGTTTACGTGCGAAAACAAAAACACTTCGTTGTATTGCTAAAGACGCAATCTTGCGACAGACAAAACCTTAACACCGGGACGCACGCATCGGAAATTCCAAAGTTACCGGAACGCAGCACACGTCCACAGTGGCCTCTACACCAATCAGAGCAGAGCGGGGGTTATTCTAGCCAATAGAATCAATGGAAGCGGCACCGATGCGCTCTTAAATTTGCTTCCGGAAACTAACACGTGGGGCTGCCGTCGGAATAAAAACAATCTGATCTCAGGTCAGCTGGAGTCATGCTGGCATGTGTGATAAAGTACGGCTAACAATACAATAGGAACTACAGCAGTTAACGGCAATAACACCGCTACCGTTTATAAACTGTCTCGGAGTTTAAGCGGTCACTCGGCGGTCAGCTACTTTTGTTCACATCCCCACTTTCATTCAGCTGACTTTACTCTGAGATCCCAAAAAGATGATTCTGTTCATCTGGACGTTTTCAGTGGGAAAAACGTTTCGTCACACATCCAAGTGCCAGATAGCACTAACAGCACTTTTGCACAATGCCTTAAACTAGCCCACTGAACGAACAATGGCTGTGAGGTCAGCTACATGATCACCATTTACTCAGAGACCTTAATAACACAGCGAGATATCCGCATTAGCTCGCGACGCTAACTCACAACATCAGTACAAGTTTACAGCAAAGTCACAAACGGCCTGTGCGCTCCCGACGGTTTATTCTAGAAGAAATGTACAGTTTAAGTTTAAAATCATGGTGAAATCTTTAGCGAATTCATGCAACAGGCGGCTAACAAACATGGTGGACTTACCTTCTCTGCTCAGCTCGCTCTGACCGATTCAAATACCAAAGAAGTCAGCCTCGACGACCCCCAAAACCCACCCAGCCCTCTGCCGGGAAAAAAAAAAAGCGGGTGTTTGACCAAGTCACTCAATTTAAAAACAGCCCGAAGTGTGAATAAAATAAAGGCCCACGCCCTTTAACACCTCAGGGGTCGAAATTTAACTTTAAATACCAGCTAGCCAAACTCTTTGGTTATGTTAATGTCGCTGTTACTGAAACATCCGGAGCTGCTAGCTGCAGTTAGCTTTAGCTCCTAGCGTCACACTAGGCGACATCGGAGTTAGCAGATTTTCCGGTTGGCTGTTCCGACAGCGCTGCTCCACGTAAACATAGCTTTTATTTAAGCTAACCGTTTACACTATTTAAGACAGAGTAGTACAGTTGTAGAGCTCTACGGAGAAACCCCAACAATCAGCACTTTGGCGACAGTGGGAAGGAAAAACCTTTAACAGGAAGAAACCTCCAGCAGAGGAAGGGAGGAAAAAAGACACGCTGTGGATGAGAGCCAGAGAGTGATTAATAATTCATAATTAAATGCACAGTGGTGTGTAAACACATAGTATGTTATTTTATCTTATTCTATTCTTGTGTATTTCTTCATTTTTGCTGTTTATAACTTTGTACTGTCCACTTTCTGCTGTGACCCAACAAATTCCCCACGTGTAGGAGTAATAAAGGTTTACCTTATCTTAAAAGGGATGAGAGAAGGATAAATACTCAGTGCATCATGGGACTCAGCCTACACTTTTGCAGCATAGCTAAGGGAGGATTCAGGGTCACCTGATCCAGCCCTGACTACATGCTTTAGCCAAAAGGAAAGTTTGAAGAAAGGAAGGCGATAAAAGAAAAGGATAGGGAAGGAACAGGGAGAAGACAGGAGAAGGGAAGAGGAAAATACAATCAGTGGGTAGAGGAGAAAACAGGGAGCATCCTCTCCAGAGCATGGAATAATCCCCAGGCCAAAGAAGAGTGAGTGGGAGCTAGCTCATAGTGGCTATGTCTCCAGAAGGAAGCAGAACAAGAACTGGCTCCTCTTACCAAGAGAGAGGTTCAACAGCATCACAAAATAATATTAAGGGCTTCTCACAAAAGGATGGCTGAGTAGGATACTATTGGTTAAAAAATTTCACTAAGCACCACGCAGGGCAGGGCATGGCATACGAAAGCATGAATTGCTCTCAGCTGCAAGGGCCGCACCACTGAATAAGCAGGTGGTCAGTCAGTGGTTTCCAGTCTATGACAACCTGCTCTGCACTCCCAGCCTCGAGGGCATGCCTTCCCATATGTATGGAACTGCAACGAGTCTGGTCCACAAGACCAGTACTCCTTAACCAAGGTGCTTGGAGTGGTTGGCCAACCATGTCTGGAGGTCTGTGCAGGTGAGAAAGGTGAAACTACCACCTGCATGGCAGCCTTCAATGCAGAAGGCATTTTCAGTCAAACTATGATTATGTTTAAAGGGAAGCGGCTACGATGTGAGTGTCTCCAACAGTGCCCTGAGAATGTTACTGTTCAGGTCTCAGATAATGGCTGGATTAATGCTGTCTTCCTAGAATGGGCTCAGTTGTTTGTTCAGTCTAAGGATGATGCCAGAGATCTAGATGGACTTGCAGATCCCAGACACCACCAGCACAACCAAGCAGACCCCAGACACCACCAGCAATCAGACCCCAGACACTACCAGCACCAACAATCAGATTCCAGACACCACCAGCACCAGCAATCAGATTCCAGACACCACCAGCACCAACAATCAGATTCCAGACACCACCAGCACCAGCAATCAGATTCCAGACACCACCAGCACCAACAATCAGATTCCAGACACCACCAGCACCAACAATCAGATTCCAGACACCACCAGCACCAACAATCAGATCCCAGACACCACCAGCACAACCAAGCAGACCCCAGACACCACCAGCAATCAGACCCCAGACACCACCAGCACCAACAATCAGATTCCAGACACCACCAGCACCAGCAATCAGATTCCAGACACCACCAGCACCAACAATCAGATTCCAGACACCACCAGCACCAACAATCAGATCCCAGACACCACCAGAACCAACAAGCAGACCCCAGACACCACCAGCACCAACAATCAGATTCCAGACACCACCAGCACCAGCAATCAGATTCCAGACACCACCAGCACCAACAATCAGATTCCAGACACCACCAGCATCAACAAGCAGATCCCAGACACCACCAGAACCAACAAGCAGACCCCAGACACCACCAGCTCCAGCACCAACATCCAGACCCTAAAATCCCTCAGCCCCATTGATCCCCCTGCAGCGGTATCTAAGGTCCCCTCAACCTTTACATTCTTGGATGGTTGGATCTGAAGAAATAACAGTCAACTTTGAATGTGTTCCTGAGATAGAGATGGTCTTTAACCTGTTCACACCAAAGGAAGAGCCATCAACCTGAACTTGTATTACATTCAGTGATCTGTGTGCCCAACCAAAACAACACTGTCAGAAAGAGGGCCAAACCTCTGTCATTTGTCTTCATAAGCGATGGACACGTAGACTACGTTTCCACCAAGGCAGTGCAAACTAAAAAGATAGAAAAGACCAGAAGAAGAAAAGGTGCAAAGAAGGATGACGGGCCCTGCAAAGCATGTAAGGCAGTCTATGGAGACAAAAGTGACCCAAAGGCCAGTGGGGAGTGGATCAGCTGTGGGGAGTGGATCAGCTGTGGATACTGCAGCGCCTGGTTCCATGAGACGTGTGGAGAAGAAAGTGGCATCTATGCTGACGATGGATTCTTCTGTAAAGACTGTCTCTAAAATAGAACATACAGTTCTAAATATTGTAATAATTAACTAATTCTAGTTATTTTTAATGCCAGTGTTTTTATTCATGAATTATTAAATCAACACTTGAATGTGTCCATACACATTTTACCCACTTTACCCTAAAACACTGCTCATCTCAAAAATGTTTCAAACGCTATAGGACCTGGATAATTATAATTTATGAAATTAAGTCAAGGTTTACATATTGAAAACAACTCATTAACAACAAAAACACAATTCAGTCTCACTTAGTGCTTATTTTGCAGTTTACCAAATTTGCCAAAAAATACTAAATTTGCCAAAAAGTGTTTAACTGATTTCACCCTGGAGATAGTGTCTGTCTCCTGAATCCAAACTGGAAGCTGGTTCCACAGAAGAGGGGCCTGAAAACTGAAGGCTCTCCCTCCCATTCTACTTTTAAATACTCTAGGAACAACAAGTAGGCCTGCAGAGCGAGAGCGAAGTGCTCTAATAGGGTGATATGGTACTACAAGGTCATTAAGATAAGATGGGGCCTGATTATTTAAGACCTTGTATGTGAGGAGCAGGATTTTGAATTCTGGATTTAACAAGATGCCAATGAAGTGAAGCCAAAACAGGAGAAATAAATTGCAGAATTTTGGATCAAATAAAGTTTTTTTAGGGAATTTTATAATGATAATAATAGTAATCAGTTACAGTAGTCCAGCCTAGAGTAATCAAGTCATGAACCAGTTTTTCAGTGTCACTAATTGCTTCCTTGGCTCAGTAGTTAGAGTCTCAGATGGTCTCACCACCTCTGACTTCTGACCTCAGCTCGGTTTTTGCCCTCGCACAGTGACCAATTTTGGCGTGGAAGATGATGTCAGCGTTTCAACCACCTTTGGTTCCTTCAGGTTCTCAGAAGTTGTGGTTTTAGTGGACTACAGACGTCAATCTTGTCTTTTTGTGAGATAAATCACGATCTCTGTCTGTTCTGTGTTGAAATTAATAGCAATCTCGTCTGTGAGAGATATTTCATTGTTTGCCTGTTGTCTGAGTTACCTGGTTGTGCTCAGAGGACAACACATCTACTCTGATTGGGACAGTTTTCTGATGGGGTTCCACAGGGTTATGTGTTCGGACTGCTGAGTTATTATCACAGTGAGCAAAAGCAAAATAAAGTCTTAAAATTACACATAAAATTAACCAGCTTAAGAATTATTATTTTTCTAATGGTAACTAGATCAATATTTAAGTCACAGTGCTGCTTGCTGATCATCACCTCTCTTCCTAACCTAGCTCCAACAACTCTTTCCCAAATCTTCCTGGTGTGGCGCATCAGCTGTATCCCTCTGTAGTGACTACAGCTCGGCTCGGAGATTGTGTCAAACATCTCAGATAGAAAGCCACTGCACTTCTTTAAGTTTAGCAAAGACGAAGCTTCTTCACTTCTGAGCTGAAACGACTTCACAAAACGTAAAGCAGTCCAGCCGCTTTCGCTCCACACTCCTCAGACCACCATGAGCGGGATGACTGCGAGCCTACAGACCTCAGCCTGGTCACAAAGCTCTCTCTGCTACACACCTGCCTCCACCTCTGCTCTAAGATTATGTACGATTCAGAGCCTGTGGCCTGGCTGTCTGCTGCCGTCTGTGATTGGAAGAAGAGGCTTGGAAAGGAAGTTATGACCGGCTGTGTGAAAGTGAAAGAAACTAGAAACGGACGACATGAGCGCCCTCTGCTGGAAGCAAGTTAAACAGCAGCACAGACTCGCTGAGATTAACCAACGAAATTAGTTTAATCGGGATTTTAAAGAGTTTTAAAGAGTCTACTTAGCACAGCTGTACACTTCCGTTTGTGTGAGGCTCACTGATATCGCTGCTGGGTGGGGGCACAGACCCTGTTTACCTGTCGGAGCTGTGGCGCTGGCTTCCTGCCGGTGTGTGATTGGCTTCCTGCTCGCTGGGTGTGTGCTGGTCCATATCTTCTATGAGGACCCCGCTGGTTGTTTGCCGTGCTCTGCAGAGCCGCCGTCTCAGTTTGTCCCACTTTAACTATTTAACCTTTTTAAAGAACAACGCCCGACGTCCAAGGGCAGGGAGGGGGCAGGGGGGGAGGGGGCAGGGGGTGCAGGGCTGGAGTCCAGGTGAGGCTGAGGATGCCCCGGAGACAGGAGTGGTGGGAAAAGCTCGCCGGTCCTGTTTGATAAGCTGCGGTTCCCAGAATGATCCGGAGACAACAGGCCGAGGTCTCCGGGTGTCTCCGGCAGGACTCGCTGACTCTGTCGGGTGTTTCCGGATTCTCCTTCCTACAGGTGAGCGCAACTGATGTGCGCAGTAGAATCGTACTGTCCTGCTAACGCTGCCCTCATTGGAGCGCCCAGAAGCAGCTTCACGTCATGTTTGATGTCCAGATAAGTGACTCCGAGTTTCCTGCGTTTATTTTTCCGAGCCTCCGCCCCGCTGCTTCCCACTTTACCTCTTCCTCTTTTGTCTCCTCCCAGTGGAAGCTGCTGTGGATGGTTTGGCCCCTGCTGAGCGGCGAGTCTAGGTGACTGCGTCTGAACACCGGGACGTTTTCATAACTCACCACGTCTCTTTAGCTTCTGCTGCGTTTGATCGATGATGTGTTTTTCCTGAAAGACGCTCAAAGTTCCCCCTGATCGCTTCACTTTATCCCACCGTCAGTGTCACACAGGTCTCGGCTGTGTCCTTCATATGTTAAACACGCAGTTACTCACCCGTTTAAAACGCACGCACACACACGCACACACAAAGCTGAGTTATAAATTCACGTTTTTAGTGTTGAAACAAATGCAGACAACATTTGAGATGACTGGTTCTCTTCCAGGTGAGGTGAAGGACAAAAGGAGACTTTTGAGGTTGAGGAGGTTAAAGGTTTATAAAGAAGCTTGAGAGCCACCTGTGCAAGCTGGCTTTTATGTACTTGTTTGTGCTGTTTCAGCTGCCAAGTCTCATTTTTATGAAGATAAATATGAAAATAAATAAACTGATGAAGCATTGTATTGTGATTCATGTAAATAGTTAACACAGATAATTGTCAACATGATTTGAAAAACTGCAAAGACATCAAGTAAACTGAGTGGACTCTCTTACTGTAGCTTTGCATGACTCACAGCTCAGAATGATCAAGGTTTGCACAGCAGGTAGGCGGGGCTTCTACCCTCTCTCTGTGACATCATCCAGATCCAGGAGTAGGAAAACTGTGATAAACAGTGTTTAGAGCGGCTGCAGTCTGAGCTCTGGGCTCACAGGGATCACTTGGCTCTTTGCTCGTGCTCTTAACCTCAGTGTATAAAATGTGTTAAGGTGATCTTTGTTATGATTTGGTGCTATATAAATAAAACTGAATTGCTGTAGATCAGCTGTGGAACATCAGCTCATATGCTGCAGCAGCGCAGGCCAGCTGATCACCGCTTCACAAGCATCCGTACAGAAAGGCTCCGCCCAGATTTGAACCAGGACCAAGGCCCTGTGCGGCCCCACAGGTTCATGAAACAAGTCATCATGTCACTTATTTCTCAGTGAATCTTTTCTTCCAGCTGAACTATTGGACCTGATCCCAGCTGCCAAATCCCTCTCTAACCCCTGCTGCCACAGCGTGAGCGATCCCTGTGACGCTGCACCAAACAAGTCAATACATCATTAGTGGATGAAGCAAAAAGAAGCATCACACTGGGCGCGGCCATATTTAGGTTTTTCTGCATTTTATTGAGTAAAAATTATATATGCTGCTATAGAAAGTACACAAAAATACAGCAATGTTTCCTCTAATAAAATAAAGTGTAAAAATGTTTTTTTTTTTGGCTTTTTCATAGAAGATTTATAAAAAGGTAAAAGAAAAACTTTCAATGGGATTATAGGTCACACACAGGCGTCCTCACGTTTCATAAAAAAACATCAATAACTTCTTATTAATACGAGCTACTCTGCACTAGAACGAAAGCGAGCTTTATATGTGTTAATATAAACTATCATATAAAATGTTTAAAAAAAACTTTTTTTGTTTTCCAGCAAAAACATTCAACGAGTTCAGCAGTTATTAATGAAGCATGTAAACATGAAGCTTTTGGTTTGTGAAACTCAGGAAAAACATCCTGGCGGCACTTGAAGTGACTTTTGAAGCACCACAGCTGTAAAAGAGCCTGAAAGTCAAAAAGGGTCTTTACAAAGACTTGTGCATTTTTCAAAATAAGACGCAGTTCTTAGTCAAATGTGAGTTAAAACACTTGTAAACCTTTCTGTCGATACAGTACGCATGAACACTGAAAAAACAAAGTTCCAGTGATAAAATAGAAGCTGTTTACAGAGAGCAGACGCTACAGCACGAGCTCACAGACGTGATGGTGTAGGAGGTAATACCCGTTCACTTTGGTGACGGCCTTAAAACAGCATTTCAAAGTGTTCCAGTTAACAAAAAACGAACAAGTGTTTCAGGACTGCTACCCATAGATGGCGCTGTGTGGGGGCCGCGCTGAAACGCGCTTCACCTGCGTCGCAGTGGCGTGGAACGTCTTTTGGGAAATCGACGATCTAGAATAAAGTAGTCACGAGAGTTCACATCATCACAGAAACACGGGAGTCGGATTTGGCTGAAACGTCCTTATCAGAAGCGCCGTAACAGAGACCGCTAAAGACTCGCTGTCGAGGAGCGTTTTCAAGAAAACACACGTTCTCCACACAGACCAGGAAACAGCACGTGAGGCCGCACACGAACGCTCAGAGACTCGCAGCCTTTCCTGGATTCTAATAAAATGGCATCTGCCTGTTACAGTAACAAAACATCTACAGTAGCACGAACGTCATCACTGCACTCATCAGCTGTCTGCAGACATTAACAGAAGACGAGCCCCTCTCTGCCTTTCAGCTTGTTTCAAGTATCCAAAGAGATACTGAAGAGATTGCCGTGACAACATCCTGAGCGCGCCCACATCACGCTCGCTGCAAACTCAAAATAAAACGCATCTTTTCATACACCTGTTCAACCTTTGACCTAAACGCTTGTTTTAAGGCTCTCCTTCCTGACAAGCACAGCCTGCTCTGATTGGTCAGTTTGTGTGATAAAGTGATACTTTTTAACCACCTCTATAAAAAGGACTCTCTGTGGCCTGCTCCGATTGGTCGGATTCCTCCGGAGCTTGTTACATATGTAACCAGCAGACTTTTCTGTGACTTTTAACTTTGTATCCAGGCCATTGTTTATCGTTTGTTCTTCAAAATATTTTTACATTCAAATATCACTGATTAAGTCAGGTGACATCGCTGTTAGTATTAGCTCTGAATGTAGAAAGCTTTACTTTGGTGTGAATAGCTTCCTATTTGTTCCCTTTTTTGAAATGTACACGAATGTTTAATTAGCTCTATGAAGTTTTTGGCTGTATTCAAACATTCAAACACCATTTACCACCAAACGAACACTAAACTTCTTCTTTTGTCATTTATTCGAGCGTTCCTGATACGCACCGGTCTAACGGCGGTCACACCGGCGAGTTACGTGGTGACAGAGAAAAGTCTGGACTGGCGTGTGAGGCAGTTCAGCAGCAGTTTTCTTTGGGTTCGACTTTGCAAACCTTTAACATGCAAAAACCTTTGAACAGACTGAAAGTCAGAGGAACAACGAAAAAGTAAAATACAGCCACTTGAAACTAGTGTGCTAATATAAAAAGGAATAAACAAAAGTACTTTTATTTCCTAAAATCAACAAACTCTATCAATATAAAGTGATCTAAATATAAAGCTAAACCCCGTCTCATGTTTCCAGGTTAGCTTCAGGTCAGTAGCTTATACCGATCAACTTCCCCAATGAGGCTTTCTTAGTTTGGTCCTTTAAAAACATCCTGCAGCAGTTTTACTGTCGAGTGCACTCGCAAAGTTTGGACCAGAAGCCACAGCATCGTTACGGCGAGCTGACCTTGGCGGTAAAACAGGAACAAGACGTCAGCTCCGCCTTTGGTTCAAGTCACTTTTAAAGTGTTTTTGTTTGAGATTGAAAGCTCGCTACTACGCCGTTCTCCGTCTTCTAAAACTTCTAGGTGTCATCTTAAAAACGATGCGTTTAAATGAAGCTAAAATCCTATTAAAGTCACGCTACAGTCCTAATGTTAACAAAGCGAAGGCGTGGGTGTCATCGCTCCCTGTTAACGCCCCGATGAATGGCGAATCGCCCTACTGGCCTCCTTATCCATCTCACCTTTGCTCACCTGACTAGACTCCGCCCCCTCTGTTTCCAGGGCAGCCAACGTCTTTCCCTAAGCTGTGAATCTGTGTTAGTGTGTGTTATGTGGATCTAAGGCAGAATCCAGGCAGCATCTCGAACCGTTTCCCCGCCGCGCTGATGTTTTGTCAAACCGGCCATTTGCCTTCCAAAATGTGCGACGGAGGGGAGGAAACGGCTGCTGACGGCTCTGGATGAAAAAGCTGGTGTGTGTGTGTTTGCTGGTGATGGCGGCTTTCTTCTTATTCACAGGCAAAGTAGTCTTTGAGCGGAGCGAACAGATGCCTGATGACGGGGACGCTCCAAGAGCGGCCCAGGAGCTTCTGCCGGGCGCCGCGGCCCATGTTGGACACGTCAGTGTAGTGGACGGGGAAACCAAAGATCCTGCAGAGGGGAGGAGACCAACGATATATTTAACGTTTTTGTGCACAGTGAGAAAGAAGAGCGAATGCCGGTGTCGTCAGCACGTTAGCTGGGACGCTTCGCATCACAGCGTATCTGCCAAAAGCAGCAGCGCGAGTGTTTCCGCTCACCTCTCCAGCTCGGTGCACCACAGGATGTCCTCCTTCCCGTTCATCAGCACGGGGAAGTGCTGGTCTTTCCCCTGTTTGATGGAGTTGGAGCGAGTAGTGATGGTGCGCACCTTTCCAAACTACGAGACAACAGACGCGTCGTCAGTCTAGCACAAAATACCTGCACGTGAAGATGTTTCTTTTCACGTGTACGTGACCGACCTTTGCCACTCGGCCGTGATCCAGGCAGTCCTGCAGCTGTAGCTTGTCCATCCCTGAGGCGCACAGAGGCCTGAAGCACAGGAGAGATCACACTGTTCACTGCGTCTGCCTCACAATGCCGGGCGAGTTTGTGATGAAGAGCATCTGCTCACCTGTTCATCCCCGGCAGGTTTCCCCAGAAGTATCGAGCGCGGTGAGCAGCAGAGACCTCGATGGCATCGATCATCACAGGGTTACACTGCAAAGCAAGGTTGATAAATAACTGAATACATCCCATAATTACTCATGAACACACAGACGGGTTTTTACACCACGTGAAAAATGATCCAGATCATCAGACATTTATTTAAAATCTCAAAACATTTTTAAATATGTCGAGTAAATGATGTGAAGCTCGTCACAGGACAGAGGCGTCGTCTTCTTTTCATCTTTAACTGAATCTTAATGTTGTTTCGACGTCCTGCAGATTCAGCTTTCAGACTTGTGCAGGGAGCAAAGATGTTTCTTCCCGACGCTGCTATCATCTGCATATTCAAGTTATTTGTTTTCTTATGAATTCGAGCTCTCAAACTGTCCTGAATTTACACCCAAAACATTTCCACCCTCCTCCTCCTCCTCGCGATCGTGGCTCAAGAGCTGGCAGTTCGTTTTGTAATCAGAAGGTTGCCGGTTTGAGCCCCGGCTTGGACAGTCTCGGTCGTTGTGTCCTTGGGCAAGACACTTCACCCGTTGCCTACTGGTGGTGGTCAGAGGGCCCGGTGGCGCCAGTGTCCGGCAGCCTCGCCTCTGTCAGTGCGCCCCAGGGTGGCTGTGGCTACAACGTAGCTGCCATCACCAGTGTGTGGATGTGTGGATGACTGATTGTAGAGTAAAGCGCTACACAAATCCAGGCCATTTACCATTTAACTGCCAGCTGAGTCTCAGGTCAGCAGCACCAATGTTACGTCTGTAACACCACAGACCAGGCATGTAAATCCACTTTTAATATCTACGGTCATAAATTAAAAGAATTCAGCTCAGTTCCAGTTTCTGAGGATTTTTATTCATATAATTTCACGATTTTGTGGCTCCCGGGTCACTCGGAGTACGTCACCGTGGCCTCGGAAACAAGGACGCCATATGGACCAAATACACTACAACAGATTTCAGGGCAGTGGCTGTTTGACCATCTGAGACATGTTGAATCTACGTGGTACAAACGTCCACCTGAACAGATGTGTGACTAACAAACAGACAAAATGAACCAATGAGATTACCCCGCCGATGGATGGAGAAACCGCCAACAGGCAGGGGGCCTGAGGGTACCTCTGTTACAGCTAACAATGCTGTGAATGCAGCCATTCCCCAACTCTCTGTCAGTGGGCTTTGATCAATGATCATGAGAATTAATGATCATGTAAATGACCTCCCAGCCCATTGTTCCTTCAGTGGGCTGGTTTCAGTCATTATGCAAATGTACTGTTTACAACAGTGGTCCCCAACCCCCGGGCCTCGGGCCGGTCCGTGAGTCGTTTGGTACCGGGCCGCGAGAGTTGAGGCTCAGGTGTGAAATGTATAGTTTTCAGGGTTTTTATTGGTTTTCAGTGTTATTTTGTTATCGTTTTTATCGTTAACTCAGTTTTCCTGGGTCTTTTCACGTGTGTTATGAATAAATCTAGTTTTATTTTGTTGTATTTATCCGCGACACCTTAAAGGCCGGTCCGTGAAAATATTGTCGGGCATAAACCGGTCCGTGGCGCAAAAAAGGTTGGAGACCGCTGGTTTATAAGATTGGGGAAACCTGCAGTCAGCTGAGACTGTCACCTGATGATGATGAAACGTTTCTCCCACTGCTATTTTTTTTCAGCAAAAACCTATTTACTGCTTAAATAGGTGATAATCAGAATACAGTTACTTTGTTGAAATAAATGGATTACTTGGCGATTCTTCTTCTGGAAATTCTTCTTCACATTTAAAGAAGAAAGGGAGGAAATCTGAGCGTGCAATGCAAACTGTGTTTGTCAGCAACCAAGCTGCTCTGAGCGTCAAAAGAAGAAGCGTCAACCTGAGAAACATCTGGAAGTAAGTTCTTTATAAAAGCTAACGTTAGCCTCCTGCAGCTAGCTTGTTGTGGTAGCTACCTGGGTTATGAGCCACTTCAGTATCTTTGATGCACTATTGCTGTGTGATTATTACTATTACTGACGGCTACTCACTACCAAGCTAACACTGTTAGCAGGCGTTAGCTGAGGCTGGTTCATAGACTGTTAGATTTGATAGTTAGCATTGAGAACCTGCTAGCTGCAAATAATCATGTGCAGTTCTAAAAGCAATACCAACTAGATTTTTAAATCTTAATATGTTAAGTAATCCAAAGTATTCAGAATACTTTACTCACAGTGGGTAACTTAACAGAATATGACCAAACTACATGTTGGAGTAATCTGTAATCTGTAATCTGTAATCCGTAGTGGAATACATTTTATCAACACTGCCTCCAGAAACCTGCAGCAATCACACACGTTTGAACACACTTGTTGGAAATGTTGAGGAAGCAACTTTAACTCCATCTACTGCACAGGCCTGCTCTCCACCCATGTGACTGACCTCCAGGAACCGCGAGATGTCCCTCTTGTCATTAACGGCCATGGCGACCACGTTCTCAAACATCCAGAAAAATGGGCGGTTCTCGCCGTCCTTGGGCTTGGCTTCGCTCAGAAGTCGATAAAACTCGAAGAACAACCTGCCCGTGCCTTCTGGAGAGACAAAAACCATCAACAGTCAAGAACGCTAAAATCTAACTAGGAATACACAGGCAGATTATCGCTGCATCAGAAACAACCTTTAAAGAGTTAAACTATCACGCTGTGTGGCTTTAGTGCCTTTAAAAGAGAAGAAAATCACCAAAACACACGTTAAATATACCCAGGATGCACTCAGGGACTCACCGTACAGGCCCTTCCTGGCAGGATTGACGATGGAGAGGTCGTTGCAGGGACTTCCTCCAATCACCAGGTCAAACGGACCCCACTCCTGAATCTGAGCGAGATGACAAAATCAGACAGAACACGGTTCCCGTTTTCAATATGACAGGATGAGTCTAATGTTTCGGCCAATAAAAGAGTTGAAGTTTAAAACTAATCTGAATAAAAAGAGTAAAACAGCTGATTAGGTAAACGTGAAGCAGCAGAGTGTACGTTTGTCTGATTCGAAGGGTTGTGTCTCCCTGTGTTCATATTAGAGATGGCACGATACCACTTTTTTATGTCAGATACCGATATCATAAATTTGGATATCTGCTGATACCGATATGAATCCGATATAGTGTGTTTTAATCAATAAAACTGTTTTTTTAATATCTTGCTGCATTTTTCAAGTTTAAATAAACAACAACACTAAAGCTATTCTGTTATACCTGTATGTAAAAAATACACTGCACCCAAAATATTTCATAGTTCAGCAAAACTGATCAATCTAATAAACTTAAACCTGCTCCATCCTCCCTATTCTGGTGTTTTAAAGAGTACTTAGCAGAAATATTAAACAACCTAACTAATAGGGTTGCAAACTCCCAGCAAAAAAAGAAAAAATAGGGAACCACCCTCCACCTCATGATGTTTAATCGACATAATCAACTTTAATTTGATGCAGTGTGAAAAAAATGCACAGAAATAAATTATTTTTCAAGAATAATTAAATAGATTCAACATCTTTCTTCAACAGAATTACAGACTGCACAGATGGTATCTGTGTACTATAGCTTACTAGGGTATATTAGACTTAACAGTTACTATATACAGTAATGGACTTCTATATATTTTACATCAGATTAAAACTTTGGGTGTAAGATTCAGATAATTATTTATTAAAAGCTCAACATTTTAAATGAGAATAAGAAAGAAAAGTATGTCTTTGTGCCCCCTTTTCCCTGTTCATGCCCTATTGGCCCCCCTGGCTACACTTTGCTAGCTCCGCCCCTGCACAGTTACGTCAGCTGTAGAAAAAGATCCTGGTGTAGAAATAATATTAAATAAATTCTAACAACAGCTGATCAAGCTTAAACGTGCTGCTGTTGTTCAGCCGCTGGTTTCCTCTTTCTGGTGCAAAGTGGACCAAAAACAAAGAAGAGAGACGGACTCGCGACAGAAAAGCCGATACTCAACTAATCAAAGTGATGTCATGAAAAAAAATGAATGACCAACAAAACATTTTTTCTCATTTCTGTCACACAAAGCTGTATGAAACGTTTCTCGCAGTTAGATCCATGGTTGCTAGGCAACAACAGCACGACAAAGGCTAGACCGTCCCATTTCACAAGCCTCTCACTTCCAACCTTCTCGGTCTTCGGAGGACGCAAAGGCTGCGTCCTCCATGGCTGCAGACCCTGAACTGGGACACAGCCAGAGTGTCCGTATGAGCAGTGAGCTTCCTGTTTGGACTCTTTGTTTGTGATAAAGATATTACATTAAACTCTGGGTTACTTAGTGAAAGTTTCCTGAGTGGGAACTTCAGCCATATTTGACTATAATTGTTGGATTTTTTCAAATACTTGATGTAAACTGATGAAAATAAAGTTTTTATTTCTTTGTGTAAATAACCTCTTGTAGCTGTCGCACCACCTTCACAGCCCAGCAGGGGGCAGCAGACGGATTCTGTTTCACTGGTTTTATTTCAGTAAATTTGAAACAGACTGAAAATACAACAAAGCAGAAGTTCACACGGACGTTGTCCTGCTTACATTCTTCTTGGTGATGTTCCTCACATCGTGGACGTACTTGATCTTTCCTTCATGCCTGACGACGCCCACTGAGATGGAGTCCTCGCACACCTCCGACGCCACATACTGACCCACCTTAAAACCCAGATCTCTCAGGACCAGGTAGCCTGGAAACAAACACGCTCATCTTTACATAGGAACACACACACACACACACACACACACACAGTAGCAGCTCTGAGCTCCTCGCCCGTCTCTCCTCGCCCGGCCATCCTTCAGAGGAAACACACAACTTCACCTGTGACCACACCTGACCACAGGTCCACTACACTGACTGCCTTCAGCAGTCGGCGTCCGTTAGGATCTGTTGCCGGTGTGTCGACACCGCTCTTCTCCACCTCCACGTGTGACTGCAGCTGGTGACGGCGGTCCTGGTTCTGTTGTGTACAGTCGCTCGAACCAGAACATGCAGCAGGTGGAGAATCTGTCCGTGAGCCGGTACGTGAGTGCTGAGTGGTACCAGCTGCAGAACAACTTGGATGATTTGGAGTCAGTGTGCAGGGAGACTCTCTGCAGAGGCGGCTGATTATTTACTCCAACAAAACACACCCTAAATATCTGCAGAGGGGAAAACGAAGCCCGAGCTCGCCTTCATCCTCACCTGTGGCAATGCCGTCGAACAGGGACAGCACTCTGATTGGTCGTCTCTGCTCTGCAGGGACTGCTGGGTAAATCTTTGGTTTCTCCTGAAAGGCAAACAGAAAACAACAGAAATGAGACCTGATGCTCAGAAACCAAACGCAGCGTTCATCCTGCTGCGCCGCCCGTCCACGCGAGCGGCGCAGAGCTACCCGTGTGATTTCATCAGGCGTGCTGATAAGATCAGATAAAGATACGAAGGAGAAACTCACAAACTCCTGTCCGTTATCGTTGGCGAAGAACTCCTGCAGCTTGAGGCTCCAGTCGTGGCGTCGTTTGAGGACGCCGTACCGCAGCAGCGGCTGGCACATGTAGCATCGCCACGGGTCTAGATAGCGCGCCTGGTCGGACGCACCCGGGTCCACCAGGATGTCCAGACAGTCCACGCAGAAACACCTGGAGGGAGCAGGCGGAGAGGAGGTGAGCCGAGGGAGGGGCAAAGAGCGGAGATGGTGCTTCCTGTTCCTGTCCGTCGGACCTGCAGCAGTTCACGTTGCCGCAGAGCAGAACCTCTCGACCGCCGCAGCAGACGGTGCAGTAAGACTGGTAGCCGTCGTCGTCGTACATGTAGGACATCTCCAGGTACACGTCCTGAACAGGAAACGATTCATGATTTATTCAACCAGGAAGCCCCTTCAGATTAAAAGCTCGCTCGTGGCAGACCTGAGCAAACAGCACACTGTTAGGTAATGAAAGAGCAAGCTCTCTGACCTTTAACCTCTCCTGGGGGGGACAAAAAGCTCTTTCTTCTTTTTAAATACTGAAATCAAAGCGTTGTGCTGCGTTGCCCTGAGGGCGTCGGCCGTGATTAATAAACGATACGTGGAGTGATGACAGAGCAGGAGGAAGTCTCTGCACGCTCTGTGGTCAAAGCCCTGACAGCTGCAGCTGAGTGTCGTGCTGGCGTTTTCAGGGTAACCATTTACTCGACTGCGCGGCGCCACGTTGTTTTTTTCTCCTGGGAAAATCCCACGCTGCCCACGCAGGAAGTAAAAATCATTTTGGCTCCCAGACGGTTTAATGGCAGTTACCCGTTTGCATGTTTGTGAGAATCAGATAATAAACACGGTGTAAATATTAGCAGCGTGCAAACACGCGCTCGCTCTGTCATCATTATCACTATCAGCTGTTTCTAATCAGAAGGTTGTTGGTTCAATTCCCCGTCTGCTCCAGTCTGCACGCCAAATATCCTCGGGCAAGGCACTCGCCTGTGAACGTTAGCTGGAAGCCATGGATGAGTGTGTGTGTGTGTGTGTGTGTGTGTGCGTGTGTGTGCATGTGAGTGTGTGTGTGTGTGTGTGAGCGGCGTGTGTGTGTGTGTGTGTGTGTGTGTGCGTGTGTGTGCATGTGAGTGTGTGTGTCTGCAGGTTTTCATTAGTCTGGGTCAAACAGATAATAACATGAAGACACGTCCTCGCACGCCGTAGCCGCCGGATCATGTGACGTGTCTGCCGCTCTACCTTGCATGTTGGGCACAAGCCTCCTTCAAACAGCGGGTGGAAGGTCGCGCTCGTCTTCCCACAAGAGAGACAAAACTCTGCCACACAGAGAAACACAAAGATCAAAGTGGGATTTACCAGGACAACGAGTCACAGACAGGTGGGATGTTTACCTTCAACACTTCTTTTATTCTTCAGGACTTCATTCACCATTTGTTCTGGCAGGAAAACACAGCAGATGTGAAAAATTTCCCACGAGACATAAACTGCAAACTTTATACGACTCAACATAAAGAATAAAATAATTCAGCTGAAAGCTCAAACAGTGACAGACATGAGGTTTGTATTTACGTGTGTTAGAGAGAAAAGCTGAGAATATCATTTCTAATAAATTGTTTCATTCTCAAAAACACAAAAGCTTTATTTTTCCAACATTAAACTGTAAGTGTAGTTTAATCACACACTTTATTCTTTTGTTTTCATTACAAATTTACACATAATTGAGCCGAGATGTTGGGACAGCTGCTCATTTCCAGCTCTTCATGTTTAACCTTGAACTCTACCAGAGTAGCTTTGCATGATTCAGATCATAATAATCCTTCTTTGTTTAATACTGGGCCTCAGCCCCTCACTTCAGCCCCGAGTTGTTTTAGCTCCTCCTGCTTTTGAAAGGCTGCAGTTTTGAGGAACGGGTGGGCGGGGCTTCCCTCTCTGTGACATCATAAGGATGCTGTGGTATAAAAACTGTGATAAAACGGGTTCAGTGTGTCTCTGAGCACATCCTTGCTGACATACATTTCTAAATAATATCCTCCACTTTGTGAGGGTTCACTGAGTTTAACCTTTGACCTTTTACCTCTGTTGCACAGCTCCTCGGGGGCGGCCTTGCTCTTACACAGGCTGAGTTTGGGCCGCTTTGCGCTGGGGAAGTACTCGGACAGGGACGCGTCGAGGACGTGGTGCTCCAGAGGGTTACTGTCTGCGGACACATACAAACACACTCACATCCTGTTTGGATCAACACTGAATGACACTGTGGCTCTGCTGCCTTGCTCACTGGCGCTGTGCGTGGGTTTCAGTCCCTCCTCTCCTTTGGGCAGGAAGCCCCCATTGGCCCAGTCCAGCATGGGCTTGACCTGGTCCTCTGGGCTGTTCGACTTGCAGGGAGGAAACGTTTTCTCTGCTCGGATGCTCGCCATCTGAGGGGGAGACAGACGTTATCCTACCTGGGACGGACTGAGCATGTGCAGATTCAGGTGAAACCACGGCGACAGAAGGATTCAGATGCTCCCCACTAAAGGCACGACAAGCCAGGCAGGCGAAGCTTGACCAGTAAACTCTGAAACAGACTTTGGTTTCCTGTAAGTTACTGTGCCTGCGCCTGCAGGAGGAGCTCAGTTTGGCCGCAGCACGTCTGTCGGGACGCGTCAACAAAACGCTGAAAACCGAGAAGAGAAACAGCTGGAGGAAGATTTATCAGCTGATCAGGTGACCTGTCAGCGCTGGGTCACATGATCGGGCAGAGCTTCACCAAGCTGCAGAAACTGAATCCTCACTGCGAACATGACGTCATCTACACACGTGACATCATCAGCGCGGGGACGAGGACGCCGCTCTGTGAGAAATCAGTGCACGGGCTCAGGAACGCTTCCAGAAACACCGTCTGCGAGCGACTGGGCGTGACGTCCACCCGCGTAGGCTCCATCACGTGGAGAAGCCACGTGTGACCACAATGGAGAAACGCCCCGTCTCCTTTAAGACTGATCTGAGGTCAGACCCATCCAAACATGGACGCCGTGTCCAGACGTTTGAGAACATCTGGAGCATCGTGAAACCTCCATCAGAGCGTGACGACGTTCCTCAGCTCACAGACGTTACAGACTGACGTTCACTCTGATTACACACCTGAGCTCCGTGTCGTTGTGAATCAAACACAGCTCGCTCATGTGTGTGACAGCGGGTCTCTGTGACGTCCATGTTCAACACGAACACGCACCAAAGACTGGACAGGAGATAAGACGCAGACGGATAAGTGCAGGATGTCAACAGCAGGCGGTGTTTCTGCCTGAACAGTTCGAGCTGCAATTATAAAACTCGTTTGTAAAATAACCGTGTGAAGACTCTGCTGAGAAAGCCCCGAACGCTTTTAGCAGGAAGACGAGAGGCGAGCAGCGAAGGGGCGGACGGAGACGGCGAGGGAGACGAAAGACGCCCGGAGGCCGTCTCTCTCTCACACGCTGCGTTACACAAACACAGGTGATTGTGAAAGATGTCGAGTTAAAGGAAACTGAAGCTCTGTTTCTTCTGCTGACTGTGTTCGATGTTTGTGATGAAGTCGTGGCTGCAGACTCACATTTACTCATAAAATACATTTCTGTTCCTCTCACACACTGAAATCTCTCATATTGACACGTTTATATATGCAGCCCTGATGCAGTTATTATCTGTGCTGAAATCAAATCCTCTGTGCTGAGCGTCCGTCTGTGCCTTCCTGCCTCCATGTTTCTGGTTTCTGCAGGAAAGGAAACGTCTCCCGTTTACTCCATGAGAACGCCGGGATAAGCTTTATTCCCAGAGGTCATGAGAGACAGGTGATAGCACAGACACACACACACACACACACACACACAGACACACTCACACACTCACACAGACACACAGAGACACACACACACAGACAGGTGTAAACATGCATAAATACACTTCCAGTGAACCAGTTTGTTCTTGGCACGCTACATGTTTTTACAGCAGACTTTAGACCTGAAACATGGCACACACACACTCAGACACACACAGACACACACTGGTATCTTAGTGAGGATATCTCACTGACATAATACTTTCCCTAGCTGCTTACGCTAACCATCATGAATGAAAGCCTAACCCTGACCTAACTGTAGCCCTGACACTGAAACCACATCATGAGTCTGAGTCTTCAAACTGGTGTCTTTAGGTTAGGACGGGCTGTTGGTCCCCACAAAGATATGTAAACACTATATATATATATATATATATATATATATATTAATTAGAGGTGCAATGATCTCGGCAAGTTCACGGTTCGATACTTTGGTGTCACGGTTTGATATTTTTTTTGATACAAAAAAAAATGTTCATGCCTTTTTAATTTGTCATTTATTAAAATTATAAATATATATTTTAACTCAAAAGTACAGTTTTTAAATTTAATGTTGCTGAAACAACAAAGTAAAAAAATAAATCTATCTGATGGAGAAATCCCTCATCTTTGGAAAAGAGAGTTTATTACAGAGAAATGTCTCTTTCCAAAATAAAAGCTATACTATACGCTTCTTCTGGGCTATATTCTCAGCAGCATATTAAACATATCAGGTCCCCATAAGGAGAATCATGTGCTAACGGCTGTCTGAATGACTCGGCTAAAGTTTGTAGCATGCGTGCTTGTTGTTTTTGTCTGCTTCCACTTGTCTTTGCACGAGGATGATGTCGGAGTAAATGTGCAGTCATATTCGTTGTGTTCCCACTAGTGCTGTCAGCGTTAATCTGAAATGACGTTAACGCCACAACACGGCGAATCTCCGTTAACGAGCTACCGCGGATCGCCCCGTGTGTGGGGCTGGACGGCCAACACGTTAACGAGCTAACTGCGCTAACGAGCTAACTGCGCTAACGCACTAGTTCCCACCCATGTAATTGAGCATTGCTGGCACATCCAACATACTGTTTTACTTTAGTCCATGACGCGCTTACCTTCAGGGTCATACGTCACATGAAAACCAAAATAGTTCCAAACGCCAGATCTGAATGAGGGTGGGGGAGGTTCAGTTTGCCATGTTGCAACGAGCTTAGCTTCTGTCTGCTAGCTTGCGCTGCGCTCAGTAGATCTGCGCTCGACAGTGCAGCCTAGGCGGAGTAGTCGAACGCAGATCCACTGAGCTCTCAACACAGACAGCATCGTCAGAAGGAAAGTTGATAAAATAAACTAAAAATTTTGTATTGTTCGATACATATGCGTACCGAACCGAAGCGCATTTAAAGGTTGACCACATGGTTACACACCTGCAGGCTACATTTATTTAAGATGAGTCAAAAACTTTGTTTTGCTTGTTTGATGACAGCAATGTCATTTAAAACTAGATGAGACGTCAATAAAGCCGCACACCAAAACAAAGAACCAATCAGAATCGACTAGCTTTGGATAACCGCTGTAAGAACGAGGAAACGTCTCAGAGGTCTGCTGTCACACGAGGCTATGACGCAGAGAACCGCAGGTAACAGGTGCATCATGTGACAGGGAGCGGTTGCAGACAGCCAACCCTGACACTGACCTCCAGCGCCTGGAACACCGCCCTGCGGTACGACGCCAGCTTGGTGTAGGACGCCTGGCTGAAGAACTTGGGGAAGGCGGTGAGCGAGTCCAGCTTGTCTGCAGAAACCTGGAGCAGAGAACACGGCATCAAACACACGCGTCCCACCATCCCGACGCCGCAGCGTTTCTGCGCCTCCTCACCTCAGAGAACTTCCCGTCCCCAAACCACTGCAGCCACCTCATGCCGTGGCTGGCCTGCCGCTTGCCGGTGGCTCGCCACGTCACCACGATCCCCGGCCACCACGAGAAGCCTTTGATCTTCCCCCAGACCAGCTCGCCAATCCCGAAGCCCTTGTTGTCCTAAACAGAGACACGGGAGGAAGTGCAGAGTTCATTCACGAGCATCGTCACTTCCTGTTAATTAAAGACGAATCAAAGATTAAAGTCGGGTGAAACAGTGCGAGACGTTTCGTACAGCAAAGTCTCCTCATCGTGGACGTGAACGCCAAAGCGTTATCAGACGGCGCTCACGTCTGCGAGCATCCCTTAAACCTGCGACCCTCCCACTCAGTTTGACTGTGTGCTGTTGTGGTGCAAATACAATAAAAAAGACTAAAACAAAATGTGTGTTCGTCCACGTCAGCTGAAGACACGCTGCTTCCTCTGCAGAGACTCCATCACTGATGACATCACAGCCGTTTCCCGGCTCTTTAACGAGCAGCTGGTGGAGCCCGGGCCATGTGACCCTTCAGTGGGCTGCGTGGATGCTACGCCTGACGGAGCAGCTGAGCTCAGAGCTTCCACGTGGACTCCTCGGCTCATTTCCAGCTTCGTTTATTATTCCTGGACTCCACCGGTTCGCTTTCTCCTGATTGGCCGCCCTTCTGTAAAAGTCTGTGACATCACACAGTACCAACAGCAGAAAAAAACTCTGTGAAACGGAACATTATGAGCCGTCTGAAGTCCCGCCCACCTCCTGTTCAACCTGTCTGTCTACGAGGTGTGGCCAATCAGAAGAGATGCAGCAGTTCACAGCTGTTGCATTAATTATCAATGAGAAAATATCCAAGAGGAGGCCAGCACAGGGCGCCCTGTGTTTGAAAGTGGCCTTAAAAGGGGAGGAGCTAAATCTTGTTGAAGACAGAGGATGAGATCACGTCATCATATCGACTTACGCTGTACTCCTGCTTGGCTTCGGAGCTGGACGAGGTGCTGGTGCTCTGGGCCGAGTCTTTGGAGTCTTGTTCCATGAGCTCCAGTCGAGGGGTCTCCGGGACCCCGCCGGACCCGACCGCAGCTGCCCGAGGATTCCCGGGACACTGAGGACAGGGAGAGGGAAGGTTGACAGAGGAAGAAGCGGGAGGAAGACCTCGACAGCAACGATCATCCTGGAGCTGTGAGTGAGTCGGCAGCTTTGACCACATATTCAAACACAAAGTAAAACGAGTAAAAAGCCTCTTTGTTAAACTCTTTTATGAATTCTGCAGGCTGACAGCTCCACCTCTACCCCACCCGAGGTGGATGGATGTGTGTCTGTGCAGCTTGTTACATTGTCCCCTCCCTGCTGCCCCCTGCTGGTCGCTGAGTCAGCTGCATCTACGCTCGCCGCCTGGACAATATGTTTTACGTTTTTAATGGCTGCACATTCCCGAGAGTTTACCGGAGACGTGCTGTGCTCCTGTTTGCGGCTCTGTCTGCGAGGCTTGCCGTGCGCGTGCGGCGTCAGGCCGGCCTGGAAGATGGTTCTGGGTCGAGGCGTCTGTCTCAAGCCCAGCTGAGGCGCTCCTGAAGACTTGTCCTGCAAAGAGACAAACACCAGACCAGTGTCCCCTCTGCTCTCGCCTAAATCACAGGGCGGTGAAAAGCTCCTACGCGAGAGTCGTACCGAGTCCCAGGTGCGTTCCTCGTCCTCGCGGCCCTTCCTGCTCCTCTTCCTGCTTCCCCTCGAGCACTGGTTTCCATCTGTGGCGGGAGAGGAAGACAACAGATGGACAGAAGGTCAGACAGATGGTCCAAGAGACACTGAATATGTTCGCGGGACGGCGTCGCCGGGCAGACGGCTGCCAGAGTCAAAGAGCTTAAACGTGACGATTTTGGCAGTTCAACAGATTTAAGAGCAGGAACACCTCCCACAGTCACAGAAAACATAAACGTCTTGGTTACGTGATTAAAAATGCACGAAATGTTTAACCCTTTAAGACCTACCATAGAACCAAGTCCGCCAGAGCTTATATTATATGTTTACATGCTGTGGAGCCATTTTTGGGAGCATTTCAAGTTGCTATACATCAATACAACCATTACAGCCTAGATTTTAATAATATGTCTGCATTAAGTGCATAGTAATTACATGAATTGCAAGAAAGTGCAATAAACTACAAAAAAATGTAAAATCGTTTTTGTTTTTTTAACATATATTTCTAGTTAGAGAAATTTAAGAGGCTTATCCCTCAAAACTGTAAATACAAAAAAGTTGCACAAAATAGTTTCCCACCACAGGAAATTTATTTTGAGTGTCTTCATAGTTTTATTTTTGAAATACACCAATTTTTATACACTGCAGGAAAAACGAAAATAAATATTATAGTGCAAATTTGCAAAAAAGCAGCATATGCATCAAAATAAACTATTTCCAGCAGTGCAATATGAGTCCTAAGCATCCCAGAAACCACACAGAAAGTCATAAAGTCAAACATAACTTTAAAAACACCAGTATAGGCTCATGAGGCCCTGATGGTAAAAAACTACATTTCCGCAAAATGACATCACTTCCAGTTTCGGGCAGGTCATGGCGGACATACGATAGTTCGCACTGACGTCTATTCCAACGTAGGAAGTGTTATGAACAGCTGATCGGATCAGCAAAGCGTGCTTCTGGAATATTATGTTTTTGTTCCTGCAAGTGCTTTTTATGCAGTTTTTGCAAAGTTATATGTGGAAGGAAACTGTGACCGAGGACAAGCTGATGGCATAAGATGTAAGTACAACTCCTCCGGTTTCATATGCAAAAAACATTATTGTGCTAGCTCACGTGGTTGCAGAGCTACCGGGATTTAAAAATAGTTACACAGAACAGAGCGTGCTGCTCTGACCGGCTTTAAAGGGTTAATAAGTGAAGACGCAGAAACACTGCAGCGCTGCATCAGGCTCCAGGTTCTCGTGACTGTTAAAGAAGCAGAGATGCAGTCAAAGCTCATCATCATCATCATCATCATCATCATCATGCTGACAGCAGAAACATGTCTGAAAGTCTGAGAAATGAAACACGTGACCTCACTGGCAGCTGTAATCATTCACACATTTTCCCTTTTAATGTGAAGTTTCAAACACACAGGAAGCCAGCGGACCTTCAAAATAAAGGTCTGACATGAAATAAGTGACAGTGTAAAGACGAGTGGCGTGAGTTACCCTGAGGCGAGGCAGCGTCTCCGTTCTGTTTGGGGCTGAAGGGTGAAGGCGGCTCGGCCGCGGTCAGGGGGCTGTTCTCATTGGTCAGTTCCACTCCGCTGTCATTCTCGGACAGGCCCTCAGCTGGAGGCGTGTCCCCGTTCACCGCCGCCTGGAGACAGAACAGAATCACAAACGTTGTTATCTGAGATAAAGCTGAGTGAGGCGGGACGCAGGGGAGTGGCAGAGGCGCCCCACGGAGACGCCATCGCTCCATCAGCTCCACGAGGAGAGGAGAGAGAGATGATGGAGCGCCACAGAAAACATTTTATTTTACATTTCACTTCCTTTTACTCAGTTTTCACTGTTTGCTGTGTTATTACCTGAGACTTGAGTTGATGCTTTCAGGAACCGTTGGAATTTTCACGGTAAAAGTTTGGTCTAAACCAGCGCCGGTGACCAGCAGATGATCAGCTGATCATCTGCAGTGTCAGTTCTTAGTTTTTGGCCCTCACACGTCTTCTTCTCACATGTTTTTAAGCACATGCTGCACACAGAGATTCCCGGTTTCCAGGTAGCTGCTCTGTGGGAATCTGTTCGTCTGTTTTTGACAGACTCCACTAACGAAACAGGAACAGACGATGTGTTTAAAATCTTCGCCCGTGTGTCTGTTACGCCTTCATGATTAAATGAAAACAGTCCGGCACAAGGACTGAAACTGAGTGAAAAGCAGCCGGATCAAAGGTTTTGTCAGACCTTCAGAACGTCTGGCTCTTGAAACGAGGGCTCAGGACTTCTGCACAGCTCTGTGCTGCTTTGTTCCAATAAGCAACTTTTCCAACTCCCAGATTTTAAGGTCAGTGACGTTAACGCCTGAAGTTTGTGACGCGAGCGCACGCCACCCTGACCCCGCAGCCCACACAGGGCTCTGCATGACGACGGCGTGCCGACACCAACGCTCCACATTCCCGAAGCCTCAGGTCACACTCAGGCCTCTGGCCTCACCGCTGCGACGGCTGCCATTAAAGCGCCACGTGACAAACGATTAACGCGCCTGAGCTGAGAGCGGCAGCCGACGCGGTGCAGTCAGGACTTGTTCAGGCTTCTAATCTCCTGACTGCCGCAGACGTTTGGTGCTGTTCCAAGTGGGTCATCCGTCATCTCCAGCATGCAATAGCTCACTGTGGTACTGCTCCACCCTGAGTGTGTCAGGCTCTGTGGTCTTTGGGTCTTGCAGGCAGGTCTGCAGCGTTAAACAGAGCCTGGTGCAAACACGCACACGTCAGCACTTTTCTTTGTTGCTTCAAACACGAGGATGTTGTGTAACTACGGGCCAAAGCCTCGCTGCCTTTTACAGTTTTAATCTCTGATCTGCGAGAATCCGCCCGCCGTGTTTAGCTTCAGGCCACAGCTGTGTTTCAGCTACAGCTGTTCACGAGCAACACTCGTACCGCGCGCCTCCACCTGGGGCGGTGAACCACGTCACTGACAGGTGGAGGAGCGCCGCGTTGAACGGCTGCTGTCTCATCACACGTGAAGCGAGCAGCGTTCACACGACCTGTTACTTTAAGTTAGCGTGTCTTAAAGAGACACCACACAACTGCGACTGTTACAGCGGGTGTAGTCATAGCGACGCTGTGCCGTTTGATTGGCTGCTCCGACCCGACTGCGATCTCAGGATCATCGTTTACAGCTGCAGATACATTCATAGACAAACTAAATCCTCCGGTTCTCCTTCTTCCTAACATGTTCTACACATTTGAGATTTTTAGTCCACCAATCAGAAAACCCGAGGTCAAAAGGTCAGACGCCAAGAGTTCCCATTAGTGGGTTTCAAACTGCCCAGGAAGGACAGAGGGCAGGTCACGGCAGGTTTAAAGGCGCTGAGCAGTAGGTCTCCGAAGGTCTTTTCTTCTTCTGTGGTTTTACTCGTTTTCAGGTGTCTAAACAAATCCTGAGGCTGAAGCTCGTCAGAAGGATGTTGTCAATGTTTCAATAAATCACTGCACCGATTTTGAAGCAGATACAAAGCAATGATGGCTCAGAACTGCCGGACAGGACGGCTTATTTCAGGAACTCGTTACTGTAAGTCTGCGTCACCTGGCGTGCCATCGCTTTCTCTTCACACTCGCGACGGCCCATTTACAGCATCTGCGCTTTGCACGACTCCTGTAATTGTTGTAATCGTTATCTCGGACACTTTCACTCAGTTAAGGATCTCGGAGTCTCTGGTGCAGGACCAGCGCTCCTTTGAAGAGCAGATGACTGTATCGTTTTCATTCCAGGCACACCTGGACTTGTCCCGTGCTCTCCTGTCGGCTTCGGCACGGCTGGGAAACCACCGGTTCATGTAACCCAGCGTGGCCTTAGTCATGTATGTTATGAAGGACCAAACAGTTCCCTGATCCCACCGTGAGAGGGTCGAGGCTTCCAGAACGGCACTGATGGCGTTTCATCTTCTCACTTTGTGCCCAGCTTTGGTGACAGACACCATCTGACTGGTCACACATATCCAGCTGCTTCATCCAATCAGCTGCTGAAACTCTGATTCGACAGAGTCTTTGTGTGTTTCCAGCGAGGAGCACATGCTCACAAACATGTTGTGTGTGAGCTTAAGACTAAACTAATGAAGAACTCACGCTGAGCCTGTTCAGCTGCTGCTGAAGTCACATCTGACCATGAAAGAAAAGCAGCGCACGTGACAAATCTGCAGCGCTGGCAGCGAGTCAGGATACAGGAGCGACGAGGACCCGAAGGCGGGCGGGAATGCTTTTGTTGCTCCTTCTCCCGGCATCGCTTCAGAAGAGCCGGACACGTGAGTTTGTGCAGCGCCTGCTCTGCCTGAACATGAACTCCACCTTAACCATTAATCCCACTCTGCCCACGTTACAGCAAGACTGACTGCAGATGATGTTCAGACAATAATGTAACACCTACAGAGATTATGCATGTCAGCGTGTGTGTGTGTGTGTGTGTGTGTGTGTGTGTGTGTGTGTGTGTGTGTGTGTGTGTGTGTGTGTCTATCCCAGGATAGAGCCGCCGCAGCCGTAGCAGCTAGCTGTCTGCGAGGCTTCACCGCAGCAGGTGGAGTCAAATATTTTATAATAAATATTAAATATAATATAATAAATATAATAAATATTTGTAATAAATCAAATATTTTATGTGTGAAGAACTTTGGTTTGTTCTGATAGTGACTCAGTGACGAGCTGCTGCTGTTAGTCTGCATGCAGGCTGAAGCTGCCAGTGTTTACGACCAACATCAGAGTGAAGGAATTATTCCAGACTGACGGAGACGCGGAGCAGCAACAGAAAGATCATCGTGACACTTTAGAGAGTCAGAGGAAGAAAACAAGCAGCGAAGGGGAGGAAGAGGAGGGAAGAGGAGGGAAGAGGAGGGAAGAGGAGGGAAGAGGAGGGAAGAGGAGGGAAGAGGAGGAAGAGGAGGAAGAGGAGGGAAGAGGAGGGAAGAGGAGGGAAGAGGAGGAAGAGGAGGGAAGAGGAGGGAAGAGGAGGGAAGAGGAGGAAGAGGAGGAAGAGGAGGGAAGGAGCAGCTGTGAAACAGATGGAAAATTCAGACTGTGCAGAGTTTTTAAGCCAAACGACCACAATGCACATCTGCATCTGTTTGTGATTGTTGATGCTCGTAAAACAGCGTGTGTGTGTGTGTGTGTGTGTGTGTGTGTGTGTGTGTGTGTGTGTGTGTGTGTGTGTGTGCTGCCCTCAACAGCTACTGGCTGGTACAGCAGCAGAAGTTTCCACTATAACACATGAACTGTGTGAACTTGTGAGAAAGTGTGCGCTCAGTGTGGTTTGGAGCAGAAACTGCTGAGGCGGCTAAACGAGGCAGGAAAAGTCAAACACGCTGAGACGCTCGCCGAGGTCACGGCGGCGCGTCCTCCGTTGGTTTGTGGATCCACATTAAAAATCCCGACACATCCGACCCCACGTCCGGAAATCCATTCATTGTGGCGGGAATGAACTTTGCGGGTCAATCTGCTCCATCGCTGCTGTCTCTGTGGTGCCCTGACTCCACCCACTAAACGCCGCAGTCAGAGCGCCGGGAAGTTTACTGACTGGTTTGATTTATTAAATAATGTTAAACGATCACAGTCGAGTGATTTTTGTATTTTTGTCCAGTTTTTGTAACTAAACTTAAACTCAGCTGAACTGAACCTCGTCTCTTCTGGGACCAGATGATGTTTAGTGTTGTTTATAATAAATATGAACGTCAGTCTGATTATGATCATCCAGCTGCAGTCAGTCCTTTACTGCGTTACAGCAGCTAACAGCAGCAGCACGATCACGTCTACGTGACGCTCCACAGGCGCTCGCTGCAGCGGGCTCGCAGTGACAAGTTCAGCTACTCCGCCCTGAAGTAGGTGGTGTCCAGCACACGCAGGACTGCTGCTGATGGCAGCTGCCACTCGCAGAGGAAGGACTCGGAGCGAGCAGCAGGGCGCTCCTCCCCACAGTCAGCCTGTGCGCTGGCGCCGGACGCGTGGGCAGCATATACGACCCACCCGGCGTCAGGGCGGCGGGCGGGGGGTCGGTCCATGAACAGAAGCTGCACGAGCGATGACGCAGAGACCAGCTGGATTTGATTGAGTCCATCTTTAAACCTTCACCAGCAGATTTGTGGAAGCTGAAGCTTTAATGTTTCTATGATTCAGCATCGTGTGAATATTTCACAGCGTGGAGGTGAACTACGAACACGCTGCTGAGCTGGCGTGGAGTCATCCACCCGAGAGCACAGACGAGGGAGGAGCAGCTGCTTCAGATGTTTCAGCTGCAGGAAGCCTCCACAGGAGCTCTGTGTGTGATAACACGACCGTGGAGTCTCTGCTCCGGCCCACTGTGGACACTGCTCAGTCTAACAGCTGGATGAAACAGCACAGCTGGATGTGACGTGGCCCCGGCTCTCACTGCTCCCCATCGCTGACAAACATGTTAAAACATAAATGACGATGCTGTGGTGTCACAGTGTGACCTCGAGACTCTGTAACAACATCTGGCTGCAGCTCATGTGGTTACACGCTGTGACGCAGCAGCTGGAGAAACGAAGCTTCTGCTGCTGGTGATAAGAAACCTCAGGGAGCCTGAGCATCTGACAAAAGATCAACATCCATCTTCTTCTGCTTATCGGGGTCGCGGGGGCAGCAGCCTCAGCAGAGAGGCCCAGACCTCCCTCTCCCTGCCCCAGCTTGTCCGGGGGAACACCGGACAAGCCGAGAGATGTAATCTCTCCAGCGGGTCCTGGCCTGCCCCGGGGCCGCCTCCCGGTGGGACATGCCTGGCTCTACTCTGAGCCCCCCCTCCACATGAGGCCCAGGTGAAGTCAATCAGTCACCAACAGCATGA
>NC_140458.1:825000-905000 GCF_963576455.1 Neolamprologus multifasciatus | reverse complement strand
AACAATCAGGAGGAAAGAGGAGCAAATAAAGTCACAGTGAGAAAGGATCAGAGCATCGAAGGAAACCGAAGGAACGACCGAACGGAAGCTGGATGAGGGAGCGAAGGAAGGATAGAAGGAAGGAAGGAAGGAAGAGCCAAAGTAAAGTCCCCGACCTGCCCGTGGGTTTTGCTTTCTCCATTTCTGGGGTTGTTTATGGAAGTTGCTCTTCCGGAAGTCAGGTGCTGAAGGGCATCCGACCCGGAAGCTGTTTCCAGCTGTTTGCAATCATCAGAGCTATTTAACGGCGGAGTCGGGCGACGGTCAGCACGAGAATATTGTTGTGACGTGAGAGCAGACAGACGGACTGCTCGCCCGCTGTAGGATTTCACGAGCGCGGGTCATTGCTGGTCACAGGACGTTGTAGCACCACAGGACAAACGCAGACGAGAGCCTCTGTGATTGAAACGTGGAACAGCCTCATCGTCTCTGCAACACTGAAACACATTTTTACTCTTTAGCTTCTAATTGTGACTGAATTCTACTTTTTTACTGCGTGCAGCACTTTAATCAATCTGTGTTGTTTCTAAATGTGCTTATAAATAAATTGATTGATTGATTGATTGATTGATTGCACATTTGCATTGACTATTGGACTAATTTATCACTGCAAATAAAAGCACGGCCTGTTCTGCAAGAGTTCACATCTGGGTCCTCGCTGCTCTGTGGGACGACCCAAAAAAACCTGACGCAAACACACAAACCTATCAGTGTGTGTGTGTGTGTGTGTGTGTGTGTAGGTTAGGATTTCAGCGAGGTCAAAGGTCAGTCTCTGGGTACTGAACGGTCACAGGGTGATTAAGGTGATTTCTCTTTGTGCTCAGTTCCAGCTCGTCTGTCTTTGGACTCCAGCAGCTTTGCATGATTCACAACTCAAAATAATCCTTCTTTATGTGACACTGGACTTTGCTGCACAAAAGGATGGGCGCGCAATGGTAAAGAAACTGCATCCAGGACACAAACACATGCATTATGCTTCAGCTCTGCACAGAATACATCCTAAAAGCTAAGCTAGCCAGACAGCATGCTAATGCTAAGCTAGCCACGAATGTAGCGTGAAAGCTGAGCCCAGCTTTAAGAGTAGGGCTGTGTTTGTACCTGTCCCTGTTTTTAAAGTAGAATCATCACGGCGACTGCTTTGATGTCTCTTTGTGCCGTCGAATTTGTGTTCATACCTACAAAGATGCCGTCATTAGCATGTGTCGCTGTGTGTCGCTGTGTGTCGCTGTGTGTCGCTGTGTGTCGCTGTGTGTCACCTGTTAAATGGTGATTATGTGTTTCAGGTCGTTTAGCTTCCAACGAGTAACAACAAACTGATTTCTCCTGAGTGTAATTAAGTAATGTACTGCATCACTTTGAAGAAACGCCCCAACGCCGAGGGAAACACACACAAACATTTGATCCACAGTAGTGCTGGACGATACTGAAAAAATATTTATCACGATATGAATTATTTTATATCACGATAACGAGATATATATCACGATGTTTCCACTTATCCTCTGAGAAGTGTGACAGATGTCATCGCTCACTTTTCTCCAGCTTTATTTTGCAGATTTAAAGGAAACAAATGAGAAACGTGTGTTTTAGTGCAGCAATATAAATGCATCAAAGGAAAACAGCTGTGGCTTCACTTGATTTTCAAAATTATACATAAAATGAATTTTTTAAAACAGTTTCAAGTTTGTCTGCTGAAAATATTAGTTTTACTAACATGCATATATGCTAGTAAAACAAATGTGTATATACTAGTACAACATGCACGTATATACGCACATAATGTACTTTATGCACGTTAAATACGTAGCGACGGCAGACTCGTACGTTGGGCTAACATGACTCCAGTGTGGTCATGTGGTCAGTCTGTCAGCAGCGTCTCTGTTGATGAAGAGGACGGTTACGCTCATGCAGGGCTGCGTATCTCTGCTCGTCCACAGGTCAGCAGCTTAATGCACGACAAACATCCTGCTCTGCTTCGGCGTCATATACGCGAGGCGACTCGACTTTACTGAAGTGCTCACGACCGGGCGTAACGTACCTCGGATCGAGGACTTTGACGAGGTCACGAAAGCTTCTCAACGACGTAAACAGGGCCACGCCTTTACAAATGTAACGAGACGGCGCCTGTGATCTGTTTATGGCGCTGGGACGTTTTCTCACACGGGCCTCGTGTGAAAGGCTGCTGTATCTTCAGCTGGTGTAGTTTCTCTTTCCCGTCGTTCCACAGCTTGGTTTAGCTCGGACTCTCTGGGTTCTTCTTCGTGGGCCTTCTGCAGGTGATACAAGAGATTTGTTGTGTTGCCATCGGGCGCGGGAATAGTTTTATAGCGTAGCTTACAAACGGGCGTCTTCTGCTCCGTGTTGGTGCTGTTGAACCCAAAATGTAACCGAATCACAGACGTACCCCTCTTTTGGTAAAAGTGCTTCTTCTTGGGCTCCTGTGTAGCCGTCTCTGCCTGGTGCACGTCCGGGCAGGAAGCTGCAACCTGTCAAGCGCCCATCGTTTTTGAGGTACCGTAAAGCACGATGCACGTAAAGCAGCACCGTGTCGCAAAACCACAAGACGCCGTTTCTTCATTTTTTTACTACAAATTTACCCTGAATTACTAAAATGTCGATATTTTAATGTGAGAATCGATTCTAGAACATAAATGACTGATATCAGAGGAATCGATATTTCAGGATCGATACGCACATCTCTACCTAAAGCATGACGCATCTCCGGGTGCACGTAAAGCACCATGTCGCAAAACCACAAGAAGTTTCTTTGCGAAAAATATCATTTTTTATACTTTGTATAGAGTTTGTACAAGACAACACTGATACATTTACCACAGGCTGTTTAATGATGTATTTTATGTAATAGTTTATAAAATTAGGTTAGAAACGATAGAAGACAAATGGCATATATATGTGGTCATGTCGCCCAGCACTAATCCACAACATGCAGATTATGGAATCAAAATCACTCAATTCATATAAACTCCCATCTCTACTCAGCAGACTTGTAATCGCTTCACAACAGCGAATAAAAGAGCGTTAAATGAGGTGAAGTTTAGACTCCACGTTGCTTTAACCCTTTAAAGCCGGTCGGAGCAGCACGCTCTGTTCTGCATAACTATTTTTAAATCCCGGTAGCTCTGCAACCACGTGAGCTAGCGCAATAATTTTTTTTGCATATGAAACCGGAGGAGTTGTACTTACATCTTATGCCATCAGCTTGTCTTCGGTCACAGTTTCCTTCCACATGTAGCTTTGCAAAAACTGCATAAAAAGCACTTGCAGCAACAAAAACATAATATTCCAGAAACACGCTTTGCCGATCCGATCAGCTGTTTGTAACACTTCCTACGTTGGAATAGACGTCAGGACGAACTTTTGCATGTCCGCCATGACCTGCCCGAAACCGGAAGTGACGTCATTTTCGCGGAAATGTGGTTTTTTTTACCATCAGGGCCTCATGAGCCTATACTGGTGTTTTTAAAAGTTATGTTTGACTTTATGACTTTCTGTGTGGTTTCTGGGATGCTTAGGACTCATATTGCACTGCTGGAAATAGTTTATTTTGATGCATATGCTGCTTTTTTGCAAATTTGCATTATAATATTTATTTTCGTTTTTCCTGCAGTGTATAAAAATTGGTGTATTTCAAAAATAAAACTATGAAGACACTCAAAATAAATTTCCTGTGGTGGGAAACTATTTTGTGCAACTTTTTTGTATTTACAGTTTTGAGGGATAAGCCTCTTAAATTTCTCTAACTAGAAATATATGTAAAAAAACAAAAACGATTTTCAATTTTTTTGTAGTTTATTGCACTTTTTTGCAATTTATGTAATTACTATGCACTTAATGCAGACATATTATTAAAATTTGGGCTGTAATGGTTGTATTGATGTATAGTAACTTGAAATGCTCCCAAAAATGGCTCCACAGCATGTAAACATATAATATCAGCTCTGGCAGACTTGGTTCTATGGTCTTAAAGGGTTAAACTGTGTGCACACTGGGGTCAAACTGAGTGTAGGAGCTACACAAACGCACATGCGTCCTCTGTGCTGTGTGCACATTCGGGATCATGCACTCTCACATGCTTTGAACCATAAAACAACCACCTGCATGACCCTGCCAGGTGCTTCCTTCACACTCAAACACATCAACTGTTTTCCATCATGAGCCGACTGGATCCACCAACGAACGTCGCTAAAGTTCAGTGGCTGAAAACAAACAGGGGGCGGTAGCGAGGAAATCCACCGGCATTCCGCCATCGTGGAAGCTCTGAATTCAAGCGTTGGAGAGCGGATCGACAATCAGTCGATGCAAACAAGGCTGCGCTCAGGGGTCAAGGGTCATTTAAGTTTTTTTAGTTTGTTTTCCTGTTAACCACGTGAGGTGACAGGTAGATCTGCAGCCCTGCTGCTCTGCTGAAAACGATCCTGCTGCACTGAAGCTTTCTTCGTTTCCTGTTCGAGTTTCCCGTCTCGGTGGACGGACACATCCTGTTAGTTTGTCTGGAACGAAAGCACGAGCGAACTCAGTTTGTGACCGCTCACGCCTCACGCCTGATCACGCATGCACACCTGCAGACAGAGAGACCCAAACAAGCCTGTCTCTAAACCTCCAGTGGTTTTATGCTAGAATCAGCTTCATCCCCAGGAGGAAGGACAGAAACCACAATGTGACTGTTGGGATAGATTTGTGGCCCCACAACGTGAGTAATTACGCCCACACACACACTTATATGGTTGGCAGGCAGCAGGAAGTCCTGGGTGAGGAACTCCCCCTCCGGAGAGGTGACAGAGTTCAGACACAGCGCACTGCTCCGAGTCCCCACGCTTTCAACCTTTCACCCACTGTGAAGCCCAACAGGTGCCTGAAGCGCTGACGAGAGGCTGAAATGGCCGCGCTCGCTGTGAGAAGCAGACGTGTTTGGAAAGGGTTAATCTGACGGGTGGAAGGCGGTGAGGGGGGGGGCTCGTAAAGCTTCAGCAGCCGTCAGACCTGGATTAGTTTCTGCTGCTGATGTGCAGTTAAGCTCGTCAGCAGCAGGAAACACTCACACGTGTCGTTCTCTCATTTAACGGTTAGTTTCTGGCCTCAGCTAAACCCCAACAACAGTATAAAGCACTGCTAATAGTAACAGTACTATAAGCCGTGCTCGGCGACGGCGCTCGGCATCACGGCCGCCATCAGCGGCGACGTACAGAATAAGACTCTCTGTCTCCTGCTGCCTACACGACACCAGAACCACACAGGGGGAAATCTGTCACCACAAAGACCAAAGATATGCAAATTTACATGATGGAAACTCAGAGAAACAGAACAAACTTCTCAGAGTTACTTTGTTTCTACATCAGACGACGGCGACGTGACAAATGCACATGACTGAAACCCGAAGCTGCCGTCGCCACAGAGGCAGCTGACGCCAACAGGCTGGACGAGAACCTCAGACACGCTTCAACATTTTATTTATGACCCCCTATGAGCAGCACTTTGGCGACAGTGGGAAGGAAAAACTCCCTTTTAACAGGAAGAAACCTCCAGGCTCAGGGAGGGGCGGGGGGAGGAAGACGTGCTGTGGAAGAGACACAGAGGTTATATTTGCCTGGGTGGAGCTGGGACCACTTTCATCCACCAGGTTTCGCCCCCTGCTGGATGTTGAAGCAGGTGCTGTCTGTGGGAGAACCACTCCTGGTTAACACTGGAGGTGTTTCTGCACCTGCTGACCTCCGTCTAAAACTACACGTAACCACGGCTGCGTTAGCTCCGCCCTCGCTGCACATCTTTAACATTTCTAGGCCGTGTGTTTGAGCTCTGAGAAACAGAAACAGAGGGAAGTGAGAAAGAATCCGAGGAGCCGAGGAAGGATGGAGGGCAGCGTGAGGGGCCCACCGAAAGGGGACAAGAGGGGGGGCTTCACATCAAAGTTGTGTCTGGTGGCTGCAGATTAAGGAGCGCATTGCAAGAGGGGATTGTTCACTCCCAAAGTGTGTGTGTGTGTGTGTGTGTGTGTGTGTGTGTGTGTGTGTGTGTGTGTGTGTGTGTGTGTGGGAGGGGTCAGCTCCTCGGGGTCTCTCTCTAACTCTTTGGGGGCAGCATTCCTCATCTGTCATGTACTTTATGGCCCCTTCCAGCTCAGATGGAGCCTTTAGACTTCATACATTGTTGCTTCGGCTGCTATTGTACGAGTGGAGGTATGCGGCTCCTCCAGCAGAGCCACAAACTGCCACGAGCTCCCACTGAACTGTAAAGCAGGACTCCTCGCAGACCCGCGGCTCTGCTGTCAGAGCATCGAGCTGCAAATAAACGGCTCAATGTTGAACATCAAAAACCCTGAAAACAGAGCGCTCTGTTGTCTGCGCCTCTCCACGCATGCACACGTCGATCCTGCACGACGCTCGACTGTGGACAAGCGTCCAACGCTTCAGTGCTTCCTGCAGCCACAGAGTGAAACCTGCTTTAACTTAGCTTAGATGCACCGAACACTGAGAAACTTCAACAAAACCAAGATTTCTAACACGGAGCTTTCCAGAGCTTCAATCTGGAATCGTGGCGTCTGCAGACATCGCTCCTTATTTGATAAGGAAGCACCAATCCAACCTTTTCCAGCTCTGCTTTACGTTTCTGCTGATACTGAGGAGAGACATGGTGGAGATATGGACTCTTTACATTATCAGCCCCAAGTTTATGTGATACACACCTGTAAAGGTCACAGTGGACTGTTACTGTGGGCCTTTTCTGAGGGACCTCCTCCTCTCATGAGAAAGATCATGTCCAGACATCATCTCTACGTCGCAGAGCCTCAGGTGGAGAACGCCATGCAACACGGGACTGTGGCGATCAGCCGCACGCAGCGGCGAGACGGTGATAAACACACTGACCTCATTATTAGAGACCGGGCTCAGGGCTGGAGCAGCAGACACGTGACAGGAAATGAGGAGGCGAGCTTCACAGCGACGGCGCCTTTGCTCTGCTGTCAGAGGTGAACGTTTCACGCTTGAGCTGCAGGACTGTTGATCTTTCTAGCTTCACGCAGCTGAAACGCATCAGCTGCGTTTAACCGCCTCCACCGCCGTGCTCTCACCTGTCAACGCACAAACCTGTGCAAACAGCAGGGGGGCTTTTTCTTCCAGGCAACATCCGGGTAAGATGCCTGGAATTCCTGCTGAAAGCACGTTGGCTGCAAACATGACGACGTCAAAGCAGAACTCAGGAGCTCACACTGCTGCCTGTCTGCTCACAGCCAGGATCACAGGTAATCGCAGCCCCAGCCTTCATCGGCACTAATTACACATCTGTTGTGTAAAACTTTATTCTGTCTATCCTTCAGTTAACAGAAGCTTCTAATGAGAGCGCTGTTCTGGGGTCTGATCCCAGCTGCTGCAGAGACGCCTCACGACAGGAAACACTGTTGTGTGTGTTTGCAGCTGCGGCGCTTCGTGAAGTCACCGAGGCGACACGCTGGTCTGCGTCTGAAATCTGTGACGGCACATCGGCCCTGTAATCTCAATCACTACATGTCACCTGCAGTTCCACGAGTGTCCAGCAGAGGCTGCGGCGAGTCAGTCCCCATAGACTCACATGTTAAAACAGCAGAAATAAACATGTTTACAACCTGATACACAAACTGCTGGATTCTTTCCTCCTCTATAACACCTGTGCACATGTTTTTATAATTCACCTGGATTCAAGTTTGCATGGTTGGGGGCGTGGCTTCTCTCACCGACACGTGCAGGGCGACACAGGGAGCTGAAGCTGCTAGCTGTGCGCTAGCCTTCACCTCAGCTAACTGGAGTCAATGAGCTGAACCTCTGACTGTGTTTGTACTGTTGGAGCATTTTGATCAAAGTTTTTCCATGTTGGGGAAAGTCTGGGATTTTATTTTAATATTGCTTTTTAATAAATATTATTGTGCACAATTTGCAAAAAAGCAGCATTAAAATAAACGATTTCCAACAGTGCAGTTTGAGTTCGGAGCGTCTCAGGAACTACACAAAGTCAAACAGGAAACCAGCTTTTAAGGCCCTGTAATGAAAAAACTACGTTTCCCACGAAAAATGACGTCACTTTTGGTTTTTGCAGGTAACGTGCGAAAGCTCGCGCTGACGTTTGTTCCAACGTAGGAAGTGCTATGAATAACTGATGTTTCTGGATTATAATGTTTTTGTTCTTGTCAGCACTTTATACCCGATTTTTACAAGAAGCCATTTGTGGAAGGAAACTGTGACCGCGGACAAGCTGAACGCATGTAATGCAAGTACGACGAGTCTGCACACAGAGAAATACAAGTTTTTTATCATAAAATGTTATTAAAAGGAAAAGTAAATTAAAACAATTAGAGAATATTTTCTATTTGCTCTATAAAAACATACAGAAAAATCTGTGTGACACTCCCGCCTGATCACCAAGCTAACCACGTCCTGTGCCTCCAGAACGCCGACGGCCTTAAATGTGACAAAATGTTCACAAACTGATGACACCTTGGCTAAGGTGAGAGAGACTGAACAGCTCTCGTTTTCTGGTATTTATTAACAGATTAAATTTGCTGGATGTTTTTGGGGGAAACATTTGAGGAATGATTAACTGCATATTTATGAATGATCTGTAAACAAATGACGTGATATCCAGAATAAACCCTCTGAAGCAGAGTGAATCACTGTCTTATCATTTTTCTGACCACGCTGAGTCACAAAGTCAGAGTCAGAATTCCTCAGAACCTCTCAGTATGAAACTCATTTTGAACTATGAGAACACTGATTTCAAAACACAGAGATCACTTTTATCAAATCTGCTTAAAATAGAACAAATCACTGCAGTTCTGTACGGAGCCGAGCTAAGGTGGCCTGCTCAGTGCATGCTGGGTAATCCCTGTGAGCCTGAAGCTCAGGCCACTCTCAACATTCAGTTTCAGACACTTTTTCACCTTTAGGATGTGGATGATGTCGTGGGAACCTCCTAATCTTGGTAATCTCAGGGACAGACGTCGTACCCAACCCACCACCAAAGGAGCCTGCAGTGTAAACGCTGTGTGTGAAACAGGTGGAGTGATACACCTGCTGCTGTCGGGCCTGCAGGTATCAGGCTGTGATGTGCTCCTCGCTCTTACAGACAGAAACTATTTTTTGGACAGGTGCAAATAATATGTGTGGCATCTTATTTGATGCAGAACAGCTGATTGATAACTTTGTTGTTTGCAAAAGTTTTTAAAATGTACAAGTTTGCATTTCAAGTTATAAAAAGGATTAAATATGTTTGTTACAGTAACAATGTAACTTTGTCTGACAGTACAGGTGTCAGTATGAAAGAAACTGTAAACAGTTTGTGAAGCTGGAGCCCAGAGCCTGAACTCAACACGTCGTGAAAAATGAGGTTTGACGAGGTTTTGTGTAAAAGCATGAAGCAGTTTGATTGTTCCTAATGAAATGTTAACAGTGTGAGACTTTAGCGGATCACGTTGGGCCACATGCTTGTTGTGTTTGCCGTACAGCGCACAAACTCTAAATTCACGTTCTGTGTAACTGTAAGGTTTGATTTTGTGGGCTGAAGCCACACAGAGTGTGTTTATATGAAACATGTGTGTACTTGCTGTATTTAACCACATAAATGACACATTACAGGAAGCAGCATTGATTTCCACCTTTTTCTAGATCCGCCCCTGGTTTGGGACATTAAGACATGTCCACCATGTTTGCTCCGTGCTGTGTTTTTGGAGCACGAGGGCTCCGTGCGCCCCCGCCGGTGACCCCCCCGCAGCCGTTTCTCCTCGCGTGCTCATATCAGTACTTTCACTTGTGTGCCGCACATGTGTTCATACTTGCCGTGACAGCAGGACTGTCAGGCGCACAGAAGGTAAACTCACCGTGTGCGCGTTCACAGCGCACAAACCACCGAGAAGAAAAACCCGCTGACCCTCCGTCCCCGCGCACTCCGCCGTGCACTCACTGACCGGAACAGTCGGGCTGTTATTACACGGTTATTACACGGTTATTACACGTGCATTACGCGCTCACTAAACTGTTTTAACGGGGTTACGTTCCGCCGCAGACACGGAGAAGCTCCTCGGAGAGCCTCAGCTCGCGCTCTGCCCCCTCAGCTCCACATGTGCGCGCAGCTGTGCGCACATGTGGAGCTCAGCGCTGCAGCGAGGCGCACTCTGCCCGGCGACGTCGCGTTCTTTCTCGTTCCTAACTCTCTCGGTAAGTCCTGGAGGGACGAACACCCCGCGCCCTCCCCGGGAAAATACTTACATAACCATGCACGCGTCTGGTTCTTGCACAGCGGGAACTTTGGAGGAAACTCTGGTGCCGAGTCCGAGTCTGAACGAGGATTTTACAGCCGCTGAAGTTGAGCGCAGACTGGAGTGTGAGCGCTAATCCTCAGGCAGCAGGAGGTGTTCACGATGTGGAAGCATGCTGCTGCACATCAGCTCTCGCTCTCCCGCTCCCTCTCTCTCTTGGGCGGGGTGCAGGCGGAGGTGGAAGCTGATTGGTGGCTCGGAGTGATCAGGTGAAATGGTTAACTCCCATTTTTTGTCCGCGAGGTAAAAGTGAGAGCAGGAACTATTATTGAGCCGCAATAATTACCGACACGCTTCTCTCTCTCTCTCTGTTCTTAGTCAGCCTCGCTTTACCACATTGTGTCTGTGGCACTGAGTCAGTCTTCATGGATTTTCTCTGTCATGATCTCCGCCTATCAAAGATTAAAAACATCATCACTGTTTCCACCACAGCGGGCTTCACTGCCCCCTGACGGGACACAACGAGCCAGATGTGCCATGAATTAGTGCTCACTAATCCAGAGATGGGCAGTAACGTGTTACTGTAATTCGATTTCTTTTTTCAAGTAACGAGTAAAGTAAGGGATTACTATTGCAAAAAAGGTAATTAGATTACTGTTACTTTCCCGTAGGAACGCTGCGTTACTGCGTTACTAAAACCGTGATTTTTTTGCGAGAATGTCTCATGACAGTGACGTAAGCGAGTGCGACGTTCGTGACAACAGCTGTGTGCAGATCAACAATGGATCATATATCAGAGAGAGTATGAGCGTGCAGCGTTTAAAGCGTGGAAGTACTGACCTTACTTTGAGTTTGATTCACTTTTTCTGACAAAGTTGTACTTTTGTGTTTTCTTACTCTGTTGTATAAAGCATTTGTATTCTATTTTAGTCTATTGTATATACTATTTTATTTTATTCCATCCCAGTGTCTTCTAATTTCTGCTTCATAGCTTTGCACTTTTGCTGTAACGAAACAAATTTCCCACCTGTGGGATTAATAAAGGTCATCTTATCTTAAATGTTAAACAAATTTCTTCCAGTCAGAGAATGTTAACGTTTGCTTGATGCGTAAAGTTAAACGATTAAAACTAATAAAACAAGTTTTTAAAAGAGACTTTTCCATTTGATTACATTTTGTATGATGATTATGCAGAAAAGGTAGAATTGAGCTCAAAGATCTATCACTTTATCACCTATTCAGGCTGTAAAACCTTTTGTTAAAAAGTAACTAAGTAACTAAGTAACTAATTGCTTTTGAAAATAAGTAATCAGTAAAGTAACAGGATTACTTTTTGGGGGAGGTAATCAGTAATTAGTTACTGATTACTTTTTTCAAGTAACTTGACCAACACTGCTCATCAGTACATATCTATATTTTTATATCTATAAAAAGAAAGCTGACACTTGCCAGACTTCATCAGAGGTGTGAGCAGCACAGCCGACGCCTCTGTGTCAAAGTAACTGAGGATAAAACAGAAAAACATGAAGGTGATTTTCCTGGTCTGTGTTTTTATAGCAGATGACCTTAAAAATATTGTGCAGTCAAAAACGAAGTGAAGCAGAGCAAAGTTACAGAGGTTTGATTAGAGACACAGCTCAGCGTTTTGCAGTTTTGCATAATTTTAAAAAATTTCAGTATTGAACAGCAGAAATGAGGCTTTCTGTCGGAAGTAAAACAAAACAAAAAACAGCAGCCGACAGCGTAGATGGTGGGTAATAAGGGTGTGTTCTGATTATTGATTTAGAGAGAGAGAGAGAGAGAGAGCTCTACATGAGTGTGATCGTGTTGGAAGCAAAACAGCAAAAGTCAGAGGAAATTCATGACGATGTTTATGTGAAGCGTAGTTTGGATCTTCTTTGTCTGTTGGTTCAGTCAATATCGTTTGCAGAGATAAAAACCTGCAGCTTCAGAATCAGCGCAAAAAGGACGTAAACACAAAGCGACACTTAAAAATCAGCGAGCTGTCGGCTTTCAGCCCCGACGGCGTGTCCGTGCCGTCGGATGAGAAAGGTGACAGCTTGCTGATTCTGATGCGTCCGGTCGGCGCTTTGTGTTTAGTCTCTGTGCAGAATCCGTGTTCCTGCTCTCATTTACTGCTTCAGCTGTTTGGTGGTTGTTGAAATTTTGTGAGCTTTAACCTGAAATTCTGGCGTTTCAGCCAAAAAAAATTTATATTAAAAAATCGATTCAGGATTTTAATGAATCGATATCACGTAATCTAAGCTAGAATCGACTTTAATCGATAAATCGATCATCAAAACCCACCTGTAGTCCAAAGAGCAGGAGGCAGAAACTGAAAGCAGCTCCAGCTTGGATCTGTTTCTGGGAACAGTTCAAAGATCTGAAGCTGATGACCTGAGAGGGCTCGCTGGGCTGTGGACAGTTTCATTAGAAACGATCGTATTACCATCTCATAATCATTGTTATTGGGATGATTGACTTCCAGAAGCATCACCTCCAAAGGAAAACAGGTTTTTCATGATTTCCAGCAGCACAAGGTTTGCTGTTCATTTGGACCACAGGGAAGATTTCGGCCACGTAAAGGAACAAAGTCACTCGAGTCCTTCTGAAGTGCATCCAGCTGCTTTTTTTCTGAGTTTTTTGGAATTGAAGGCCTGAAAATCAAAGCCCGTAGAAGCTGCCCGAACTTGCCAACAGGGGGCGACAGCTGCAGTTACAAAAAGACCTGGTCCTTCTGAAGTGGATGAGAAAACGACCCTCGGCCTGACCCCTGGGTGATCTGATATCGTCATGTTGGTGTTGTTCCCAGATCATCATGAAAATGTTGTTCCGGGTTCAACATAGCAAGTGACCAATCACGTTCTTGTGACGTTATTCTTTGGCGCGCCAAGTCATTCGTGCATTTATGAAGTTTCAATGTTGCAAGGACAATATCAGTTCTGCTTAGTGTTTATTAAAGGGTCAGGGTCCGTTGATCGGCGGTTTCTCGCAGCTTAAGTACAGTTTTTGGTTTTACGCCAGTTTTTCCCGAAGTCGCAAAAGTATGACGTCACAACATTCTGATTGGTCACTTGCAATGTTGATCCTGGAACAACCTTTAGTATGACGATCTGGGAACAACACCAACACGAGGATATCAGATCGTGCGCCTGACCCCTACGAGTTCATGAGCTCAGCGATTTTTTCAGGTCGCTCTGAGTGAAACATCAAGTTCATTTAATGCGTTTTGACCATATTTGTGTCAAGAAGGAAGATCATCGGGGCGTGCTCATTGGCTCGTGACTTGTGACTGACATTTTGCACCGTATCAGCATGATGCAGATGTGAGCTGTTTTCTGAACATCTGGTATTTATAGATGCTTTGAATTCTCCAAAAATTAAAGTCGTTTTCAGTGACATCACAAAACCCACCTGCTCACAACTGTTTCAGTCATTTTGTGCTTTTATGTGTTCATTTAGCTCTGATTTATTTGTGTATATGATTTTAATTCGCTGTACAAATGTAAGGAGACCTCAAGCATTTTAATGGGTGCCTATAAATAACATTTATTATTATTATTACATGAATGTCGCATTATTTGCTAATGTAAAATACCATAACAGACCGTAGCCCATTGAATACATAACATGAATACATGTATAATGTTCCTGAATACGTTTTTATGTATTTGAAAATAATAACGTTTTTGACTTGATATTAATGACTAAACATTTAAACAAATTTTACTAAACAATCAAATTAAGCGCCTTGTTGATGCTATACAAATAAAATAAAATTGAAATTAATGTTTCACATGCTTTATATCCGCATGCATAAAAAACAATCAAAATAATTAAACTCGTGGTGACTTCAAAGTGATTTTAAAGGGCAAAGAACAAAAACTTTCACCTTTTTTGCTACAAACCTCTAAAAGTTCGTCTTAAAAGAACAAAAATAAATCTCCTTCAAACTAAAGGAAAAGCTTTCGTGAGGTTTGATCTTTCATTCTTCTTCTTGACCTGTCTGGCAGGCACTTCTGCGCATGCGCTCATCTATAACCCGGAACTGCGCTCCGCAGCGGGCTGTGTTTGTTTTGGGGACGGTCCGCCGATAGAAACGATGCAGCTTCACTTCACTAAAGACGTTTTACCGGACTCTGTCGGCACCGACTTCCAGAACCTGAACAAGCTGAACGAGCAGGTAAGTTTGGCTTTACCGGAAGCTGTCCGAGCCCCGGGGCTCGTTACGTCAGCGAAAGGAGGTTAACGGTCACAGCCCACCTGTACCTGCACGGAATGTACCCGTGTCAGCTGACTGCCAGCTGATGAATCCCCGGGTGAACAAGCTGATGAGCAGAAATATTGCTCAGGCTTCAAACAGACAACGACAGCCACGAGCTGTGAGACTAAAGTGCACGTGATGCGCGCAGTCACAGCCGCCGTCACGTGACCAGACGGCGTTCAGCAGAACCCGCTTTGAGTCCAGACTTATCGATGCCATCGGTTTATTACTCAGCAATAACAGTGCAGCACGGTGCTGTGGGGCGGAGTGGGGGCATTTCTGTGAGGTAAACACACCTGTAAACACACCTGTAAACGAGCTTCAACACCTCCAGGAGCTGCCGCTCAGCTGTAATCTGATTACTCAGCACATCTGATGATGTGTGTACAGTGATTAACACTGGAACATGTCACAGTCTTCGCCACCTCCTACGCCGAGAGCGCCGTGATGTCAGAGACTGACAGCAGAGCTGAGAGCCCGGGCCCTCGCGTGACGACGTGACATCAGAGAGCAGTTAGGCTGCTAACAGATTACAGCACAATAATCCAGAATATTAGGGACGTTGATCTGCAGGCTGATGCAGATCAGTGATGAGTACCTGAGTTACAGGAGTCAGGAATCTTTCTTTATTCTTTAAACTCAGTGTGAGAGTCTTCATTCCCTCCTCGCACAAAGTCTAGGAGACGCCGGGAGGGAGGTGGCATTAATCCTGGTACTGGATTGGCTCTCGGGGCGTCTGCCTCATGCAGCATCTCTCTGAGCGGACGCATCAAGAGGAAATAAAGCTTTTGAGTCCTGATGCAGCGTTCTGAGCGTGCACTGATGCCTCACACATCAGACGGTGGCATCTTCAGCCTTTGGGTTACTTCTGAGCCCGAGGCCTGAACACATGGATTCAGCAAGACGATTAAAGCATGTTGAGATGTTCTTCATGAGTCCTGTGGACCAATCGGTTTTAGTTTGCAGGTTTGTTCCTCTGTCCCTGCCTGGCAGGGGTAGACAGAGTACGATGGTGGAAACGAGTGAAGCAGGTCTTTGAGCTGCAGCTGAAACGTAAATCTGACCAAAGTTTCAATCAAACTCTTTTTCTTTCATGCAGCAGTTTCATCGCCTGATTGAAATTCTGTTCCAGTTCCTCCTGGAGCCGAAAGAGGTGAACACACACACACACACACACACACACACATTCACACGCACACACACACACACACACACACACACACACACACATTTTGATGTTAATGGGACTTTGGACTTAGTGATTAGCCTTGATAACTGAACCGAGGTAAAACATTGGCTGCCCTTTTGTGTGCATGTGCAAATGAATGCATGCATTTTTCTGTGTGTGTGTGTGTGTCTGTGTGTGTGTGTCTGTGTGTGTGTGTCTCTGTGTGTGTGTGCAGACAGAGAGGTTCATGCAGCAGCTCACTGAGTTCGCGGGGGAACATGGGATGAGCGCCGGGCCTCTCAGGAACCTGATGAAGAGCGTCCTCCTGGTGCCGCAGGGTGGGAGACACACTCATCATCCATCACTTTAATCACAGAGGCTAACACGGACATCGTAAATCCAGCCGTACCAGATTAGGTGGTGGGAATCAGGTTGTTTCCATTTTCCCTCGTTTGTCTCCTTGATCAGGACGTCAACCTAAAGGCAGTTGTGTAAACCTGCAGACCAGGTAGAGTCGGTGTAAAATCAGAGAATGCAGAAGATTTATGTGTGAAGCACTTCACTGTAATTTTACACTGACAGACAGGAAAAGAGCAGAGACAGGCTGGAAACACACCTGTCAACACTCTGTCAGGTGTCATACTGTAGGTGATAACCCTGCCCTTTACCTGTTTGAAGAGTTTCAGTCAGGTTTCAGAGTTCATCACAGCACAGAAACAGCTTTAGTGAAGGTTACAAATGATCTTCTTATGGCCTCTGACAGTGGACTCATCTCTGTGCTTGTCCTTCTTGACCTCAGTGCAGCATTCGATACTGTTGACCATAATATCCTATTAGAGCGATTAGAACATGCTGTAGGTATTACAGGTACTGTGCTGCAGTGGTTTGTATCATATCTATCTAATAGACTCCAGTTTGTGCATGTAAATGGAGAGTCCTCTTCACACACTGAGGTTAATTATGGAGTTCCACAGGGTTCAGTGCTAGGACCAATTCTGTTTACATTATACATGCTTCCCTTAGGCAGCATCATTAGAAGACATAGCATACATTTACACTGCTATGCAGATGACACCCAGCTCTATCTGTCCATGAAGCCAGATAACACACACCAATGAGTTAAACTGCAGGAATGTCTTAAAGACATAAAGACCTGGATGGCTGCTAACTTTCTGCTTCTTAACTCAGATCAAACTGAGGTCATTGTACTCGGCGCTGAAAAGCTTAGAAATATGGTATCTAACCAGATTCTTACTCTGGATGGCATTACCTTGGCCTCCAGTAACACTGTGAGGAACCTTGGAGTCATTTTTGACCAGGATATGTCCTTCAACGCACATATTAAACAAATATGTAAGACTGCGTTCTTCCATTTGTGCAACATCTCTAAAATTAGAAATATCCTGTTAAAACTGGCTCCTCCCCTCCACCCCAGCCGGTCGCAGCAGATGGCCCCGCCCCTCCTTGAGCCTGGTTCTGCTGGAGGTTTCTTCCTGTTAAAAGGGAGTTTTTCCTTCCCACTGTCGCCTAATCATTGGGGTTTTCTCTGGATGATTGTGGGTCTTTACCTTCGCCTTGAGGCGCCTGCTGTAGTGATGAATGGAGTTGTTGCCTCGGTGCTGTGGTCTGTTTATCCTCGGCGCTGTTTGGAGGTTAAAAGGAGTTTGGCTGGTTTTGATTTCTAGCCGAGTGTGAGATTGTTGATGCCACAGCGCTGAACACGATGAGGGCGTGTGGAGCTTTAAATCCGTTGCCTGCAGTAACGGTTTCCGAAGCACTCGTGTGAGTGACAGCAGCAGCATGTGACCTGGGATGTAACTGAATAGGGGACTATTGGTGTTTGATTCAGTGGGATGGAAGCAGCAGGCTCAGACAGGTGTAACTGAAGACCAAGGCTTCTTTCAACACATTTCAATTTGTGTTTCTGTGAACGCGCTCTGCCAGCACGACAGAATTAATGGAAAATGGATAACACTTCCCCTTGTTCCCACTTGTGTTGTGTGCAGCCCCGATGTGCTGCTGCATTCTTGATGAGCCGCCCAGCTGCGGTCCATGCGGGTAGCTTCTGATAAGTGTAGCCCTCAGTGCAGAAGTTCAGTACAACAAAGTGCTCCTGACACCTGGGCCAAATATTTTGGGCGAGTTTCTGTTTGCAAAGTTGAGACAGAAGTGCAGCGATTATTACGAGCCGTAAGATGAATCAGAGCAAACAGCAGAGTGGTCGTTTTCCCTCATCTCTGACTAATCGGGTCCTTTATACAGAGTCTGCATCACGGTTATTACAGTGAGCTCGAACAAAAACCACTGAAATAAAAATGAACTGAACCTCGTTGGCACCAGTGCTTCCTGTTCATCTCAATCACAGGAAGTGAATCATCGTCACAGACAAACCCACTGAAAGGGTGTTTTTGGTTTGTGGATGGATGAGTGAATCTTATTTTATGTGCCATCCATCCCTTCTCTGCTTCTTATCCTTGTTAGGTCGGGGGGGGGCTATCGCAGCTGTCGCAGGGCTAACACACAGGCAACCATTCACCCCACTATCTGCATGTCTGTGGACTGTGGGAGGAAGGCGTTGTGGGGAGAAGCCCCGCAGGAAGCCTGGTGGTGGAAATGAACTCAGGACCTTCTTGCTGTGAGGCAACAGCGCTAACGCAGTGCAGGTTTTCTTCAAAGACTGCATGTTTCTGCCTGTGATTTCGTTTGTATTCTCACTTCCTCCATTTCCCAGAATCCCAGTTACGCTATCTGTCTGTGGTGCTGTATACGCTGCACTGTACGTGTGCACGCTTCCTGCACGGGCCAGGTGTGTCTGCAGCAGTGATCTCCATACAGATGTGTATGTGGGGATACCTGCACAGTTTTCTCACGGCTTTTAAAACCCGACACTCAACAGGTGGAGCTATAAACAGTAACAGGAAGGTGTCCATGTCTGTTTTCTCCTCAGGAGCCCTGAAGAAGAACCTGACAGGCGAGCAGATCAAAGAAGACCTCCTGACATTAGGTACACATCCGAGTCCTTTGTGCCTCAGAGTCATTCTCACAGTCGTCCTATTAGTTACTGTCACATGTGTGTTAATGAAAGCCAACCTGCTCACTCTGATCATTTCTCAGGACTGAGCGAGGAAAAGTCGGCTCACTTCTCACTGCAGGTAAGTGAAGTAGTGCTGAAGGTAAATGGACGGCTGCTCATTCAAGCGTGTGCTGTTTCTAAGTGCTTCCTGTCTGACATTCATGCATTCATAGAGCAACATGGGGTTTGTATCGTGGCGTGCAGACTGGGATCAAACCACCTGACCAAAGCCACGCCCTTTACGTGTGCCAAACTATTAATGACGTCATAGATGGGTTCAAAGGGCCTTCCAGGACGTATTTCTCTGAGTGGCTGTAGCTCAGCAGGTCATCAATGATCAGAGGGTTCCTGGCTTCCCCTCGTCTGCGTGCCAAATATCCTTGGGCAACATAGGCTGTGTCCCAATTCAGGGTCTGCAGCCTCAACGATCCTCAAGGGCCGCGTACTCAAAGACCACTAAGGCTGGAAGTGCGAGGCTTGTGAAATGGGACGGTCTAGCCTCTGTCGCGCTGCCCAGGTTGCCTAGCAACCATGATACTAACAGCTGGAAACGTTTCGTACAGCTTTGTTTGACAGGAAGGAGAAAATCTTTTGTTCATTTGTTTGTTTCTACATGAGCTTTGATCATTCTCTGATTAAGCTCAGCTATTGAACGGCGTATATTTTAAAGTAAAGGCTTTAAAACCAAGTTAGTACAAACGTCACTAATGTCACATGACTTTGCCGACATGTGGCCAACAGGAATGTTTTAATGTTCTTCGTTATTAAACATTTGCACATAAATAAGTGACATAATATTCAGTACTTAAAGTTTACTCTTCGGGCGCCCCTCATCCACTGTTTTTTTCAGCAAAATTATCCACACCCACCAGCTATGCATTCTGGGATATGTTGGGCCACGAAGTCTACACCGCCACGTCCTTAAAATTCAGGGAAATGAAGGACGCATTTGAGGGCCGCATTTCGAGCAGCCTTTGAATTGGGACAGCCTTCGTCGCGTCGCTGTGACGTAATCGGCCTTAAAATGCGGCCTTTAAGGCTGCAGACCCTGAATTGGGATACAGCCGTACTAACCCCAAATTGCTCTCCGATGCATCCATCGAAGTATGAATGTGTGTGTGAGTGTGTGTGTGAATGGCTTAGCTTTGAGTGCTCAGAAGAGTAGAAAAGCGCTACATGAGAACCAGTCCATTTACCTTTTCTTCACCAGCTAACATGTTGTGTTTACTGTCTGCACCTCCTCTTCTGTAGCCTGCTGCAGCTTTATTTACATCTGCACCATGAACACGTCACAGGCTGAGGCTGTAAGCGCGTCACGGGCCGTCAGGTATCTGCTGGCTGTTGCTCGAAGCAACGCCAAGAACTGAACTGTTCCAGATCGATCCAGCACACTTTAACCTCTGTGTAGCTGACACTCCCACAGTGGTGGCTACACGAGGACGGTCAGCCAGCTAGCTGTGCCTTAGCTCGCCATCACTGTGATGCTCGGGCTGCACGTGCTGACTCGTGTAAAACAACAGGGAGGAGCACGTGTGTCCGTTTGGGCCGATGCTAGCTCACAGGTGTTAGCACGTGTTAGCACTGACTCAGTGTCGTCGATAAAACTTGTTCTTACGATGTTACTCAGGCAACCTTTAAACGGCGAACACGTGTCTCAGGAGTCTGACGTGATCTGTGTTCCTGCAGTGGGCGGAGCACTACGCAGCGCTGACCAGGCTCGCTGTCGGGCAGACTCTGATGGTCAACCAGCTGGTGGACATGGAGTGGAAGTTTGGAGGTAAGAAGGAGCAAACCTGGCGTGCACGGCAAATTTGGCTCACATTAGAGGTTCACTCTGAGTCTGTGAGCACGTTTAAACCCGTCGGTGTGTGCAGCCGATGGAAGCTGAATAACAGAGCTGACCGTGACGAGCCTCAGTGTTTCAGGCGCAGACGTGACACAGCGTCCTGTTTGAGTGTTTTTATCACGCTGTGCTTTGTCGTCCCACAGTGACTGTTGGCACCAGTGAAATTCAGAAATTGGGCACAGTCTTTCTGCAGGTACGACAGCGCTCCACACACACACACACACACACACACACACGTGGGGTATTCATATCCTGTGGGAGCATCTAACTGACATAATGCTTCCCCTAACCAAGCTGTAACCCGGACACTGAAACCACATTTTGAGTCTCAATGTCCCCACAAAGATATGAAAACACACACAGCATCGTTGTTTTGTTGAACACGTTGTGTTTGGTTGCAGCTGAAGCTCGTGGTCAGAAAGGGGAATTCCACTGAGAACGTCTACATGGGTGAGTGATGATGTCACTCGTACCTGAGGTTTTGCACACCTTGAATGTCTTTCCAACTGCTCGAGTCTGTAACAGGAAGCTTTAATTTACTCTGACGGTTGTTTCTGCAACTCAGGACACGAAACTTAGATAATGAACAGATGCTGCGAGTGAAGAAGACTGTAAGAAAATGTAAAAAGGAACTCGTCTGGTTTAATCGTTTAAACTTCATAAATGAGAAATCAGTTCCTCCACCCGACGCCCTGAGAGTCAGCCGACCTACAGATCTTCAGTTCAGTTTTATTTATACAGCGTCAAATCACAACAGTCACCTCAAGGCACTTTATATTGTAAGGTAGATCCTACAATAACACATACAGAGAAAAACCCAACAATCAAATGACCGAGCAAGCACTTTGGCGACAGTGGGAAGGAAACAGGAAGAAACCTCCGCCAGGCTCAGGGAGGGGCGGGGCCATCTGCTGCGACCGGTTGGGGTGAGAGAAGGAAGACAGGATAAAGACATGCTGTGGAAGAGAGACAGAGATTAATAACAGATATGATTCTGCAGAGAGGTCTGTTAATACATAGTGAGTGAAGAAGAAACACCCAGTGCATCATGGGAGTCCCCCAGCAGCCTACGCCTATCCGGTCTTTAAGTCTGACTTCATTAACCACGTCTGGGTCCAAACTGTGCTTCAGGTCCCAAAGTCAAACAAACTCTGGGGCATCACTGAGAGTTAAAAACTGCCTAAATTCTTTCATCTTTAATAAAATCATCAGCGCTGCTGCTTTACCAGGTGTAACAATTAAGTTTAACATCCATGAAAACAGGATTTATTACATTTAACAGAGTTAGAAGTTAGCAGGAAGTTAGCTCGCTAGCTTCCACCTAAACATGATATAGCATGTTCTGACTGAGAGGTTTCTGAAACAAATTCAAACGTACAGCTCTGCTGTCACTTCCAACGTGAATGAAGACAGAAAACTAAACAGCAGTGACGTTTGTAGGGTTACTGAAGTTGGGCTAGCTGCTATATAATGATGTGCTACGTGGTGGCTAGCGACACAGCTATGTTAGCATAAACACAGTGAAGCTGGAGGATGCTAACTTGAGGTTCCTGATGGTCAGAGACAAATACAGTCGCATAGCAGGATGCTGTAAACGGACCAAACTTCAGTCAGGAGAACAACTGAGATGATCCATCCACAACATGACGTTAGTCATTAATATACTGCTGCTGGGCTGCAGTTACATCATAAGGGTTTCAAATGAACAGTGGTAATAAAAACAGGCCGACAGTGATCACTGACTGTTTTAAGGGCTTGTTGAGATTAAATAGAACAAAACATTAAAACATGTTAAAAACACAGCAGCCTTAATAAACGCAGAGTAGTTTGGACCGGAAGCAGGATTCATCAAGTCATCACCTAAAGACCAGATTGCAGCATAACCGAGGACCCGGTCCAGCCGTAACTATATGCGTTAGCAAAAAGGACATTTTTAAGCCCGATCTTAAAAACAAAGATAGGTAAATGCTGCAGTGGTCGTAATTCAGGTGTGCTTTTTGGATTTTTGAAACGGTGGTTTTGATTGGCTCTTATGTGTAGCAGGGAGGAAATGACCTCACAAACAGCAGCTGTAGATTTTAAACTGCTCCTCTGTATTTTAATTCCTCTTGAAGAGAGTATTCCTGGTTTGGAGCTCTCCCAGTTTTTCACTTTTTCCTCCACAGATGCAAAAACCTTTCATTCCTGTCTCTGACAGGAAGTCGTCCTTTTTTTCTTCCCTGCAGAACTGACGCTGCCTCAGTTTTACAACTTCCTGCACGAGATGGAGCGAGCCAAGGCCAGCATGGAGTGCTTCAGCTGAGCGTGTGTGTGTCCGTGTGTGTGTATGTACTGGTTGAATTTGTGTGCGTGTGACATTTTTACCTGAAATGAGTCAATAAACTGAGGAGTAACCTGTCATTATCTGCTGTTTGCTTCCTCTGTGGGAAACAGTCTGTCAGCACCACGACACCTGGGCGAGATTAGCGGGAACATTTTGACACTTCCATCAGAAACCAGACCTGTTTGATCGAGTTCAGGCCTGCTGTCTCTTATTGATGTAATGCAAATATGACTAAAACAAACACGAATTAGCTGCAATAACAGGTTAAATGCAGGCGAAATGAGCAGCAGTCAGAGACGGGCGTGCAGTGAAGGCCACACAGGGATGCGTACGAGCCCGGAGGCACATGTCAGAGCGCTCATCGGCGCGAGCGGCGTTTCAGCCCTCGGCTCCGAAACATCTTCAGACGTCTGTGATAATTATCTGCTGATTATTCCTCAGCAGTCTGTCTGCTCGGAGACAGGAAGTTGCCTTTACTCTGAAGGGTTTTCCCGCCTACTTTATATCTTTGTACAGCATCTGCAGCTCCTCCTTTACGCACTGACTAACGTACTTTCTGACAGTAGAGAGCTGCGATACGCGGCTGTCACAGAAACAACCTGAACCACATTAAAGTAACGCATCTACACAGCATGACATCATCTACACAGCATGACATCATCAACATACTCAGAGGACCTGGAGGAATCTCTGTGCGCAGGGACGATAACCGTGACCTTCAAACATCCGTGCACGGGCTCAGGAGCGCTCCCGTCTGCGAGCGGCTCGGCGCGCCGGCCCTAAACAAAGAAAAAGTTGGACGTGTCGTTTGTCATTCTCAAAACCAGGATCCAACCGCTCCCCGTCGCTGTCTGCGATCTGCATCAGCAGGTCGTGCCCTCCGACCCTCCCGTCCTGCTGTGTAACCTTCACGCCCTTGTCTCTGTCTCGGACAGACGAGCTTGTCTTCATTAGAAGCACGGCTCCAGGCTAAGCCCGTCTTTCTGCTCACGTTTCCACGTATCTGTGCGTGGATCAGTCCTGCTGCGTTTCCTGGGATGTTGCGTAAATGGATTCAGTGAAAACTCAGGACTCCCCCTATTTAGCGGAAAATCAAATATTGCACATAGCTCTGCGGCGTGTCCTGTCACGCCCCGCTCTCACCTGGCCGTCTGCCCCCACAGTAAACAGCAAATCCAGTGTGTGGTCGTGTGGAAATCATGAACGAACCAAAGTTTTTATAAACTCAGACCAATGGACCGAGGGTCTGGGAGTGCTGATGGAACAGCCAATCAGGGCAGTTGTTTATGTTTATTTCTTGATTTAAAAAAATGCTTTGTTTGTTTGTTTCCTGGAGTTGAATATTTGATGAAGACCTGAGACTGAAGTTTGTGCTGAATGCTGTTGGCGCTGTTTTTCTTCTTCTTGTGTTTAAAGTCAGTCACAGTCCAGCTGACGCGGGTGCGCGCGCACGCGGGTGCGCCTTGGCCATCACGATAATATGTAAGGTAGCACAGTTTTCAGCTGCTGCGTGTTCACACCTATCGTTTGCCCTCAGTAACGTATTTTTGCTCATGTTTTCATGCCCTGCAGCTTGTTTCCAAACATCCTTCAAACTCACCTGTTCATGCAGCTGATTGGCTCCCTGCTGCAGGACACAGCAGCTCACTCATATTAGTGACTGATATTGTTTTTACTGCTTGCAGTGAGAAAGTGCTGCTCCTTCATGTCCTCTGACACGTTCAGATACCTGGTGAGGGGGCGGGGCCCACAGGCTGCAGGTACACTGAGTGTTTTTAAATCAAAGAGGTGAACAGAGCTGCTCAAAGGTGACTCTGGTCTAACTGAGAGGAGACGGAGCCCTGCAGCAGCTGATAGGACGAGGGTTTCCTTCCTGTCGGGCTCATTCAGGATAAACTTTGGCTCTGATGGTCCAAAGATGCTCATCCTCACAGACAATCAGCCTCTCACAGTTTCAGGACTCGGAGCCAAAAGCAAATCAAACCTTCACCTCTGTTGTGCAATTCTCCTCTTTCTCTTCACATTCGTTCTCTTTGTCCTGAGTGTCTCTCCTCCTCCTCCTCCTTTCTTCATGCCGGCTCTCCTTTCGTGTCATCGTGTGACCCGACGTGTCCCTGCATGCATCCCCCCGAGGCCTCCCGAGCTTCTCCCCATTGTTTCTCTGGCCTTTTAAAAGAGCAGAGAAAATCCCACAGATCTCGATCAGTGTTTCAGTCTCTCGCAGAAGTCACTCAGCTGATGTTAAGTAAACACCAGCTGATTAACATTCTTTGGGAAGTGATTAGATCATGAGTTAGATCATCAGAGAGACTCCAGACTTTACGTCCACGTGAAAATCCTGCAGAAAAACACTTTGTGTTATTGTGTCCTGAGGTCAGCTACAGGTGACACAAACCTGCTGTAAGCAGCAAATTTAATTCATGTTTTTTTGAGCTGCTGAGGAATGCAAGTCAATACTGTAATCTTCAACAGAAATCATACTTTTTATTGTTTCTCCTGCTTTCTTTGTAAAGCAGCCAATCTGAAAATGAATCATAACAATAATAATTATTTGTTAGCACTGAAAATATCATTTTGATTAAAGAGCTTGTGGACACTGGTGGATTAACCATTACAGAAACATAAATAATTATTTTGGAACTATCGGTGCTGTTAATTTAACCTCACTGTGGTCTAATACATGAGCACTGTTTGGGGCTTTGGTAGAGCAGCAGACCAAATCAACCTCCCAACAAACACGTCAAACACCCACTGACTCAACGTTTGAAGCATTTTTGAGGCTCAGAATGTGGTTTTAGTATCAGGGTCACAGTTCGGTCAGGGTTAGGGTAAGATGAGATGTCCTCACTAAGATATGAAAACGAGAGTTTGTGTGTATGCCTGCTTATCTGTGTGGGGAATAACCAGGGCCTTCCCAAGAAAGAGTCTGTTTGGGCAGACTGAAGAGTGTGTGTGTGTGTGTGTGTGTGTGTGTGTGTGTGTGTGTGTGTGTGTGTGTGCGCGTGTGTGTGTGTGTGTGTGTGTGTGTGGACATTTTTGCCGTTGGACCTGCAGAGGGAAGAGGAAGTTTATGGAGAGTAACTCTAATAGCTCACAGCTGTCAACCGTGTTCTTGTTTCCCCAAAGTTACAAACGTCCTGTGTCGCTGTCACTGACTTTACACACAGGCCTGTTCACTGCTGTATAACGCACACCTGCTGCTGTACTTTATTGGTTTTTTATTGTTCTGAGAGAGAGTTTCCTTTGACATGATGACACCTGTCCAGGTGTTGTTTGTCCTTTGTCTAAGGGCGGGAGACTGGGGGTTTTAAAGGTTTACCTCCAGGTAAAATGAGGACTTGTTTTACGAGCTGAAGTGAGACGACAGAAGCTGCAGAAGTGTCAGACATGAGCTGAACCTTTCAGACTGGATTCCACAGCTCACCTGTGGACTCTGCACAGGTGACAACATGTGAACAGATTCAGTTCAGTTTTATTTATATAGCAATAAATCACAGCAACAGCCTCCCCACGGTGTCTTATATTGTACAACAATATTCAACAATACAGAGAAACCCCAACAATCAGACAACCACTCAGTGACAATGGGAAGGAAAAACTCCCTTTTAACAGGAAGAAACCTCCAAGAACCAGGCTCAGGGAGGGGCGGGGCCATCTGCTGTGATTGGTTGGTGTGAGAGGAGGAAGACAGGTAAGACAATTAGAAATCACATCTATCTATCTATAGAAATCTATCCATGATTGGAGTGATTAAAATGTTATTTGTGAAGAAGTTCATGAAGTCATCACTAGTTAACGTTAAAGGGATGGTTGGCTCAACAGAGCTCTGACTGTTTGTCAGCCTGGCTACAGAGCTGAAGAGAAACCTGGGGTTGTTCTTATTTTCTTCAATCAGTGATGAGTAGTAAGCTGTTCTGGCTTTGCGGAGGGCTTTCTTATAAAGCAACAAACTATTTCTCCAGGCTAAATGATGATCCTCTAAATTTGTGACACGCCATTTCCTCTCCAGATTATGAGTCATCTGCTTTAGGCTACGTGTTTGAGAATTATACCACGGGGTCAGGTACTTCTGATTAGAGACCTTAGTTTTCACAGAGCTACAGTATCCAGAGTCGTACGTAGTGAGGAGGTGAAATTATTAACAAGATAATCGACCTCTGTTGGGGTAGCGTTCAGGTAGCTGCTCTGCTCTGTGTTGGTACAGGGCATTGACGATGATAACAGTGGCTGGATTATATTCTTAAACTTAGTTACAGCGCTTTCAGAAAGACATCTACTTTGATAAAGTCCACTCTCCACTGCTGTGTAATCAATAGTGATGTGCAATACCACTGTATTCCTTTCCGATCTGATGCCAAGTAATGTTCAGGGTGGTATCGACGATACTGATCCGATACCGATACTTTGTACAAAAACGTATTTTATTTATTGTATCTCAAATTATAGCGTAATAATGATTACAGGACATCAGATTACTTGTTCTTATCACTTAATAATGCAGAGGTCATCATATAGAAATAAAAACTGAAGTTGTGCTATTTGAACACGTTGCCTGCAGCACTAAAGGACCCTGTGAGAGACGTCTGTCTCACCCCAGCAGCACCTGTCCCTGTCCTCCTCTTCAGTTCGTCTCAACATACATACAAATCATATATGATTTGCTCTGAGGTGTTTGACAAGGTTAGTGATGTTGCCACAACCATACATGCCAACCCTCCCGATTTTTCCGGGAGAATCCCGAATTTCAGTGCCCCTCCCAAAAATCTCCCGGAGCCACTATTCTCCCGAATTTCTCCCGAATTTCCACCCGGACAACAAAATTGAAAAACCATATCCCAGAATTCATAGCGCGGCCCAGCCAATTCCAGTTTCCAACAACGGCAGCAGCTGCTTAGTTTTAATATGACTCTTATTTCTCTTTCTGGGTCGCAAAAAAACTTTTAACATATTTTGAGGTGAGACTGTAGCTGTGTAAACTTCAAATATCTGAGCCGACCGACACACCGTCTTCAAACCCCCGCGGTCTTTCACTACTCGGGTTAAACATGATATATAAGTCACTTTGATAACTTAAAAATGTTATTGTTTGTTTTTTTTCAGTGTTTTATTTGTTCGTGAGTAAATCGGTTTGGCTGAGATTAAAGTTATTAGATTAGATTAAATTAAATGTAACTTTATTGATGCCTCGGGAGGGTTCATCCGGGGTTTTCACACAGCTGAATAAACGTCAGACGGAAAACTGATTAAACAGAAGAGTTTACGTCAGCGCCCGGTTATATTTTAGATAGCAAGGAGCAGACGGCAGTTTCACTCCACCGAGGGAGCTCGTGACGTACCCGGCTTTCTTTAGGCCGCGAAGGCCGGGTCCTCAGGTGGAAGCAGCCTCTGAATTTGGACACCCCCGCTGTTTCCAGGCCGGCCAATAATAACGGTGACATTTAACGTATTTTATCCGATAAATAAACCCTGTAAAATGTATTTATCCCCCCCCCAACAGCCCTTTTGAATGTCTCCCTAATTCTGAGGTCTCAAGGTTGGCAGGTATGGCCACAACACCTCACTCTTGGAGCACTTTTTTGCCACATGTATGACAAACCACGTCTCAGCTGTTTGTGGAGGTAAAACACGTCCACACAACTACGCTCAGCCGTTGTTGTGAGTGCGCACCAAGGGGCTGCGAGTTATTACACAGCCGTATTTCGCACATGACTATGAAAGGCGGAAGAGGAAGTAGTTCCTTTGAATGTAGACAATCCGAATGTTATAGTTTCCACTGTGTTTCTGTTAATGATAAACTACAAATTTACTCTAAATTACTAAAATATCGATATTTTAATGTGAGAATCGATTCTATAACATAATGATTGGTATCGGAGGAATCGATATTTCAGGATCGATCCGCACATCACTAGTAATCAATTATGATTAATTAATGATTAATTAATCGATTATGCTCGCCTTAATCCCAGGGAGCATCGACAGCGCTTCTGTAACTTTATTCCTGCCGTAAACAGCCTTAAAATCCATGTTTGAAACTCATGAACTTTACACAAACCTCATTTTTGATTGCTTATCTGGAGCTGCGTCCTCTCACCTGATGAGTGTTCATGTACACTATATTCACAAAAGCATTGGCTCTAGAGCTGAAAGTGATGCTGCAGCTCTTCTGGGAAGGCTTTCCACAGGTTTAGGAGTGTTTACGGGAACGCTTCTTCCACATTTGTGAGGTCACACACAAGAACGCCCGGCTCACCATCTCCACTCTGATCTACGGTTCACGTGAAGTTTGGAGGTCAGCAGAAAGTTGGTGACCTCTGTGGACTACACGTCTCAGCATCCACTGGTGTGATTTTACCACTTTGTGCTGTTGCTCCCAGGTGCTTCCACTGACTGTGGAGTGAGACACAGTGAGCTGTTGTTTCACTGATGTATGTAGAAGCTGTGCGTGCCGACGTTATGCACCTGTGTCCACAACACCTGATTAATGATTGGCTGGCTGAGGGAATACTTTGTGTGTTTGAGGCAGACTGAGGTAGAAGGAAGATGTAGATTTCCCCCTGCTGGCAGGAAACGGATCCATCACATAAGGTGGAAGGAAATGTGTGTGCAGTTAAAGCAGGGTGTGCAGTTGGTGTGTGTCTGAGTGTGTGTGTTTGTGTGTTTGTGTGTTTTCTTGATAAGAGAATTTTGCTCCCGACTCTTAAAGTTCCTCCCTGAGAATTTACTGAGAACGTGGTTTCTCTCTTTGCTCACAGTAATTAATGTCTTCCTGCTCGAAACTGAAAAAGCAACCTCTCACACACACGACACAGACGGTGTGTGTGTGTGTGGGTGGGTGTGTGTGTGTGTGTGTGTGTGTGTGTGTGTGTGTGTGTGTGTGTGTGTGCCAGCCGCACAGAGGAGTCGTTATCTGGGTCCGACGTGCTGCCTCTGCTCCACAGGAAGAGGCTCGGCCTAAATCATCGAGCACAAAGACGCACAGCACGAGAACGTCTGACAGCTTTGGACAAAAACCAGAAGAAATCAGGAGAAATATGAAGAATGAGCAGTTGGAGAAACAGCCGTCAGAGGGCTGATAAGTCATGTCACAAACAGTCGTGATGCTGTTTCTGGGGTCTGCTTCAGTATAGTTTATTTGCTGCATGTATGGCTGCAGTGGAGCCGGCTCACTGTGTGATGATGATGATGCTGAGGGAAGCAGCAGGATGAACTGTGAAGTGTTCAGTCTCTGCTCACACGATGAGGCAAAGCAAACTGCAAAAGCAACACAAGAGTTCCTCACGCCAAAGAAACGACGTGTTCTTCAATGGTCCATTCAGTCAGCTGGTCTCAGCCCAACACAGCAGCTTTACAGTCATTACACACAAAACTGAAGCACGCCTGTAGAAACACAGCATTTGGTGTTTAGGGGGTTATAAATACATATATTTGTTTAATATGTGCGTTGAAGGACATATCCTGGTCAAAAATGACTCCAAGGTTCCTCACAGTGTTACTGGAGGCCAAGGTAATGCCATCCAGAGTAAGAATCTGGTTAGAGACCATATTTCTAAGCTTTGTGAAACACATTCACATAAAAGCATTTCGGATTCAGAACAAAGTGCTCGATTCGTTTGAAATGCAGCCATGCTGTCATTACTGTAATTTATCTGTCATACAGCATGTGAAGGCTCACTCAGCCTTTCCCATGCAGCCCTGTGCATGCACGTTTCCTCCTTTTCTACTTTACATGGTGTGTTTTGAAGCACTCAGTGTGCAGTTCAGTTTTATTTACACAGCGGCAAATCACAACAACAGTCGCCTCAAGGCGCTTTATATTGTACAGTAGATCGTACAATAATACACACAGAGACAAACCCAACAATCATATGACCCCCTATGAGCAGCACTTTGGCGACAGTGGGAAGGAAAAACTCCCTTTTAACAGGAAGAAACCTCCAGCAGAACCAGGCTCAGGGAGGGGCGGGGCCATCTGCTGTGATTGGTTGGGGTGAGAGAAGGAAGACAGGATAAAGACATGCTGTGGAAGAGAGACAGAGATTAATAACAGATATGATTCAATACAGAGAGGTCTGTTAATACATAGTGAGTGAGAAAGGTGACTGGAAAGGAAAAACTCAATGCATCATGGGAATCCCCGGCAGCCTACGTCTATTGCAGCATAACTAAGGGAGGATTCAGGGTCACCTGGTCCAGCCCTAACTATATGCTTTAGCAAAAAGGAAAGTTTGAAGCCTAATCTTGAAAGTAGAGATAGTGTCTGTCTCCTGAATCCAAACTGGAAGCTGGTTCCACAGAAGAGGGGCCTGAAAACTGAAGGCTCTGCCTCCCATTCTACTTCTGCAGCGATGCATTAACCTTTCTCACATGCACAGGTGGTGCATGGATGGATGATGTCTCAGGAATCGGTTCCTTGTGCCTATTGGTCAGTCAGAGTCTCAGTCACATCGTGCCTGAGTTCGAGCAGTAGCAGAGCTCTCCTTCCATGGCTCAGTGGGTTTGTGCCAAACCTTTGCATCAGGCGAGCAGGTCAATGGTCGCTCTCGTTTGGATGGCCTCCTTTAGCCCCAAATAGGCAGGACGTCACAAAAAAGGTAAACTGACAGATACATGTTTCCTTGGTTCCCAGGAGGATATTACTTGATGCATAGTGGTCTCCATATTTGTTGAAATAGGGACAGTACTGTTGTCCTGCCAGCGGACCAGCAGCTTCTCTCCCTGTGTTCAGACTTTGTAAACTGTTCTTTGGTTGTGAAAGGAACATCAGAGAGATGGTTTGTCCTCATTGTCCCCAAAAATCCCTAATCCTCTCTTTGTCACATCATCCAGGGGTGCAAGCGAATCGAAGAGGTTGTCATGGTGAAATGTCCAACTTTGAGGCTTCTCACCGGGAACGACCTCCGGCTTCTGTCCTGACCCAGTGTCTGAGAGGAGGGTGTGGCTCCATGTGATGCCTGAAACCAGGATGAGGCTCCACATCATTCACTGGTCTTCTTAAAGTTATATTTATGTTCTGTGTTACAGTAATGACAGTAATGAGATATGCAGACTAATCATCATAAACTAATCATCGTAGTCAAAGGAGCTTGGAGAGAAAAGCGTCTGGACTTCTTAAGTTGCTTGAAGACGTTTCACCTCTCATCCAAGAAGCTTCTTCAGTTCTACAGTCAAATGGTGGAGAGTCCCAGATTTAAACCCCGTGGGAGTGGGAGTGTGCCCCCCCCCCCCCTCCCCGGGAGGGACAAAGTACCACCTAATGATCCTCTACCTAACCCCAGCCAAGGTTTTGGGTGAGCTCACCCTCCTCGTGGACTCTCAGTGAGCAACCTCAGCTCAGACATCAGAGACAGAAGCGTTTCCTGCCTCCGGCCGCCAGAGGGCGCTGCTGTCTAAGCAGAAGCGCTCATAAAGCCCGGATGCTTTAATCTAACGATGGAATGGAAAAAACTCAAGTTTGAAACAAAGGCAGGAGAACATGTTCACAAACACATGAATAAACTTTTGTCAAATCCAAGTTTTATGTTTCCAGATGTTTAATAACATCATCAGTTCTATTGCAGACATTATGATTGATCACATTTACACAGACAGAATTCACAATCAGCAAGCAGCCTGGTTAGTTTTAACACAACGCAGAGTTTATGATCGTTTAGAGACTTTACAGTTAAAAACCTGCTTAGTGTCAGAAAACAGCAGCGGGTAACATAAAGACCACAGCATCATTTATCTGCTGATCTTCCTCAGAAAACTCATAAATTAATAACCAGACTGCCTCCGTGGAAAGCAGCAAACACAGAATAATCTGGTAGCTGCTGATGAATCTTCTTTTATTCTGACATCACTGATTAGCAGAGGAGAAGTCTGAGCCCTGCTTCCCGTCCTGTTCTCCGTTTCCCTGTCAAACTTCTCAGTTCACTTCCTGTTTTATTTTGAAGGTTTTTGTGTTGTATTTCCCTTTTTTGTTCTTTTTCCTGCTCTTGTCTTATAATCAGAGAGATTTATCTGTGCTTTGTTTTCCAAATCAGGTGCGTCGAACCGATTCATCCGACATGAAAATATGTAAATCAATGTTTTTTAGTGTTGGGTAGAAAAAAATGTCCACACACTAAACAAACTGCTGATATGATAAAGCTGGTTTACATTTTTCCATATAGTCTCAATAATACACAATGGACGCTTCTTCCACATGGAAGCGGCGTCCTGCCCGTGTACGGGGAGCCTCCCGGTTAGATCACCTGCTTGGACTCGTCTAACACAGCTGAGGGAAACAATAAACAATACAGTACACAATAAAACAGCCACGACCCAACAACACTGTATTTAGCACGTTAGAATCCAGATGTTGGTTTTGTGTCCCTGACTTTGTAAATGTGCAGATGTTCTGGTTTCATCTGTGTGCACGTGGGAAACAGAAACACACCTGAATCATGACTGCTGCTCAGTATTCAGCAATAATACTGAGCTGGGGAAACTCCGTCTATAAACATACTACAAACAGGCTCTGAATTATGGGAGACAATCGTTGTGTGTACGTAAAGTCAGCTGCATGTTGTGTGTCGACAGCCGGTGCAGAGTCATTACAGGTCACGCTTCAGCAGCTCGATGCTTACATGAACGTAAAGCTGCCTCCACGGGCGAACACACAAACGTTACGTATGGAGGATCATTGGTGCACATGTGTGTGTGTTAGAGGTGGGAATCACCACACATCCCACGATACGATATTATTGCAATTTTTTAAAAATATTTTGCGATATTCAGATTCTGTACATAAAGGTAAACTTTATCAATATTCATTTTCTCTAATATCAAAGTCTCACACTCAGTCTTTCTCTCATTTCAGTTTGATTGTTGACAAACTGAACGGTTTGTATTACAGTCTAGTCCAACTTAACTGAATCAACCATCTGGTACAATTATAGCTATTCTGAACTATGCAGTTTATGAAAACTATGCAGCCCCTTCAGCAACTGAAGAATTTGAAAGTAAATTAAAACAAAATATAATTTTACATTAAATAAAAAAGTTTTAAACTTTAAAACATGTCTTAAATTAAAATAAGTAAACTGTCATGTTTATTAAACACATTTGGACAGTGAAGGAATGTCAGGATTCTTGCTCAGAAAAAGGATCAACATGCTCTGAAGTCAGAGCACAAAAACCTTTTTGTAACAAAGTATCGATTTCTGCTGTCCCTGTATCCATACATTATTAGCAAACAAAATATCACCATGCTACACAGTATCCATTTTTCCCCCACCCCTAGTGTGTGTGTGCATGTGAGTTTGTGTGTGCGTGTGTGCATGTGCGTCCCAGGCAGGAGTCAGCAGCAGACCTCATCCTCGACGCCCACTCTCACTCCCTCTAGCTGAATGGCACCATGGCAACGGAAAGATCCAGCCAGCTGAGCAGGCGACCGGGCCAAGTGTGTGTGTGTGCTGGAGACACACACGTATAAATTGTTGTGACTTTTAATTTAGGCAAACACATGGCTGCATCTGTGTGTGTGTGTGTGTGTGTGTGTGTGTGTGTGTGTTTGTGTTTGTGTTTGTGTAGGTGTGTGTGTGTGTGCGTGTCTGCATTGTTGGTGTCAGTATGGAAGACTGCAACATGACGGTAAACCTCGATGCTGAAAAGTCATTCGACGGCGTTACTCTGACGTTTTTATACCAGAAACTGAAGAAATGTGGGCTGAAGACCAGCCTGTTAGTGGGTAACGAGTCAGGATGATCCAGAGAGGTGGACAGTCCTCTCCCTGGATTTACAAATGAAATTTCTCCCAGGATTACTGGACTTATTTCAGTCGCTACCCAACGAGGTCCCAGCGACTCTACTTACAACACGGGACAAAGTTTTCTTCAGGTTCATAAGGAACGACCAGAGGCCGAGGATCAAGACTGAAACTCTACAACTACCAGAACATACAGGAGGTGCCGAACATTCAAACAGACTCCACCTGTGGTCTGTGGGCGTGCCACGGATGGTGAGGCTACAGGGAAAATCTCAGGAAGGTTAGTTTAAAGTCCTGCTGCAGACGGAGACAGACGCTGTGACCCAAAGATATAAACAAAAGGGAGAGCTTGGAGTACTTCGATGGGTGGATTACGACAGGTACTTGATTCCAAATACTTGGAGGCAAAGTGGATATCAGCACTGTGTACAGTGATAAAAGATGAGAAAGTTAAGTTAATTAGTAAACTTAGATAAAAGTAGGATTATTGGAACCTTGTACAATTCAAAGAAATATAGAATAACATCTACATGATACCATCAGCAGGTGGAGCGAGAGGAGCTGGGTGTAGACGTTCCTGAGACGACTGGTTGGATATACGGAGAACATCGTTGGAGGAACTGGATACGATTGCTTGTCAGCCCCAAAACAGGAGTAAGTTTTTCTGTGGAGCAGGAAACCACTGTCACGCCTTCTGGCTCCGCCCCCGAGGTCATGTATGGTGTTGTATTTACACCATGACGTACATTTGCACACATTTGTGTCCTTATGTATTTATACCTGTATCTCTATACTTATCTATTCTGCTTCTGCACTCTTTTTATGTGTTAGATGTTTGCTGCTATGACAACAACTTCCCTCTGGGATTAATAACGTCTGCCTGACCTCATGTAGGTCGAAGAGCTGGAAACATCGTGTCAACAGGAGACGCATATCTGTGTAAAAGCCATTACGAGGAGGAGGTACGAATCCGACGCTCCAAAGCAGGAGGCTGGAAGGAGGATTCAACAGACACACAAGACAAGACTTCACAGAAAAGGACCAAAGTCCTGTGTCAACAACCCGTTTTTCTTTCCTCCCTCTGTTTACTGAAAATCAATAAAAATAAAGTGTTAAAAATACATGAATGTATGAAAACATTGATGTACACTGATGTTTGCTTGTGTTTTATTAGGTTTGTGTTCATTTCTGTAGGTTTCATTCCTGGGAGTCACCTGTTCGTCTAAAAACTGAACAGGTGAGGCGGCTCAGCTTCATTCTGGTTTGGGGGCTCTTCAACTGGTGGTGGTGGTGGTGGTGGTGGGGGGGGGGGGGTTGTTACATCTTGCAGGAGGTCTCCTCTCTTCAGGAACTCTCTCTGCAGGAGGGGGAGATACAGGAGAGGTGGAGGAACATCTCAGCCTGGGCGTCTATTGTCTTGTGTAGTCTGGAAGATGAGTGGATGACGGGGTGGGGGCAGTTTTCTCTTAGGTGGGGTCAGGTGGCGCTGCTGTTCTGGTCCCCGGTGGGCCTGGGCCCCCTTTCCCTGGCGGGTTGCGGAGTATGGGGGTGCCTACTGGGGTCAACGGGGGAGCTGGCCCCAGGGAGGGGTCACTTGCCCCTCCCTTCCTTCCCTCCCCACCTCCATCTGTCTCCCTCTTCCTGCTCCACCACAATCACCCACACATGCAGGGCCTTGGGGTAAAGGTGTGTCACCAGGGTGCAGGGGAGGCACCCCCCCCCCCCTGTCCCCTTCTGGCTGCCTGTGCCTCAATTTTATCCCACAACTTAGACATTCACATTACTCACACTCTCATAACACATACATATAGGATCTTGGGGGTGGGCACGCTACACGTTATCCAAAAGACCATCAGGGTGTACACCTCACCCCTGGCGTCGTTGCCCACCTCTCAATTTTAAATACACGTAGACACTGAGGTCTATCAGGAGGGGCTATGTGCTTACCTGCTGCTCTCTGGCAGGTAGCTCCATGCCCTCCTGGGTTTTAAATGCACCTTAGAACACACATGCATCAACACTACATATGAGCGGGCGGAGGGAGGTTTGGAGTCTTCTCACACCCCCGTTCTCTGCAGCCTGCTGGAGCGGGGGGGCCAGGAGGAGGAGTTGGCCGTCCGACTGGGGTCTGGAGTTTGGGGCCTCCCTGCTGCTGCGGAGTCGGGCCGGTCTGCTTCTCCCCACCGCAGGGAAAAGGGTAACACCACCTGGGCCTGGGTGCAGTTCCCCCCTCCAGGGGCAAGGGTACCTAGACCCGGTTCTTAGAGTACGCTTGGGGAGTGTGATTGTGTGTACAGCGTCTCTTTATGTCTGTCTCCATGTTGGGTGAGTGCTGAGTAATTGCATATGAGAGCATGAGGGTGGGAATGGATGTTTGTATCTGTGTGTGCCTGTATGTCTGTGTCCATATGTCAGGTCGGGTATCAGACGCCACCTCTCTGGGGACATCTCAGGTCCTCCAAGGTTTGGAGGCCTATCTACCCCCACCCCTTCCCCTACCAGTGGCAGACGCCCTCAGACATCGGTGCGTTGGTGGTTCTTTGTGTCCGGGGCTGCGCGCTCAGGTAGGCGCTCCTGGTGGCTGCTTGTTGGGGCCTGGAGCCTGGGGCTCACTCGGGCCACTTCGGGGGTGGGGTGCCCTCTTTGCTCTTTGCTTTCTCTTTTGTTTTCTCTTTTTTTTTCTCTCTCAACAGGTGATCCAGGTGATTGATAAAAAAACAAAAAAAATGAATGACTCCCCCTGCGACCTGTGTGACATGTGCATGGGTAAAGTGTGAAGGGGTCAGCTGAGTCACTGAGGTGTTACAGATGTGGTTTTTGCCACAGACTGTATAAAAGATGAACGTAGCTCAGGGGCCTGAGTGGCCACCAGGGGGCAGTATCCATGGTTACAACATTTCTTCTGGTCCTGTAGAAGAAACCGCCCCTCGGTGACATCACCGCTTAGCTGTGTCCCAAAACGTAGGCGGCATCGTTCGGAGATCCGGCCTTCGCGGTCTACGTGGGCCGGGTCCTCTGAAGACCGAGAAGGCCGGAAGTGTGAGGCTGTGAAATGTGACGGTCGAGCCTTCAGATCTGCGTCACCGCTGACTCGGTGGAGTTTAATAAACTCGCCGTCTGCTCCTTGCTGTCTAAAATATAACAGGACACTGGAGTAAACTCTCGACCGTCTCACACTTCTGTTTAATCAGTTTTCTGTTTGACGTTTATTCAGCTGTGTGAAAAATCCCGGAGGAACCCACCCGATGGATTAATAAAGTTTTATTTAATCTAATAATCTAATAACTTTGATCTCAGCCAAACCGATTTACTCACAAACAAATAAAACACCGAAAAAAGTTATCCAAGTGACTTCTATATCATGTTTAACCTGAGTAGCGAAAGACAGCGATGAAGCCGGAGTCCGCTGCTCTCGCCGGCTCGAGTGACCATTGAACCCCCCGGTCAGCTATCGAGCTGGTGGGTAGCAGATGCTCCGAAAACGTCGGCACACTTTTGCAAATATGCGATATCTTGATAAACCGAGCAGATATTTGATGTTTACACAGCTACATTCACACCTGAAAATATGTTAAAACTTTATTTTGTGACCCAGAAAGATTAATAAGAGTAATTTTAAAACTTAGTAGCGCCGCCATTGTTGGAAACTGGAATTGGCTGGGCCGCGCTATGAATTCTGGGATATGGTGGGCCACGAAGGACACGCCTGACCCATCCTTCAAATTCAGGGAAAAGGAGGACGCATTTGAAGGAGTCGACGAATTGGGACAGCCTTCGGCGCGTCGCTGTGACGTAATCGGTCTACAAATGCGGCCTCAGGATGATGCAGCCGACGTTTTGGGACACAGCTCATTCATACTGAATAAAACTTGAAGGACTTTCATGCACATGCTCACTGACTGCTGGGCTCTGATTGGTGAGTCGTTAGCCTACAGCTTCACGGTCAGATCCACGCCTTGCTAGGCGTCACGCAGGCGACTTCCCCTCAGCCTGCTCATGCTGACTTCACAGGTGTGTGCAGTGGGACGTTATCTTGCACTCTCCTGCAGCGACAGCGAGCAACAGGCTGTGCGCGGCGTGGAGACTGCATACATGCGTCACGCCCTGAGATGACAGCGCGGTATCTCTGTCACCAAATCACCAGACCACACTGTGGACGATGGCAACACATTTTTAGAGTTGACAGGCAGAGAGAAAGATCCCAGCATGAAAGTCCACCGCCGGCTACAGTCCTGCAGGCGTCCATGCTGGGATCGATCAGATGCATAAATCACGCTTAAGTGCGTACGCCTCGCATTTGTGATGGTTTCCACAGATTTAGCTCCGTTAACGTTCGTCTGTTTCAGCTGCGATGACTCGAGAAGCTCTGCTGCTGACGGATGCTGCAGGGTCACATCTGTGACTTTTGGCTTGTGTCACGTGATCAGCCCCTCGCGCATTTCACCGACGACGCCTCAGACAACGGTTGGCTTCCACCGCCTGCCTTGGCCTCCCGGACAGAAGGAGGACAAACTGGCGTGTTTTGAAACACACTTTCACTTCCCGTGGTGGAAGGCTATTTTCATCCTCCGCTCGAGTTCCTCCTTTTCTCTCTGATTCCTACGGGGAAACTCGGGGGCCTCCACGAAACACAGAGACGCAAACATAACGGCCGAGTTTGGACTGAACACCAGCTGTTTGTAGAAAAACAGGCTTTCATACCGACATCTTTCAAAATAAAGTCCTTATTTCTGCTCTGACACTTTATTTTTCCAGACTTTTACTCACTTTAACTTTACCAAACAGACATTTTTGTGTTTGTATTTTTAAAAACTCACTATTCTATATTATTGCTCTAATTCTTACAATCGTATCTTGTTCTTCACCTCTGCAGGTGCAGCAGGAGACAAAGCTGTGATGAAGCTTTTTCAGGGAGAGCTTCAGCCCAGGCGGGTGCACAACAGCAGGGGTCACGGGGGCACGCAGTCTGTTGGAAGGTGGCGAGGTGCCTCGTGCTAACGTGTACGTTAGAGGTTAAAGGGAGTAAGGCCTGTAAGAGGGAGTGAGCAGCGGCGTTGCTCTGAGCTGATGTTTTGGGTCCGTTTGCAGGAAGATTTCTTTGTGAACGTGAGGAAAACGAACCCGTCACACTTTCCTCTGAAAACAGTAGCACGCCGTTTGTTGCTGGTTTAACCGTCAGCTGTGCTCAATGGCGTTCCTGAGCAGGAAATAAGGCCGACCACCTGAGAGGTCTCCTGGAGAAACCAGCAGTTTCGTGGCGCTGCGATGTCTTCTTCTGTGGTAGCAAGGCTTAAATGAAGAGAGGTCCCATTGTGGTTTTACCATCTCCGTGTCTCACGCCTCAGTTCTTCCTCTGTCAGAAACTTGGTGTTCTCTGTTCTGATTGGCTGCCCCCCACAAACAGAAGGTTTGAACAGCAGTGAGTACACGCCCCCTCTCTGTGACATCATCATCATCAAACTGAAAACACGAGTACAAACCAGAGCAGCCTGAACACACAGACATAATGACAGGACACAGGTGAGACGCACAGGTGAGGCTAAACAAACAGCGAGGTGAGGGGAAGTAAACAAAGGTTACCACAATAAAACAGGAAATAACTAAACAGGCGAACGTCACAAACTGAGACCTGGAAGATAAGGAAGGCGGAGCTCTATAACGACAGATACCCGATGACATCACTAAGCAGGGCTCTAGACTAACGTGATTCCAGGGTTGCACCGGTGCACCTAAGAAAAAAAGGTGCACCGGCACAAAAGTGAGGTGCACTTTTACATGCACAGTTTTGGGGGAAAGTTGCCGTCCATACAGACACTATTGATTTGTAAATGATGAACAATCTGTCAACACAAAGTTCTTTATTTGGAGCTCAGTTACAAGAAAGAGAAGTTACTGAAAAACTGCTCGTGCTTAAAGTGCGTTGGCTCTCTTTGGTAATACTGCAGACGATGTTAAACTTCATCATCACATCGGCTCCTCTGACGACCAGGGGGGGGGGGGGGGCACTTGGGCATTTGTCGCAGCACATAATGTGTTTCTGGATGCACTGCTGCTCTCTCAGCGCTCAGAGGTTGATGGCTGTGTGTCAGATCAGGCCAAGAAAAAGTCATCAATCGTTCTTTTCATCTGTTCTCATCACCCACAGCTACGTCCACTCTGTGGGCCCAGGCTGCTCACCCGGGCTGGGCATCATCACTGATTTCTATACTCCAGCGTGATTTTATCAGAGTGAATTCATGTTTATCAAACGTGAAGTGTAGTTTGGATCTTCTTTTGCTGCTGGTTCAATGAATTTTGGGTGGAGAGAGAGAAAACCTGCAGCTCAGAATCGAGCGCAAAAAAGACGCAAAGCGCGGCCTCGCTGTCATCAGAGTCAGCGAGCTGTCGGCTTTCAGCCCCGACGGCATGTCCGTGTACGGGCCGTCCTGTGAGAAAGCTGCGAAAGAGAACGCTGATTCTGATTCGTCGGTCCGCTCTGTGTTTACGTCTTTGTGTCCGTGACCTGCTCTCATTTACCGTTTGGTGGTTGTTGAAATATTTTTGAGAGCTTTAACCTGAGATTCTGGCGTTTCTGGCAAAACACATTTATATTTAAAAGATTCAGGATTTAATGAATCGATATCGCTTTATTCAAGCTGCTCACCTCTATCCGCCTGCACTTTCAAATACACACAAAGGACCACGGCCAATCACAGAGGTCCCACCCCTGACTATCTCTGAGTGGGACACATGATGTGTGTCAGTTGTTGACCACACGGAGACTTGCAGAGTTGCAGAGACCTTTTTTTTTGTTACTGGAACAGTTGGACCAAGGATTTTTTTTAGTTGCACCACTGAAAAATTTGGTTGGATTTGCGACTAGATTTCACTCTGGAGCTCTGCTGAGAGTCAAACACCTGGAAGTGAGGATACAAACACAGGAAATACACGAAGGTGAGAGAAGTAAATATAAAAGACTCAAAGTCTAAAACATAAAACCCTGAAAACAGCAGACTCAGGCTGACGGACTTTATTTGGATGTGAGTGATGTCATAGTGGTGGTTTCCATCCTTTATTTACAGTCTGTTTGATCTACTAGTGGTTCATACAGCAGCGCTCAGATTAGCAGGTGTGTGTGTGTGTGTGTGTGTGTGTCGTAGACGAGCTCACACACTAACTGTGAATAAAATGCAGTTTGTTTTCTTTGGGTCACGTGACTCGTGCACGCCGTGAAACTCACGGTGAATTTTTTTTAAGAGACGTGAACTGGTGAAGCTTTTAATGACGTCACGTCGCGTTCACCTGTCTGCCGCTGCTCTGGTGGGCAGGAAGTACTGATTTGCTCATATTTGACGCTTCCTGCTTTCCGCGCGCTCAGGACGGCCCCACGCGCCCCTCCGCTCTGCAGCCGCTGGGTGGAGGAGCAGAGGAGGAGCAGGAATCAAACAGGTGTCCGGTCAGCTCCATCAGCCCGCAGGAGGAGCTCCGCATCGACGGTGATGAACAGCCGAAAGCCCGCAGCCTCCTGACCGACAGCGGAGCTCGCAGCAGGAGGAGGTGACCGACTGCTCCGCGCTGTAACAGGTGTGTCTGAGGAGCGCGGGTCACCCCCGCCCCCCCCACACCGGAGCAGGAGCTCCGTCTCCTCTCCTGGACATCCCAGAGGCGCTCACTCGTGTTTCTGCAACACAGGAGGAGGAGGAGCAGGAGAGGGGAGGCTTTTTTCTCAGACGGCAATTTAAAAACGGAGGAGGCGTGCTCTCCTGTCGGACACGTTAGCGCCTCTGCCCGCTGTCAGCTGCCCAGTGTCGGCCGTGTTTGAGCTCACCGGGTCCGGACTCGTTTCTCCCCCCGGCGCGGAGGCAGGGAGCCGCCGCGTGTCCGGTGGATCCGTCAGACCCGGACGGTGAGCGGATTCGCGCACGAGCGGAGCGGCTCTCCCTCCCGTCCCAGCCGGTTATCATGGCAACCAGGACAGCCGGGAGCGCGGGGGACACGGTGACGGCCCCCGCCCTACAGCGGGCCCGGGCCCCCGGGGCTCCCGCGGAGGAGTTCCAGGACTGGTGCCTGCGCACGTACGGAGACTCCGGTAAGACGAAGACCGTGACCCGCCGCAAGTACAACAAGATCCTGCAGACGCTGCTGCAGGGGGACGAGGAGAACAGCCACGCGCTGTTCCTGCACGAGAAGAGCGGAAATCACATCAACGCCAAGTTCAAGTTCTGGGTCAAATCCAAAGGCTTCCAGGTCAGGACGCTGCCCGACGCCAAGGGCGGCTCCGCGGGCGGCCCGGTGCTCTACGTGCCCATCAAGGCGGCGACGGTTAGTGACGGTTCCTCTTTCTGCCACAGCTGTGTGTGTGTGTGTGTGTGTGTGTGTGTGAGAGAGAGAGAATCAGGAAGTGAGAGTGAAGCTGCACTTCACCTGGCTCACTGCCACCTGTTCCACCTGAGCTCAGTTTCAAAGTAAAACCAGCAGAACTATTCAAACTACTGAAACTTTATTTATACAGGACATATTCAGGGGTAGATGTGTTTTTATTAAAAAACCAAACAGTAAAGGTGAGAGGAGGTGATGATGATGAGGATGTTTGAGGAGGTGCACACGATGCTGTTTGTGATTTCTCTTTATAATGAATCCTGCGCATCTTTTTTATTTCCACGTACAAACCTCACGTTTCCTGTTCACAGTGTAAATGTTTGTCTTTGAACTGATTTGTGCTCTAAATGTGAAAAGTTAGAATTTCTCTGGACGTCACACTGATGATTATTAGCTGATGCTGGTGAACGTGCCCGCGAGGCGTCATTAGTCAGATTAATCTCATTAGTCTCCTGATTGGATGTTCAGATGATTGAGGCCTTTTCTGTGTGTGTGTGTGTGCGTGTGTGTCTGTGTGTGCGTGTCTGTGTGTGTGTCTGTGTGTGTCTGTGTGTGCGTGTCTGTGTGTGTGTCTGTGTGTGTCTGTGTGTGTCTGTGTGTGCGGATGCCTAATGAAGCTGAAACAGGCTAAAACGCTGTAATATAATATAATCACTTCTCTTCACAACAAACACCTGAGCAGAGCCGTGGAAACGTCGGCTACCTTTGAACTGGATCCTTTTATAAACCTGTTTCACTGCTCATGTTTACGTTACATCCCATAATGATTCCTGAACTCTGAACATGTGGATGCTTTCATAGATAAAATGATTCTGACACTGTAACAAAGCTACAAACAGTCGCCGCATCGACTTCAAATCCATGGATATCTCCTCAGGTTTTTCTTTCAGTTGAGCTAATTTCCACAATAATTCAAAGTTCACGATTGAGAAGACGCTGCAGAAGAGAAGGGTTCAAAGCCCTGAAGCTCCCCGCCATCACCTGCTAATTTAACGCAGTCCATATTGTTCTGAGCGGCGGCTCGGTCTACGCTCAGGTGAGGTGGATAACAGCACGTCCGCTCAGCTGCGGCTCTCTCAGTCACTGACGCTGAAAATCAAACCCTGGTCAAGCGTTGCACCCGCGTGGACGTCTGTGGGAAGATTAATGAGCTCGTCTTCACACGTTTATGACGTTTCGTGGTTTTTTAAAAACACATGCTGCATATGAAACATCCCGGTGCCCAGCAGCGAGGTTTGGGCTTTCACCGGGAATGTGATGGAAAATATCTGTATTTTATTTAAGTGGGTTTAATGCACAAAAGCCTGAATAGATCTTTGTCAGGTGGAGTAACAGTGAGGTAGACGCTACAGTGATGCACAGATCAATCCTCACTGAAACCACAGCCTGATACAACGACATCTGTGGGAGACTGTGGGAGGCTCTCCCTCCTGACGCTCCGCCCTCATCGTTCCCGCTCTTTGTCCCGATGTTACGTCGCCGTGGATCTTCTGGTGTGTCAGTGACTCTGGGCTGATATCAGATGTATTTTTGGGATCATCCAGGAGTAAAAGCACAATTTATCTAATAATAATTTATTGATATTTAATAGAAACTCTTTAGTGTTTCATTCCAAACTTGATTTAGATTTATTCTTCACACTTTGTGACACTGTGGCGTCATTGATGTTGCTGCACAGTATCAGCTCTGTTCGTGGGCATCGTCGTGACAACCTCCAAGCATTTCATCCTGATGCCTGAGGCCAGTCAGGGTGCCTAGCCTGTACAGGTCTGTCCCTCCATGGGTATGCCTCCCCAGAGCACACATGTGCTCAGGTGAAGCTGCTGTCATCTGTGAAAAGCGCAGTTCTGGTATTCTATGGCAAACCCCAACGCTGGGCAGTGAGCCCACGTCGGGCCCTCGGGCCCCCGATGAAGCCTCTGTTTGCTCAGAGACATTCACACCAGTGTCCTGTGGAGCTTTTCCAGAGCTGATCCTCGTCCTGCTGCCACAAAGCAGCCGATACTGGCCCTGCTGATGGGTTAAGGCCTTCTACGGCCCTGTCCAGCTCTCACAGTATCTCCTCCATGTTCCTGAGACTTTGCTGGGAGACACAGCAAACCTTACTGTGGGCGATCGTGGCTCAAGAGTTGGGAGTTCGTCTTGTAATCAGAAGGTTGCCGGTTCGAGCCCCGGCTTGGACAGTCTCGGTCGTTGTGTCCTTGGGCAAGACACTTCACCCGTTGCCTACTGGTGGTGGTCAGAGGGCCCGGTGGCGCCAGTGTCTGGCAGCCTCGCCTCTGTCAGTGCGCCCCAGGGTGGCTGTGGCTACAATGTAGCTGCCATCACCAGTGTGTGAATGTGTGTGTGGTTGTGTAAAGCGCTTTGGGGTCCTTAGAGACCAGTAAAGCGCTCTACAGACCATTTACCATTTACTGATCCAGGAGGAGCTGGATTACCTGTGGAACCTCTGCGGGGGCCAGGTAGGGCCTCATGCTACCACCAGTGACACTGAGCAGGAAAGATGAGGAGGGGAACTGTCAGAGACCTCCATCCGGGAAGCTTTCCTGTTTGGGGCTTTGCTCCTTGTTAACCCTGACCGGCTCGATATCTCAAAGTTTAATTAACGCGATGCTAAACTCAGTGTGTCTCTGGTGTGAGTGGATAACCAAGTCCACCAACAACCCCTCAAACTTCTTCTTAAAATGGGAAATCGTATCTTGTGTGTTTATCTCAGTACACGTGAGACGGATGAAAGATTCTGTCAAATAATTTAACTCAATTTTATTTATAAATCACAACAACAGGCAGTTGTAGATCCTATAATAATAGATGCAGAGAAAAACCCAACAACCATATGACCCCCTATGAGCAGCACTTTGGTGACAGTGGGAAGGAAAAACTCCCTTTTAACAGGAAGAAACCTCCAGCAGAACCAGGCTCAGGGAGGGGCGGGGCCATCTGCTGTGATTGGTTGGGGTGAGAGAAGGAAGACAGGACGGGTAAATAGAAATCACATCTATCCAGATGTTTGACCCTCCAAACGTCGCTGCTGGTCAGTTTTCCGCCCTCGTTCGCGTCCACAGTTGTTGGTTTAGTGTTTTTGGAGATCCTTCAGTCACAACGTGGCGTGTTATTGGAAACCAGTTAGCTAACCTCCTGCTACAAACAGAAAGACCACAGGTCCACAGACCCCGTGGAGACGCTGAGTCTCCTTTAGGTTTCAGCCTCGTGTTTGCACGCCGAGCAGGCTCTGGTCACATGACCTGCACCTGCTGTACGGCTGTAAGAAATGTGCTGTGTGCTGATGTTTGTCCACGCAGAGCTCTGACGGTAAAAGCAGAATCTTAAACAAATTACAGGAATCCAGATGCATGAACGGCGAGCGCAGAGCGTGACACGCTGGGACGTCACCTGCAACACCTGAGTGAAGCTCACGTTTGACATTTCCCCGAAGATAGAAGGTCTAATAACTGTGAGGTTTTATCTGATCATTGTTCCTGAGTTTGGCTGATTTTATGAGCTGAAAGACGAAGAAACTGTTTCATTATTATTTAATAATTATTCAAATATTCCTAAATCATAACCATCCCTAACGTCCACTGACCCCGAGTCTGTGGTAACAAGATCATTTCACTTTAATCTGAAATACGTGTGATCGACATGTTTTACCCAACTGATGTTAGCGCTCTGCTAACGTCACGCAGTGTCCAACTTAGACACTTTGTTGCTATATTTAGCGGGTTTTCAGACCTCCTTACCAACGTTTTCTCAAAAAAGCGACAAATCTGGCGACTTTTCAGGTGTTATTGGAGACTTATGACGACTTTTCTGGTCCTGGGTCATGTGACCCAGTATTCTGAGTTTCTTGATGTTTTTGTTATTCCTTTCAGTCTAGTTTCATTTCAGTTTATCTAGTTACGTTCTGTCATGCCGAGGTTACAGTTTTACTTCATGATTTATCCCCATTGGTCTCATCCCTGTGTGAAGTCTTCTGTGTTTATCTGTCATGTTTCATGTCCAAGTTTTCTTTGTTTGTCAAGTTCGAGTCATGTCTGGGTCTCGTTATGTTTCCTGTCTTATTTTGAAGGATCCTTGTGTTTTTTGTTTATTGTATTTATCTTCACGTCTCCTGTCCTGTCGTTATGTTAACTGTTGTCAGCTGTTTTCCCCATGTGATTCCCCTGATCATTCCTTATGTGGACTTAATCCGTGTGTTTCTGCTCAGTCGGGGTCAGATCGTCTGTTATCCTCATCTTTTCATAGTTTCCGTTATTGTGTCACTGTTTCATAGCCTGCCTGGTTACTCTTTGTTCATAGTTCCTTCACAGAGTGTCTCCTTAGTTTTCCCAGTTTCAAGCACGTATCGTCTTACTCTCAACAAGCAGCGGTGCTGCCGTGGGCACCTCGCCCGTGCCAAAGCGCTCACGGGCGGCGGATCGTCCTCACGCAGCAGTCGCCCCCAGCTGCAGCTTCACCCCTACACGAAGCCGCTGCTCCCGTCCTGACTGTAACGCCGTCAGTTCTTCTCTTACTGTTACTGATGTCATTTAGTGACTTTTGGGACAGCCAATAGCAATTTTCCTTACTGAGGAGTTGGCGTCACTGATGTCACGCCGACCTGCTGACCTTCAGCCTCAGAATGATGAATGAAGATGATGTAGGCGACTTTATCGTGGTCAGGGTGTCAAATTAATACCATGGTAACGACCACGACTCGAGGCTGTGTTCATCGTTCATATACAGGCTTTGCTCTCCTTGCTCGCGCCCAGTAGCGGCGTCCCGCTGTCGCTCTGACCGCTCTGATGTTTGTTTGTGTTTGTGTTGTGCTCGCTGACCGTCTGTTTCTGTGTCGTCTGCTACCTGCTGAGCCAGCTGACAAACACTAACCAGGATCTCACCGCCGCCTCGAACGAGCAGCTTCCTGTCTGACGGCGTCACGCTGAGCGGGGAATGACCCGAGCGGATCAACAGCTGATCACACACACACTGACTCACAGGTGGTGTGCGTGCAGGTGAATGAGTCACACACTGAGTGTAGCACAGCTGCTGCTCTCACGTTGCAGCGAGTTGTTACTGACGGCTGCGACGGCGTTTGGAAACACGCTTCCTGTCACAGCGAAGTCGAATACTCCAGCCAGCAAATGGAAATGCTTCACATCATAATCCATGTGACGATGTGACGGCCTCCTCTCCTCCTCCTCAGTTTTACCCCTCAGCTGTGAAAGGCTGTGCGATGGACAGGTGGGCGAAGCCTCGGCTGGCGGTCCTGGTGCTGCTCGCTGTAACGGCTCATGGACCTGCTGCAGGTTCTGACCCTCGAGCTCACAGAGGGTCTCCAGAGCAGAAGCAGGACTCTCTGCAGACACGAGCACAGTCTGCAGAGCACGCCGCTCGCTTTAAACACGCTTATAGTCAAAGTGCTAACGTACTGCACACCTGTAGCTTCTGCCAAGTAGCACAAAATCTGCAATCTGAGCGACAGACAGCAGATGATCTGTTTCAATTAGCAGAGAAGTTTGAGCTTAATTATCCAGCTGGAGTCTGTGGTTGGACACAGTCACCTGAGGATCACGCAGGACTCTGACTGAGGTAAAACACTGACTGCAGACACGTGTGAGTATAATCAGCACTGTGACGTCAGGCTTTGTTTCCACGATGGAGAACGCAGCCATCAGAATTCACTTCCTGTAATGGAAGCAGAGTCTGGGGACGAGGGGGACGACTCGCCCGTCGCTGGGGCGTGGTGAAGGCTGTCCTGGCTGACACGTCTCTGCTGCACTGTGTGGATGAACAACGTTCAGCTTCAGGGTGTTTTCTGAGCAGCAGCGGGACCACGTCTCTATGCCACGGTGGCGTTGGTTGGTTGGGGTAATAATGTAAAAAAGTGTATTTTTTAAAAACCATTTTAAGGTGAGTGAAGCTTGTTTGTGTGTTTGCTGCTGGTGACAGTAAACTCTGGTACTGACGCACTCGGAGGCCCCAGGAAACACTGATGGTTTGTAGACTAATAATAGCTGCTATCTTTGCGCTGGTGTCAGGCCCATGTGATGACTACTTCCTCTGTCGGCCGTCTCCAGCTGGAGCAGCAGACGTCGGCCTGTTTCGAGCACGAACGGTTAAACGGCGACTCTGTGAACAGATGAAGCGCTCACGGTGGGAAAACGGCGCTCAGCCTCTGACCTGCTGTTCTTGTTCAAAAGTTTTCCATAAATCGGAGAAGCAGCCGGAGTCCAGCGAGCGCACGTCACTGGTCTCGAACCGGTGCTGATGATTCATGAGTTAGGAAACATCAGAGGAAGCTGTGACGAGAAGCTTGTGTGTGTGTGTGTGTGCGTGTGTGTGTGTGTGTGTGTGCGCGTTTGTGTGGCAAAGTGTTTCTGCGCAGTGTACCAGGGGCACGGAGAAAAGTTGTCGTACCATATGCACGAGGAGTGTGTGTGTGAGTTTGAATAAAGAGAAATTGATTGAGTCCTGAATCAGTTTTTTAATATTCATGTATTTTGTCAGAAACTATTTCAAAAACCAGCAAATGATTAAAGAGCAGATAACAGATTCCACAGAGGCGTAAACGCAGCGCGTGGATCGTTCACGCAGACACGCCGACAGCTCACAGATTCTGATGCTGCTGCACGGCTTGTTGCCGTGGTTGCACAGAAGTTAGGTGCACCCAAAGTTTTCACCCGCATCGCTTAAAACCGCAGCTTCACTTTTTAAAACTGCTGTCCATACAGGCAGTGATGATTTATAAATGGTCAACACAAAGTTCTTTATTTGCAGCACATTTCTACCAGAAAGAGAAGTTACCGTATTTTTTGGACCATAAGGCGCGTTAAGCAAAACCAAACAGGTGAGTCAAACTTGGCTCCTCCTTCTTGCTTCCTCCACTTTGTACCTTTGATGCATTAATGTTGAATCACAGCTGCTCTGCTCCTGTGTCCTACACACAGTATTACTCCGAGGCTGCAATGCTCCAACAATCCATCAAGAGGTGACTGGTACATAAAATGAGTTCGAGGCCAGGAAGCACAACCAGAATTCGTACATAAGGTGCACTTTTGAGTGAATGAAAGGATTTTAAGCCTTATAGTCCAAAAAACACGGTACTGAAAAAGTTCTTGTGCTTAAAGTGTTTCACTGAGCTGAAATTTAAATATCTCAAAATATATAAAAAGAAAGTCTAAATTAAAAATGCCTCAAAGGCTTCAAACTGAACATCTCAATATCTGAACATCTGACCTTGGAGTTTTTGAGAGTTGCAATCGATGGCTTCAGGTGTTTCTTGATTTTATTGAAGCTGAACTGAAGCTTGTATGAATCAGTAGATTTTAAACACACAAAGACACAAACGTCTTTGTTCTCTCTGTGCGTCTTTTTTTAATAAAGTGAAACAAAGAAACAAACTTTCCAAACACTAAAACACTTTAATTGGTTGGATGTGAGACAAAGAGAACGTGACTTCTTCCAACAGATTGAGCTCAAAGTCTTAATTGGTGAGGCTGAAATTAGCTGGTTGCCATGCCTTCAAAGAGTTCTCGGTAAATACGGCTCGCTGTGTTTAAAATAAGGAGCGCGGTCACCTGCTGTGCACCTTCAGCCAATTAAAACTAGAATAAACTTTCTTCTTCCACTTTGTTTAATATGAGAAAAACGAGCCTGAAATTAAGCGTTGAAGAAAGAACTCGATGCCGTTCTCTCACCTCCCGCCTTCAGCTGATCCCCAGACTCAAAGCGGCGCTCTGCTGTCGCGGCGCGGCGCTCTGCTGTTACAGGCGTTGCGTTTTCTTTCGTCTTTGTTTGCAGTAAAAGTGCAGCTTCTGTTCAAACATGACAGGAAACCTGTGTCACTGTTAGTAACGTTAGATTCAGTCATTAATGCTCATTTAGGGTTCATGTGTGAAAGAAAGGTGAGGTCAAAGGTCAGAGTAACGTGATACTTAGAAGCCACGTACATCGTTCCTTATGCATCAGTACAAACACAGAACTCGGGGCGGGGCTGGATGGAAACGTTTGGAGGGTCGTGAAGTCGAGAGCTGGTAACCACGAGCATCGTGGTCGTTAGCTGCAGCGCTGCGGTCAGGCTAAGGCTAGCAGAGGGAGGGCGGAGGATGGCGGTCCTGCATGGACAGAGACGAGCGTTCACACTGAGATTGTGCTGCGTGTGCACACAGCTGATCAGAGCGCCGCTGAAGAGTTTATTCACAGAAACAAAGCGGCGCCAGGAAGCCCTCACCTCCATCGAGCGAGGGGGCGCTCGGCCTGGACGCGGCGATGTTTTCACAGGAGGAGCGACGTTGCCGTGTGCGTCCGAGCGTTGAGGTTCTGCGCTCCCTCAGAGAGGAGCAGAGCTGCTGAGAACCTCCGCGTGGATCCTCGCTCCGTTACCTTCACTGAGCACGCTCAGATCACCTCCCCCTCCATGTTCTCCTGTTGCTATGGTGAACGTCTCCTTTGGCGATGGTGAAAAGAAATTAACACCAGTCTTAATTAGACTGCGAGGCTTCAATTTCCACCTTCATTCCTCCTCCTCCTGCTGACCTTCTCCTCCCTCTTGTCCCCCCCCCCCACCACCACCACCACCACCACCTGACAGGCAGGCGGCCATATTAACAGCCGCCACCAGGCATCATTAACGTGAGCCGTCAGTCAGAGAACCGAGTGTGCTGGTTGGACGGCTCCCAGACGAGCTGCAGTAAAGTCTGCTTTGAGTCAACACATGTTCGCGTGAACACGCCACACGGTGAGCGAGGAGGGCGGCGCTTCTGAACGCAGTTCCAGTCTTTGGTAGAGTCTGTGTTAACCGACGGGTGGAGCTGCTGTGCGTCACCACGCCGCAGCTACGACCCCATTACTGCACGAGGAAGCTGCAGGTGGTCATGTTTCAGACAAACTACAATCACGTGTGGGCTCTTTGTGTGGAAGCGATGCTTCCTCACATGCAGCAGAGACCGCTCGGTCGGCGTGACGAGGCGACGGCGCCAATACGATCGTGTTTGGCCCCGACGGTCTCCGTCACGCTTGTGGAGATGATTCTGCCTCGGAGCAGGACAGCAGCTCAGCGACCGCTCAGGTGGTTTTCCCATCATGCTCCTGCGTCGCTCATTTCATCACGAGTATCAGAGCGCCGTCATGGTCGATTCACCGAAGAGGTGGAAACTGATTAAAATCAGCAGAGAGAAGCTGCGCGGCGTGCAAACTGTAACTGTGTATTTGTGCTGCGCGGCACAGCTGCTGCACAATATGGTCGCACACTGTGTATGAACACATGAAATAACAGGTTAATGCTTCTAACCGACCTTCAGCACGTCACTGGTGTGTGTGTGTGTGTGTGTGTGTCTGCACTTCCACAGCAGCACCTGTTCATGTGTGAAGGCTGCGTGTGGCGCTCTGATAGGTGTGAGCGGTGTGTTTGTGGGTGTCGGGCTCTCCCTCTGCCGTGTTTGCTCATGAACCGTGGCGGTGGGTCAGGTGCAGGCGGCACTCGGGTCATCCCGTCGTCTGAGCTGCCCATCGAATCCGGGCTGCGTCTCCTCTTATGCTAATCTTTAAAGCGCTGCCAGCCTGCAAAGATGGAGGATCTGATCTAAAACATTTACCCTGATCTCTCTGAAGCTTTTATTTTGACACCAGCAACTCTGCTTTGTGCGTTCTGCTGTTGTGGTCACGAGTGAAGGATGGAGCGACCAATGGATGGCTGGGACTCTCTTCCCACGCTGTCCCAGTGAAGGAAGTCGGCCTGTGCATGGATCCAGAAACACGTTGGGATGGCTGCTCGTTACCTGTGCCGAGTACAATACCGAACGCACTGCAGCACATTATTTTACTTCTGCTAACTCGTTATAAAACAGCCTCAGTACTTAAATGAAACTTCAGCATATTTTCTGTGAAGTTACAAAGTAACTATATTCACAGACAGGCTGCAGTTCACAGGCTGGTTATGGAGCTGCAGATGATGCAGAACACGACGGCGATCGTGCACATCAGCACAGTGAACATGATGCAAAGATGTACGAAGGACAGATTAATCTGAACAGTGTCATTCTTCCTTTGTTCAACAGCAGTCTGATGCTGAATTATAACTCAAGTGTCATTTCAAATCAAACACCTGACATTCTGTTTAATTACAGGGGAATTACGCCCTCGTTCACGGCTGTTCTATAAAGTGTTACATGATGAACATATACGGTCTTAAACATCATTATAACTGTTCTGAAACAAACCCAGCACAGGGGGTTGTTCTGGGTTTATTTGCAGGAAACGCGATGCTTCGATGCGTCGATGCGTCGATGCGTCGATGCTTCGATGCGTTGATGCTTTGGTTTAAACCACGGATTGGTTTTCCTTTGCACTCAGGTCTTCTCTGTGTTCAGGTGGAGCTGTTGGAGAATCTTTTGTTTTCTGGAAGGTTTTCCTGCTTTAGAGCAGGCGGGAGGAGGAGGAGGAGGAGGGAGGTGTTCTTGTGGGACAGCGGCCTTCTCATTATCACATCTTCCCACCTCCCCCCTTTAAAAAAAAAACCATACCTCTCTCCAGTATGCCTTCTCTTCCATTTTCAGCCTCCCCACAGATGCCCGCCCCCCACGCTCACCTCCTTCTCCTCCTCTGTGCCCCCTCCCTGCCCTGCTGCCAGCGCTGCTGGATAATTAGCTCAGTGCTCCTCAGAGCAGCAGTGTGTTGTTGCGTGCTCGTGTCTGCATCGTTCTCTGGCTCATCATCGTCACAGTAACCCTCTCCTCTCGTGTTGATCTGACGGGCGTCGTCATCGTGTTGAACCGCAACAATGATGTTTAAAAATGGCTGACAGGAAACGCGTCACATACATGTATGCGGTCCTTTTTGTAAATGTCAGCAAGTCCTCGAAGTTGAATCAGAACCTCCAACCTGCAGTTCCTCTGATGTCCAGCAGAGGCAGCAGTGAGTCCCATAGACTCCCATGTTAAAATAAACATGTATACACAAACTGGTCTCTGTGGATCATACACGGGCACAATGCTTCTATAACTCGCCTATTTTCATTATTAGGGGCGTGGCCTCTTTGACTGACAGGTGGATGTAGCTGCTAGCTTCACCTGAGCTGGACCTCTGGACCGTGTTGTGCTGTTGGAGTCTTCTGGAGCATTTTAATGACATCATGTGACCAATATCACGGTGGCTGTGAGGTCACTGTACTAACAGAGCGTCTGAGGAGGCGGAGCTTCATTTCTGTGTGCAGTGAGATTCTAGGGTTTTGATTGGATGTTACTGAGCACTGATTAGCAGCATCTGGCTGAGTGATATGAAATCCAAAATAGAAGATTAATGTCAAAGACAGGTTTGAACCTCTTCTACATATAATGCTTATTTAACGGGTTTGTGACTCTGAGAGCGCCGCGGTAATCAGGAAGGTCATTTATTGAACTGGGGCAGCAGCGCTCTTGGTTTCCTGGCAGGTTCTGGGTCTGGACTCTAACAGGACTGAGAGGTCCTGATGATTATGCCTCATTATGAAGATTTCACACGCACGCACCTAATAAATCTCTTGGGTTACAGCAGAAACACTGAAATCTGATCCCGTGGAGCTTCAGAGGCCGTCTTCCTCATCAGCGTGTTGCTCTGTCCACTCTGGGGAATCGGTGACGTGAGCAGAAGCAGGCGAGAGGCTGAGCAGAAGTCTAAAAGAAGTGTGGTGGGCGAGGTCTCTGTGATAGCAGGTGAAGCTTCTATTTTTGCTGCCAGGTTGGAGGTTAATTAGCCAACAAACAGCAGCAGCGCTGTTTGTTGGCTGAGGAGCAGCGTGACAGATGCAGTTAATGAAGCTTCGCTTGCTTTTCCTTTGAATGAGCCGAGCTGCTTTTAGCTTGCGTTAAACCCGCGGTGCAGAGCCCGGTGTGTTCACACCTTTCTCACAGACTGTCGGCGCTCTGGTCACACGTGTGGAAGCGTGGCGCTCTCGTCAGGCCGTGCACGGCTGTTTGTCAGGTGCTGCCTGTGTCTCACTGCTTTGAGTCAAACATAACGCTTCACGTTAGAGACCCCGCTCCTCATTAGCAGTGGCAGCTTAGTTTGCACTTTTATTAGCGAGGAGCTTCGTACAGTCCTGTTTGGACCTTGGCGTCTCTGTTTCAGGCGCACTTGTTGGTTAAGTAACGAAGGTACACAATCACATTTAGGGACAAACACTCTGTCAGATCCACATCTGTGTAGGTTCACAGTCACAATAGTCTGAGGAGCTTGAAAAAGGAGGAAACCTGACTTCCCTAAGTTTGTGAAGATGTTTCATGTCTCATCCCAGAAGCTTCATCGGTCCTAAAAACAAATAGCGGAGAGTCGAGGAACACACACATGCAAAGAAAGCTCTTAAAAGTGGCCGTCCCCACCTTACGTATCAGGTCTATCACAGTGTTTTCACCCTCGGTGTTAAGCTCTGGTGCTGATGACCCACACTTTGTTTGCACCTTGGCTCACGTGACGACTCACATGATCAGCGGTGGGTCAGCGACCACCTCCCTCCCCGCGAGGGCTTAAATACGCTTGTTTGTAGAACTGAGACGTCGTCTGCTTCTTCGAGCTGCTCGGACTCCGCTAGGTTGTGGTTTGGAGAGACGGCAGGGTGAGGCACTGCTCGGTCAGGATTGGGCAGTGGCTATATTCTATATTTTCTATATTTCTATATTCTATATTAGAAATATAGAAACTATCTAATAGATCGCATTAGTCTCGATATAGCCTCTGCCACCACATTAGATCAATCCCTCTGGGCTCCTTTGATCGGCTCCATCACCTAGTGGGGGTAGGGGGTCGTGGTTTGGTCCCGCCTTCGCTATTGTGGTTGATGTGGAGGCTGGGATGGGCTTAGGGCACCTGGAGGACGCCTAGAGACGTTATCCCTGGAGGGCTTAACCCGGGGGTTGTGTTCATAACCTGGTTAGTGGCTCTGGTCGCTCTCAGAGGTTGTTCTCCTTGTGGCTGCGTGCAGCGGGGCTGGAGGATGGTCTGTGCTGGCGGACGTAGGTTACTGGCCTGGTGGCCTGGCTGCCCCTGAGTGGATCCGGGGCGGGCGTGGGGGTTTGGGGTTCGGGGGTGCTTCGCCTCCGTGCTGGGGCTCTGGCTGGGCCTTGGGGGCTTCGGTCCTCGTCGGTGTGTCGCCGAGGTTGTGGGCGGGTGGGTGCACGGGGGCTCAGCCCTGGCGCAGGGGGCCTCTTGTGCATCGGCCTAACCGGGGGGCTCTTCAACTGGCAGGGAGGTTGTTCCATCTTTGCAGGAGTCCACTCTGCAGGTGGGGGAGAGACATAGGAGAGGTGGAGAATAAACTTAACCTGGGTGTCTGTGTCTTGTGTAGTCTGGGAGATGATTGAATGTTGGGGTGGGTACAGTTTCCTCTGCGGTGGGGTGGGGTGGGCTGCCCCGGGTCCTGTGGGGCTTGGTGGTGCTGCTGCCGTAGGCCCCGGTCTGGATGGGCCTGGGCTCCCTTGCCTTGGTGGATACCAGAGGACGGGGGTGCATATTGGGGTCAGCGGGGGAGCTGGCCCTAGGGAGGGACACCCTCCCCTCCCTTCTTTTCCTCCCCATCCCCGGCTGCCTCCCTCTTCCCGCTCCACCACACCCACCCACACAGGTAGGGCCTTGGGGTGCGGGTGTGTCACCAGGGTGCAGGGGAGACATCCCCCCCCCCCCCCCTGTCCTCTTCTGGCCACCTGTGCCTCAATTTTATCTCACAACTTAGACATCCACATTACTTACACTCTCATAACACACACACACACACACACACACACACACACACGTGTATATATATATATATATATATATACACACATACATACATACATACAGACCGTCCAGTAGGCGGTCTGTGTATTCAAACCTACCTCTGGCGCCGGTGCCCACCTCTCAATTTTAAATCCATGTAGACATTGAGGGTTCTCGGGAGGGGCCGTGCTAACACCTGCTGCTCTCTGGCAGCAGCACCATGCTCTCCCTTGTTTTAAATACACTTTAGAGCAACACGCAGCAACACTACACTTGAGCGGGAGGAGGGAGGTATGGGGTCCTCACACACCCCCGTTCTCTGCTGGCCATCGGGGCGGGGGGGCTGGGAGGAGGTGTTGGCCGTCCGATTGGCCTCCCTGCTGCTGCGGAGCCTGGGGCGGTCTGCTTGCCTCCACCCCGGAGGGAAGGGTAACATCTCTTGGGTCTGGGTGCCGTTTCCCCCTCTGGGGGCGAGGATACCTGGACCCGGGGTATAGAGTATGTTTGGGGAGTGTGATTGTGTGTACATGTCCATTTATGTCTATCCTCACGTTGGGTGAGTGCTGAGTGTTTGTATATGTGTGCATGAGGGTGGGAATGCATGTCTGTGTCTGTGTGTGCCTGTTTGTCTGTGTCTATATGTCAGGTCGGGTCTTAGACTCCACCTCTCTGGGAACTCCCAGGCCCTCCAAGTGTGGAGGCCTATCTCCCCTCACCACACTCCCTGCCGGTGACTGATGCCCTCAGGGGTCGGTGCGTTGTTGGTTCTTGGTGTCCGGGGCTGGGCGCTCAGGTCATGTGCCAGCTCACTCCCGGTGGCTACTTGGCGGGGCCTGGCGCCTGCTGCTCGGTCAGGCCTCTTCCGGGGCGCGGGGGGCCCTCGGGCCTCCGGCCTCTGGGTCTGCGGCTCGGTTCACTCTGGCACAGCTGGCTGCCGGCAGAGCCGGCGGGCACACCGGTGCAGCCCCCTCTGGCTTCTGCCCGGTGGCTACTGGGTGACCCCTCGTCTGGGGATCCTCAGCCCTTCCCATGAAGGTGGCACGGATGCCCCTCCGGTGGTCCTCCTTGGGCTCTTGCACTCTGGGGCCTCTGGATGTCTGGGGCCTGGATCTCCTCCATGCCTGCTTCATGCCCTGGGGGGGCGGGGCTATGGCTTTCTACATCCTCTAGCAGACATTACATGGGGAAACCATTTGAATACAAGCGCGCCGATCCACACAGGTGTGCACACGGGTGTTCACTGTTCGTAGACTTAAATCACACCTTTCTTGGCTGCTACTTCAAAGCACATTGTGCGCTGTCTGTCCTGCGTGCTGCACAACAACATTCAATATTTAGTATTTACTGCTGTTTACACTCAGCTAGATTAATGCGATGGTGTTGTGTTTAGTAGGTTGCTTTGTTTTGTTTTTTTTTGCTTGTTTTCTCTTTTTCTCTCAACAGGTGATCCCGGAGATATTTTTTTTTTCCCTCTTTCTCACTGTCCCTCTCCCCTTCTGTTTTTCTTTTCTTCCTCTTTCTTTCTCCCTTTCCTATCCCTCACTCATGTCTGTCCCGTCTGTAACAACTGAAAATAAAATAAAATAAATAATAAAAACAAAGGTCGATCAAATGGACCAATACGACAATGCCATGATGATCCATTTGGCAAAATAAATCCATTGGGTATCCTTGTTGGTCTTCAGACAACAATTCTGACGGCTAAAGAACCAAATGGGACAGGTGCAAAAAAAAAAAGGAAAAAAAAAAAAGGATTGGGCAGTGGCAGCTGGTGGGAGGGGTTTTAAATAGGTGGCAGCTTCACGTGTTGATCACGCGAGTATCAGGTGTTCTGGTTCATACTGAAGCACCTGCACATGTCCTGTGGACGCTTCGCCGGGTGCACCGTCACGTCTCAGTGGACTGCAGCGCGGCAGACGGTTTCCTTTCATTCACGCTGTTTCTCACGTGTTGTTGCTTAAAACGTCCCTGATGTGATGTGTCTATCAAATATTAACACCGCTCCACTTCCTGATGCTCTTGTTGGAGGCGGATCTTTGCATCGTGGAACCTGAGGGCTGTGTGTGTGCTGGATGAAGACGGGCAGAGGTGGAGGCTGAAGAGCAGGGGTGGTGGTGATGGTGTGGAGGGGGGAATTCAGTTTTCATTGAATGGACACTGTGTGTATCCTAGCAACAGGCTGGTTTGGAAATGGGATGGCGAGCTGAGCTGAGGCACAGAAAGAGGGGAAACGAGAGCGAGGCTGCTGATAATAAGAGGGTGGAGGTGAAGGTGCAGCAGGTCAGAGCAGAGAGATGGAGGCTGGGATGGAGGGATGAGGCAGCGCCGTGGAAACGAAGAGAAGAGCAAGAGGTGGAGCAGTCGCTGTAATGATTCTACACAGGACCACCAAAGACTCGGGCCACAGAGACAAAGGCTCGGTCCACAGGAGACAAAGACTCGGGCCACAGAGACAAAGACTCGGTCCACAGAGACAAAGGCTCGGTCCATAAGAGACAAAGACTCGGGCCACAGAGACAAAGACTCGGTCCATAAGAGACAAAGACTCGGCCCCCGGAGACAAAGACTCGGTCCACAGAGACAAAGACTCGGTCCACAGAGACAAAGGCTCGGTCCATAAGAGACAAAGACTCGGGCCACAGAGACAAAGACTCGGTCCACAGGAGACAAAGACTCGGGCCACAGAGACAAAGACTCGGTCCACAGAGACAAAGACTCGGTCCACAGGAGACAAAGACTCGGTCCGCAGAGACAAAGACTCGGTCCATAAGAGACAAAGACTCGGTCCGCAGAGACAAAGACTCGGTCCATAAGAGACAAAGACTCGGCCCCCGGAGACAAAGACTCGGTCCACAGAGACAAAGACTCGGCCCCCGGAGACAAAGACTCGGCCCCCGGAGACAAAGACTCGGTCCACAGAGACAAAGACTCGGTCCATAAGAGACAAAGACTCGGTCCATAAGAGACAAAGACTCGGCCCCCGGAGACAATTCTGCATCATCGAGTTGTTCGAGCCGTTTTTAATCTGACCCGTTTCAAATGTGAACTAAGTTTTTATTTTTCCTCACTGAGCACTATTATTTATTGAACACTGCTTATATTTGTGTAATTTAGTATTGAGTTTTTGTGATTTGGTGTATATTGTTTCATAGAGCACCCAGAGTGCACAGTGTTATTGTTCAGTATGTGTGAGTTATCAGTACATCAGACTGAGCGCGGCGTCGGCTGGTGTCCTGTCACGTGTGATCTGAGCGGACAGAGGAGGACAAACATGTCCTCTCTCCAGTCTCTGGCCGTGTGTGTGTGTGTGTGTGTGTGTGTGTGTGTGTGTGTGTGTGTTTTTACACACTGTGACGTCAAACCTCAAATGTGATCGTGCTCTCGTCTTCTGATGTGTATTTACAGAGTGCCAGACCAGCACCCTTCATCTGCCTGGCACATGAGGGCCTAGCCAGCGCTCCAGGACACACACACACACACACAGACACACACACACACACAGACACACACACACACACAGACACACACACACACAGACACACACACACACACACACACACACACATCTGTACTGTACTCACTGGAGTCTATGGGACTGGCTGATGAGTGGAATGAGTGAATGAACATTCATATTAAACATGGTTTCCATCTTTCAATCAGCCTCCTGTAATTACAGTTTATTCTCAGCTCCAACCATCATCACCATCACTTCCTCCACCTTCCTCTCTTCTTTTGTCTCCTCGCCTCTGTCCCACTTTCTCCTGTTCTCCTCTCTTCCAGCCAATCCTCCTCCTCTTCCTCTCTGCCAAGCAGTTGTAATGGCACTGGGGGTAGGTAGGTGGGGGGGGGGGGGGGGGTGCACATTAGAAATGTCTCCTCTGTGATAAGCTGCAGCTGGTTACCATAGCAACACTTATTACCTGCACCCCTAGAAGGAAAGGGGGAGGTAATGGGTCAAGATATGGTGTCCTAATTGTGTGTGTGTGTGTGTGTTTGTGCTCATTGACTCTTCACATCTGCTGCTTTACAATAATGACCCCACCCTCCGACACACGCACACCTGTCACCGCCACTGCCCATCATAACAGGTTTGGTCACATGACGCTGAGGTGAACTGTGCCTCCAGGCAGGCCTCGATGTTTCAGGCTGCTCACGGTCTCCACTTCCTGTTTCCGTGCGGCGTGTTGACAGCGAGGCTCCGCTGATCGATGTGTTCGCCCACACACGCAAAAGCTCGTTAAGCGAAATAACCCACAGAGGATTATCACCTCCGAGCTCATTTAGGAAGCTCAGAGAACTTCTAATCACTCCAACTTCCAGCTGGACTTCCTGGAAGTTGGAGACTTCACGTCACGCCTTCCTGTTGGGTAGGCGTGACGGTCCAGAAAGACTGGGACCTTCTCACAAATGTACTAAAGCAGCTGTTCTGATCATGGCCACCTCCATGCTGTATTCCTGTTTGCCAGAGCAGCTTAGCATGATCCACAGTTCAGAATAATGCCTCTGTATCCAACACTGCAGCCGTTTCACTTCCTGTTAATGTCATTGCATTTCAGCCGGGGCCTGCAGGAGGCGCTACGAGCTGTTTGTGTGGCAGCCAGTCAAAAGAAGTCTGCTTAAAGGCGGGAAAACAGCCTCAGCGCGCCCCTGTGGTCCTCCCTGTCCCATAGGGGGCGCCACCTGCTGCTGTGCCGGCTGAATTGCAGCCACTGTAACGTATGGAAGGTTTCCCTGTTCTTCCTGATGATACAGGATCATCTGCAAACATGGCAGCACATGGTCACTGGGGTCAAACCGTCTCAGGCGTAGGATCAGTTTGGAGATCGCGGTCTCGTTAGAGTCGGAGAGGAGCAGGAAGCTGCGACGATTCAGAGATTTTAGTTTAGAGGTAAATTAAATCCTCCCACATTTGAGTTTTGTGTCTCAGTAATTTCCCCTTTTGTTCTGGTAAATTCACAGCTTTAATTTTGAAAGTCTTCCGGGCAGTGTTTCAGTCTCTTATGCTGTGCTCTGTGTCATCTTTATTTTACTGTGAAATTTCTGAAAGGAAGCGGTGGCTTTTACCGCCGTGTTTTAGAAGATTGTTCAGAGCAAACAAATCCAGCCGTGCTGTCAGTGACCCGGATTTAGCCCGGCTCACGCGTCCTCGCTGTGCTGAGTTTGTGTGCTGTGGGAAAAAGGATTGTTCACAGTGGCTCAGGGGGTTGGGAAGCTTATTTGTAACTGGAAGGTCGCCGGTTCGATCCCCGGGCTCTCTGTCCTGGTTGTTGTGTCCTTGGGCAAGACACTTCACCTACCGCCTACTGGTGATGACCAGAGGGGCCGATGGTGCGATATGGCAGCCTCGCTTCTGTCAGTCTGTCCCAGAGCAGCTGTGGCTACAACTGTAGCTGCCTCCACCAGTGTGTGAGTACGAGAGTGGATGAATAGTGACAGTGTGTTTTGGGTGCCTTGAACAGCGCTATATAAATGCAATCCATCATTATTATTATTATTCTGTGTTGTGTACCTCTTTCTCTTTTTGCCTCCCTTCAGAGCGCCTCTTTGTTTTGCTGGCACTCACCTCCCACTCCCACGGCCTTGTGGGAAATCGAGAGCTCCGCGTGGCTCCCTGTTGTTCCCAGCCCCCGGTGTGAGGCGGGGAGAGGGGGAGGAGTCTGTATCTGTTGGGAGGCTTTGTTAATAAATCTTTGTAAGTTCACAGCGGCTCAGTAATTAGAGCGCAGGTATAATTACACTCGATGAACCAGCACAGGAAGTGAGATGTTTAAACACTGAACCTGCAGCAGGACGGCGAACAGGAAGTTCCCTCCTATCGTTGGGACAGTTTTCCAACGATGGGTTCCAAGGTGTGACAGCGTGACGGTGAAGCAGCTTCAGGGTTATTAAAGCTTCGCGGTGTCTCTGACGTTCAGACTCAGGAGGGGCGTGGCTAACAGGGAACCTTATGGGACTCACCTTCATAGAAACATACCTGAATAAGAGAAGACGGTTTAAGAAAATTAATTTCCTCTTGTGCCGTGTTCGGTCTTTTATATGATTGGACACTTTGGTTTTGGATGTTTCTCTGAGCTGCAGCTCTGTCACACATCTGTAACATCTGGACCTGAGAAATAATCCAAGAAACATAATCGTTAATAATCAGAGTAAAAAATGTAACCAAAGCAACAGGAAGAAAGGTTTAAACCTTGTTATCGGCTCTCTGACCAGCTGAGCTGGATCACATTAAAAACTGTCTTCAGATCAATCAGAGTGATTAAAGGGATGAAGCCAATGTTCTGGATCGATCACACAGCTGGACTCGCCATCCAGTCAATGGTGATCTTTTTCATTTTTGTTTGTTTGTTTGTTCATGATGGACGATTACATGCATCTGTACTGAGCTGCAAACAAACATCAGCTACATTGAAAAAGACACAAAGCTGCAGTTATTCTGTCTTTGCTGCACAGCTGCCTCTTCTCCTCTCATTCTCTCCTGTTTCTATTTCAATCATGAAACTGATCAATGATCAGCTGATCGTCTCTCTTGTTTGTTTATCGCCCACTTTGCGCCAGAAACAGGAAACCAGCAGACGTCCGTAAGTGGTCACCTGTTGTAAACTGTGTAACAGACGGCGAACGTCACGTTTGTTTCACAGGCTGATCTGAATCCTTCTCACTTTCTGAAGAATAAAGTCACAGCTTCATGTTTGGGCTGGTTATACATTCATTTCAGTGGTTGGCAGACTTCCTGCCTTCATGTCTGTAAAGCTGGTTATTGATCGATTGATTGATCGATTGATTTCTTCAACAGTCTTTTGTTTTTATCCCTGAAATTCCGAGCTGACCCTTCAGGAGTCACGTTTGTTCTTATGGTGATGGATTTCTTTGGTATCTGTAACATTTCGTTCATGTCGTGTTAACATATTGATAACGTATTTATAACGTATTGATTTCTTTTTATTGTCCAATGTTTACCAGGTGTTTAGTGAAAGCTCACAGAGCTGATGGCGGCGTGATGCAGGCGTCTGCCTCCGTCCTCGTCTCGTCTGTGAAGCTTTAGGTCAAAGGTCAAAAAGTGTGAATGAACTGAGTTTGTCTCTGTCTCCCTGCAGTGTGCGGACGGCGTTTCGGCGGTCGACTCGTCCCTGAAGCGCGTGGCGGTGGTGGAGGACTTCTTTGACATCATCTACGCCATGCACGTGGAGATCAGCGGCGACCCCGGCAAAGCACCGAAGCACGCCGGCCAGAAGAAGACCTACAAAGCTGTGAGCACGGCGCCGCCCGCTTCCTGTCCTCTGTGGCTCTGTGGTCTTTCCGCCTCGCACCACCCTCCCACCTCCGCCCTGCTCGCCGTTTCTCTCTTTCACAACTCGTGCTGTCTGTTGCTCAACCCGAGCTCCTCTCTCTCCGTCTCTCTTCCTCTTCTTTGGGCTTCATTCCTCTTTGAGCGTCTCGGGCAGAGAACAACCGTCTGCTTTCAGTTTCTGAGGCTAACCCAGCAGCCTCGCTGTGGCCCGGTGGGCGTCCACCTCAGAGCGCGCCCACGAGCCGATCGGGACGAACAGAAAACTCTGAGTGACGTAAACGAGCGACTTCCACACATGGCAGAATTTACCTGCAGCAGTTTTTGTTTTTGGCTATAAACGAGTCAAATCTCTGATTTCGAAGCTTCGTCGGATCCAAATAAACAGATCAGTGAGTCGATGAGGCGTCGCGGCTGCGCACCGCCGTGCAGGTCGCTCGCCGCTGACCCCTCTGGCCGCCCTCTGTCGGTACAGCGAGGTGGCATTCATTCAAACTACTTCATGTGTGTGATGCTTGAAGGCTCCTTTCCCCTCAGCTCTGTCAGGCTGCTCGTCCTCTGCATCGCAGCAGCCTGAGCCGCATCGTGAGGCGCCCGCTGCACCTTTGTGGGGTTGGGTATCGACACAAGGGCGAGCTGAACATGGACCCGGCGAGCTGTAAGATCTGTGAGGAGCGTCACACGTGTGTGATCAGATACCTGCTTGAGTCTGACCGGCCAGTTCATCGCAGAACGCCGTGATGGTGGCGTGATGACGTCACCTAAACGTCGTCTTTTCTCGTCTGCGGCTTATTTCAGTCACTCGATCAATAATCAGCTCAGCAGCACCAGAAGGATCAAGAATGTGTGCTGAGTATTAAAACAGTCGATGCTCAGCTGACCTGTGACACACGCGCACACACACACACACACACACACACACACACACACCTACACACACACACACACACACAGTATCAGGACAGGTAGATGATCTCAGGTAACTGGTGTCCACCTGTCAGCGTTACCTGGCTAAAGGTCAAACTGAGAATAAAACTTGTGTTATTGTTTAGTTGAAGCTACTAACGACTGAATGAAGCTGCGGATAAATGAAGGTGATCGGTGACACCATGAAGCACCATGAAGCACCATGAAGCACCATGAAGCCGAGGATGAAGGATGAGCTCTTAATATGAAGCTGACAACAGGTGATCAAAGCTGAGGGAACACATGAGATGAGTTGGACGAAGATCTTTGAACAGATGTTCCTGATGAGGCGCTGAGGGTGGGAGTGATCTGAGAGAAGAAGCTGCAGGAAGCTGTGACGGGCAGTTTCAGGGTTGAAGTCTGACTTTGTGACTGCGTCCTGCACGTGAATCCAGACCTGTTACCAGGGCGTGGGCTCTGCGTGCTCAGGACTTCCTGTTTCTCTTTCATTTTTATTCGCTGTGGTTCTCTGAGCGTTTAACTCTGACCCCATGAAGCCTGCAGAGCTGCTGCAGGAGCGCCGACAGGCCTCAGAGGCCAGTCTCACTGCTGACACTGCCCTCTGCTGGTGACTCCGCTGCAGTGCAGGAGAGGCTGATTTCTTCTTTCTTCGTCTCCTCGTCCTTTATTCGTTCATCTTCATCAGTCATCTTCATCAGTCATCTTCTGCCTCGTGCACATTAACTTCCACCCATCGAGTAAACACAGCAGGGCCTCATAATGCCACAAAGCCCAGAGTGTGTGTGTGAGTGACATTTACTTCCTCGCACACACACGTGCTGCACAGCAACCCTCTCCTCCTCCTCCTCCTCCTCCTCCTCCTCCTCCTCCTCCTCCTCTGTGTTTGATTTCCTCCCACGCGTTCATCGACCTCGCGTCTTCGACGTCGGCGTGTGGAAAGTTTTTCTTGGACAGGTTGAGTCTATTTTGTGTAATAATCAAACGCAAACATTTCATTTTATTCAACTTTATTTTCTCACTTTTATTTAAAGATGAAGAATGAACACTGATGATGATGATGAAGCATACCTGTAGAGTCATTTCTGGGCGTGGTTCGCCGACGTGTCCGACGGCATAACAGAGTTTACGGTGTCAGCTGTCAGTGATGTCACCGCCGGTGTGGGACGTCCTGTTCTGAAGCCGTCCCCAGCTTAGTGTTAGGAAGCGGACGTGATGGTTGAGGGGCGGGTCCGACTGCGATATCGCACACTTATTGGCTAAAAAGTCTGGAAACCGCGGCGCGATCAGAACTGTCGTAACCGTGTAACAGCTGCTTTTATTCTGAAACGTCACCTGCTGAGTCGGGTCAGCTGTTGCAGAGATCGACATGGCGATTGTTCGCCTCCCAGCAGGTGAAGGTCACCCGGAGGTCGAAGTCAGCGTTCGTTTCATTTATTAAAGTTTTGATCTGCCATCTTTGTTTCCTGACAAAAACACGCTAACGAAATAAAAGTGAACACACGACGACAGAGACCGACGAAACGACACGTGGACGCATTTTCCCTGATCTCAGACACTCGATGAAGAGTCTGACTGAACATCCTCTTCCTCTCTGTCTCTGTTCTCTCCCTCAGATAGCGGAGACGTACGCCTTCCTGCCCAGAGAGGCGGTGACTCGCTTCCTGATGAGCTGCGGCGAGTGTCAGAAGAGGATGCACATCAGCACCACCACGCAGGACTGCAAAGGTACAAACGGCGTCTGGGTTTGAGCTGAAACGCAGGAGCACGGGAGGACGAGGCCTGACGATGCTCGGGCAGAGTTCACGTTTGAGCCTCGTGCTGTGCACCACCTGATCTGTCCTCCTGTGCCGACAGTCTCTAAGAAATGAGGGAAATGTTTGGAGTTTGAAAAGCAGCCTGTCCGTCACGCTGATGAGGAGCTGCTCGCGGCGGCTCTGAAGCCTCCGCAGCCGCCCGACAAACACAATTAGACATAAAAACAAACTCTGAGATTCTCGCTGCTACTCGCAGCGCTGCATGCCTGCAGGAAATCTTTCTTCTCACCACAAAGCCAATTTAATGCAAACACGAGGTGCAAAGAGCAAACGGAGCTGCAGCCGCTTCACGATGGAAACGCTCGTGTTGAAACATTTTTGCGCTGTGGGGAAAAATCGTGACATCGTCTGACTTCTGCTTCGGTTCAGAGACGAGAAACGAAAGCGATGAGACGGTCGAGGCCGAGAAGTCCGCAGAGAGACGCCGACGTCCACGTTCCTCACATCCTGTGCCGCCTCCGGCCTCCAGCGTCTGTTGTGTGAATAAACACAGCTTCACCTTCTCAGCAGACGCTGGTTAAAGATGTTTGTCGGCACAGCGGCGTCGCACACATCAGCCTCACACGGCTAAAATACAAAACACCAGAGTGCGCACGGGAACACAGAAACACCCGAGCGTGTCGAAGTGGTGCAGAGATGAAGCCTCCATCAGCAGCTTTTCTGTCTCTGTCCAAACTTTAAAGCTGAAGCTCACCTGTGCGCTCACAGACACACACAGCTTTAAAGCTCACCTGTGCACTCACAGACACACACAGCTTTAAAGCTCACCTGTGCACTCACAGACACACACAGCTTTAAAGCTCACCTGTGCACTCACAGACACACACAGCTTTAAAGCTCACCTGTGCACTCACAGACACACACAGCTTTAAAGCTCACCTGTGCACTCACAGACACACACACAGCTTCAAAGCCCTGAAAGCTTCTGCAGCAGGGAGCGTTACACTGGTCATGTGCGTGCTGCAGAAGACTTCTGTCTTTCCTTCATCCATCCGGCTTCGAGCTCTTCGATCCTCCCCCACTGCTGCTGGCTTCCTGTCCCGTCCCACCATCCCTCCCTTCACCCTTCCTCCATCCCTTCCCCCATTTTTCCCCTTCTGCCGTCTTATCCTTCATTAAATCGAGGAGTCATTGGATTGTCCCGTCTCTCTCCTCAATTAGCCTAATTAATGGCTTTAACAAAGAAAATGGGCCTGGAAACGCTCATTTTCCACAGAGTCTGGGGACGAGTGGGGTGGGGGGACGAGTGGGGTGGGGGGACGAGTGGGGTGGGGGAAGAGGAGTCCTGACAGGTTTGTGAAGCAAACCGACGCCATCACAGCGACTTTCACCGACCGAGTTTCTGTGCAGCAACAGACACACACACACACGTTTGTATTTATATCCTAGTGGGGACATCCCATTGACATAATGCTTTCCTAGCCGCTTATCCAAACCATCAAAAATGACCCTGCCTGACCCTGACCAGGTCCCCATGAGGGCTGTCTGTCCCCACAAAGATGTTAATACCTGTACACACACACACACACACACACACACACACACACACACACACACACACACACACACACACACACACACACAGAGTGTATCTGACGCTGGATGGGAGGGAAAACTGCTAATTGCCTTCCTGCCTAGCGGGGGTGACGCTTCACCCCGACACACAGTCACAGATTGACACTCTCTTAAACACACACACACACACACACACACACACACACACACACACACACACACACACACACGGTGGTCCTGCTGCTGTCAGTGTCAATTAACTGTGTCCCGCTCTGCACTGATTAATTGCATTAAATAATTCACAGCTGAACTTTAGTGGGAGTCACTGAACACATAAAGGTGTGTGTGTGTGTGTGTGTGTGCGTGTGTGTGTGTGTGTGTGACACAGAGATTATGGATCGACAGTAAATCAATATAATGCAAATATCTGAGCCGTTTTAAAAATGGCGGTCGCTGTACCCCCCCAATTGATTTGATCGGCGTTCATGCCTCCAGATGTTAGACACGTCCTGAATGAGTGCGAGCACGGCTGGAGAAACATCACAAACTGACTCTTCTTCTTCGGCTGCTTTAATCGGGTTTCATTTCTCCCCTCGGGAGGACGAAGGCTCGTGTCTTCACCCCCGGACTCTCTGAGAGCAGCTTTGCATGACTCCCAGTCCAAAATAATCCTTCTTTTTCTCACGCTGAGCCTGATCATCTGACTGAAACAAGCTGCTCTAGCTCCTCCCCCTTTAACACAGCTTCCTTCTGATTTCTGTGACATCATCCAGGCCCAAGCGTGTAAAAAGCACACTGAGCTCGCTGTTAGAAGCACAGGAACAGATATCAGAGCTCCTCGTCTCTCGGTGATCCTGCGTGCCTCCTAATGGCTCCTCCCCCTCTCCTCTACAGAGAACGACAGGCCGAGCCCTCAGGTGTCAGAGGTCATTGACTACAACGTGCCTCTCACCACCACCTACATGAAGCAGATGAAGCTGCAGAGCATCAGCAGCACTAAGGTACGTGACAGTGGTGTGTTTGCGTGCGTGAGAGGAGACGTTACAGAGGAAGTCCAGGAGGTCGAGCGTGCGTGACGGCATGTGGGAGGAAACCAGGAGGAGCGCCGATCCCTCCGCAGGAACACTCCTCCCACACAGCGTCCTGCGCTGCAATTAAACCTCGTAATGAGACGAGAGTGTGAGTGAGCGCTCGCTGAGGTCAGTGCAGCCTTCGTTAATCACGAGACAGGTTTGTGTTCGTGATCAGACGGCGTCGGCCCGGCGTCGGCGCGGCCCGGCCTCCGCTGCATTTCTGTTTTTTCAGGTTACATCACATCCTGTGGCTCTGTCAGCTTCCTGTCTGTGCTTCCTGTCTGTCTGCGTCACGCCGTCTGTTCTCTTATTTCCCCTCCGCATGTCGACACCTGCCTTTGAAGCTGCTGTAGAAACTGAGACTGTTTCACATGGTTAAACAAACCCCGCCTCTAACTGTAGGTGTGTTGCTGGGTGACCTGGAAGACGTTGAAGGGTTAATGGTCACTTTGGTTTGAGCGTGTAGGGGAACGGAGTTCTGCAGCGGTCCAGACTAATTCCAGTCATTCACCTCGAGGTTCCTGATCATATTTCAGTCGATAATTGGATTCGACGGCTGAATGACGACGTCCACAGTCAGGAAACGTAACAGGGAGGCGCTCCATCATCAGCTGGTGGGGCTGCGACGGCTTCATTCCACATTGTTCCAACACCTCCATCAATACCACACACAGTGACAGCCATATAGCTCACGTGTGTGTGTGTGTGTGTGTGTGTGTGTGTGTGTGTGTGTGTGCGTGTGTGTGCGTGCGTGCGTGTGCGTGCGTGTGTGTGTGTGTGTGTGTTAGATAAGGGGAATCGAGGGCTGAGCCCTTTTCAATTAAGCCGGCCTCTGAGCGTCGGGTTAATTAGCCGAGGAGACAGAAACACATTCAAGTGCCAATTTACTTTAGTATGCCAGTACACACACACACACACACGCACACACACATGCACACGCACACACACATGCACACACACATGCACACACATGCACACATGCACACGCACACACACATGCACACGCACACACACATGCACACACACATGCACACACATGCACACGCACACATGCACACATGCACACACACACACACGCACACATGCACACACACATGCACATGCACACATGCGCACGCACACATGCACACACGCGCACACACACACACACGCACACACACACATGCACACACACACACACACACACACACATGCACACATGCACACGCACACATGCACACACGCACACGCACACACATACATGCACACACACGCACGCGCACACGCACACATGCACACACACATACATGCACACATGCACACATGCACACATACACATGCACACACGCACACACACATGCACACATGCACACACACATGCACGCACACACACATGCACACATGCACACACACATGCACACACACATGCACACACACACACACACACACACACGCACACACACCTGCTTCTCTCTGGTCTGCGCGGTGATGTCCGAGCCGTTTCATTGGTTCGTGGCGTCTCATTATCGAGCTCGTGCAAACACGTTTGTTGCCTTGGTTACGCTCAGCATCGTTTTCCAGCTGCATTTTTAAAAACCTTTTACAAACCTTTGACCTTTGACCTCTGCTGCACTCAACACACCTCGTTGAGGGAAGAGCGCTTGGTTTTGTGGGGAGTCGCTGTGAGTTTGACCCTCAGACGGCGGCTGATTATTGGTCCGTGCTTCAGAAGTTTGGGAGCAAAGTAAGAAATGTAAATGCTTCAGCATGAACAGGCGCGCATCGATCTGCAGCCATGCATCGCCCCGTGATCAATAAAAATACGCTGCTTCTGTTTTGCGCCTCCGGCCGTTCGAGTTCGATGTGATCTGGCTCCGCGATCAATATCAGATCCGATATCTGAAGCTGTTTGCCGATAATCAGCGTCTGTGCCTGCGTGTCGGTCATGGAGACGATTTTTAACGAGCTCTCAGGCTTCCACGGCGTGTGCAGCATTTCCTGTTGGCTTCGTGTGAGCAGATTATAATCCGACTAAAAGCCCTGACAGGGCCGTGTGCAGCGTTTCACTGATGGGGGTGACCGCTGTGTGGATGCTGAGCGGAGCTGTTAGCCGCAGCTCCTTTTGCGTGACTGGGAAAAACTGGAGATTTCGCAGCGATTGCACTGAATTTTGGGGGATTCAGTAAGCCGGAGGCGCAACAGCGTCAGCCTCAGAGCGACCTGTGACGGCACAGCCAGTCTCGATGCGGCTCGTAGCGCCTGGTTCCTGCTCGTGTTCCCGTCTCATTCTGCAGGTAACTCGCCGTCCTGCAGCTTCACATCTCCGGTCAGTTTTAAACCCATGATTGGGAGGAGTTAATGTGAACTACAGATTGCAGGTGATTGCCAGACTGTCTCCGTGGTAGCGCCAACTTATCGCTGATGACATCAGCTGACCGGTGCTCAAAGGCGGCACGCTTCCTGCACGCAGAGCTGCACGCACGTTTCCCTTTGTGTGAGTGTAGACGTGAAGCCAGCGACGCATCATGTTTACCGAGAGATCAGGTGTCGCCCCCTGCTGGTGTAAAGCTGCACTAACCTCTGCACACGTTCAAATCCACTTCCTGTTATTTTCATTTATATGCCAATAAAATAATATCAGCTGTCATAATGCTGCTGACCGCCGCACACATCCACACAACCTCAGAGCGACGCAGAAAGAGTTACGTTTTAACAGACTGTGTGTGTGTGTGTGTGTGTGTGTGTGTGTGTGTGTGTGTGCGTGTGTGTGTGTGTGTGTGTGTGTGGCAGGATGAGACTGTGATTATAGTGTTGGGCCCAGAGGAACAGAAGTACAGACAGGAATAGAGGAGCAATGAGTCACCTATAGAAATAACACAGGACAGGAGGGAGCATCAGGTTCACACTGTGTGTGTGTGCGTGCATGTGTGTGTGTGCATGTGTGTGCGTGCGTGTGTGTGTGTGTGTGTGTCTGCACAGCTGAATAGCATTCTTATATAAAAATAGAAGAAGAAGGTCGCAGTCTTTTGTTGGGCTCGTTCTTATGAGTGTGAGTGAGAGAGGGTGAGGGAAGATGGGTGAGGAGGGAAGGGGGGCATTTGTAGTTTTACCCCAGAGACGAAACAAGAAGACGAAGGAGGAGGAGGAGGAGGAGGATGGACTGCATATTTGAGATGTGTGAATCCTCCAGCAGCTCCATTAGCACTCATCCCAAGCCTCCGTTCATCTGCCCAGCCCTTTATCTTTCCTCCATCCACCCCCCCCACCCCAATTCAATAAGAGGAGGAAATTACCCAGGATGCTTCCTGGCAGGGGGGGGGGGGGGGGGGTGCTACTGCACACAATGTAGAAATGGGTGAGGAGGAGGATGGAGAGATGGCAGGGCGGTGGCTCTGAGGTGGAAATAAAAATGAGAAAATTTGTAGATGGTTGGATGGAGGAGGGGGTGAAGATGGGAGGCGGGGGTGAAGATGGGAGGAGGGGTGGAGAGGAGGTGGTTGGAGGGGGAGGAAAGAATTAAAAAGGAGAATGAGGTACTTCATTATCATTTATGGTCTCCCCCCTTTCCCCGTCTTCACCCATTATTTCAGCTCAGGAGGACGTTTCATTAGTTTTGGGAGGAGGGGTGTGTGTGTGCGCGTGTGTGTGTGTGTGTGTGCGTGCATGTGCGTGCGTGCGTGTGTGTGTGTGTGTGTGTGTGTGTGTGTGTGCGTGCGTGTGTGTGTGTGTGTGCGCGTGTGTGCATGTGCGTGTGTGTGTGTGTGTGGGTTGGGGGTCTTTCATAATTATAAAGCACAGAAGGAAAAATCCAGAGCTGCTGGTTAGAAACTGACCAGAAATGATTTTATCCAGTTGTGTCGCATAAATGCGTAACGCCCGCTGCGCCGTCCCTGAGGCCCCGCCCACCCTGTGACAGGTGTAACGAAGCAACATCAGGCCGTTCGTTTCATCCGGCCTGGAGAGGACGAGGACTGAAGCCTTTGTTTCATTGTTGTTCTCAATAACGGTGTTATTACAGTGATCGAGCGGAGAGTCTGAGACGCTGTGTGCACGTATAAAGGGCGGGTCTAATGATGAACACCGCCGCTGTGTGCTGACCAGGCTCACGCGCTCGCCGTCCGCCGTCGCAACAGTTAAAGGTTCAGTCGGTCAGTTTTCAGCTTATTTCATAGAAAAAATGTTTAATCATAAATGGATGTATTTGATGTTTCACAGCCGTCATACAGTTTGTCTCTGTTTGTAGTTTCACCTCAACATCTGTACAGGAACTCATCTGGTTACTGGGGCGTGGCCTCTGTGACTGACAGGCTGTAGCTGCTAGGCTAACCTGGACGTCTGCACCATGTTTGTGCTGTTGGAGCCTTTTTAATGACATCATGTGACCAATAACACGGCTGCTGTGAGGCTAACAGAGCAAACAAGAAGGCGGAGCTCCAAGTTTGGTGCACAGTAAGAGTCTAGGATTTTGATTGGACGTTACTGAGCACTAATGAGCAGGTATCTGTGTAATTATGTGGTAACAGCGCTCCACCCTGTCGTTAAAATATAGTCACAAAAATACCGTCAAACCAGTGGCTACATCCGTCTTTTATGTACAGTCTATACCAGACGCTCCTGGCGTCTACGTGGCGAGTGATTAACGTTGTTCGTTTGACAAGTTCTCAGTTATTAAATAGCAAAACCTGCAGAGCTGAGATATTAATGTTCACCAACATGTACAAACAGAATAAACTCAGCCAGAGAAAAAACATAAATATGAAAATATGACATTAAACTGTGAATAACAGGAGAAATCATTTCTAGGAGGCTTAAACAAAAAGCTGAGCAACCTAAATAACTCAACGAGAGTCTGAGTGTTCGTCCGCGGCGTGTTTCCTGTCTCAGCGCCCAGCTGCTTTCAGAGGGACCTTCTCGCTGTCGCTGGTTTCACGCTGATCCAAAGGTCACGTGTGAAGTGCTGCTCAGCCTCTTCCTCGCGGCTCCCCTGACCTCCATCGCGCCTTATCCTCTCACCATCTGCCCCGCTCTCTGGTGTATACTGTCCACTAAAGTACGATCGCCATGGAAACATGCAAGAAAAAGTCCCCCCGGCGCTCTGTAAGTGCACAGCGCACTCGTATATATCCTTATATTTATTTATATATTTATATAAGAGCAGACAAACCGTTTCCAGGCTCTCCGAAGCAGCTCCGCCACTCCCACAGTGAACCTGACCATAAATGTACGGAGGGCTGAAGCTGCCCCCCCCCCAATAATAAAATAAAGTGTGTAAGATTCAGTTTGACCTAAATTGATGTTTCTATTAATTACATTAAAGTTGTGTTCATTACATTTATGTATACTAACATTTATCTTTGCATTGTTTTCCTTTTTAACGCCCTAAGATTCAAAAATGTCAGAATTATTTTATAAATGTTCATTTTTCACTGAGTTCAGTCTTTCCTTTGTTTTCCTCCTCATGGAGCAGCCTGTGATTTAAAACATGAGGCTGAGGGCAGCAGGAGCGCTCCTACAAATATTACATCTATATATTTATATTAAAAAATTAAATAAAGTGAATACATGTAGAGCTGAAGCCTCAGTGTGCTGTCAGTGTGGATCACGCTGCAGTTCCAGCCTCTGCCTGTAGGTGGCAGGATTGTCTCACAGTGGCTGTCAGCAGCTGATTTGTGAGTGTGCACAGTGTTGGTGTGTGTGTTTGTTTCAGAGTAAAGGTCAGTGTGCCCCAGAGATGAAGCTTCCTGCTTTGTGTTTGTTCAGAAATATGAAGATTATTATTAAAACAGCCTCCGAGCAGCTGGAGAGCAACCTGAACATGTTCCACTGTGTCCACTGAACACGCTGATGTCATGCCTGTTATGTTTGTAGCTGTTCTGAAGAACCTTTAAGCTCCATAAATGGCTTGTATCCATTTAAGTGTTTTTAATTATTTATTATTATTGTTTAAATTTTAAAAACCTGTTTCTTCCTACTGCTCATTTTTGGTTATTGCGAAGTAGAGAAGACGATTCTGGCAGCAGAGGAGCCGTGGGTGACCAAACCTGCATGAAGCAATAATTAAAAATAAATAAATAAATAAATATATATATCTATATATATATATGAGGTTCACCTCCGTGTAGTCACCTTGATTCGCTTACACCTGCCTGTCAGTGAGTTTAGTTTGTCACTGTTGGGCCTCCGTACTGGACCACAGAAACTGCGTGTCTTCTGCTCCACGCAGCATTTCTTTATTTCACGGACATTAACGTGAATATTTTAGAATATTTTCGTCTTTCCTCAGCCTGACACAGATGTGTCCTCACGTTTTGCCCTGAACGGTCTGAGGCTGTGGGGGAGTCCGCAGACCTCCTCCTGACCTCCGGCCTCCTGCTCAGAGTCCCGGTGCCGGTTCTGGATCGTCGGCGGGGAGAAAAACAAAGGGTGGACGGAGAGAGGAGCGGACGGATCTCCATTGTTAGATCGGATTTGGTCTCTCTCCCTCTCGCTCTCTGCTGTGACGTAACCGCGCGTGGCCCCGCCCACTCCGCTCGCCTCGGTGAGGATCCCGCTGTGCGCTCTCACTCCTCCCGGTGCAGTAGTGCATGTGACAGAGCTGCAGGCGGAGGAAGAACCGGAGACAGAAGCCCGAGAGCCGGCGGAGGAGGACGTTCCCGGGGCGCAGGAGAGAAGGTGAGCGGGCTGCAGGTGTTTGTTTACGACCGCGGATTACTCCGGTCCCGGTTAGCGGTCTGAACCCGGGATGCTCCCGGGACTGCGCGGAGCGTCCTGCGGCAGGAGGGGGGGGGGGGGGGGGGTCGGTGATATTCCCGGTGCCATGCACGTGCAGCCGGTGACCGCGCACACGCTCCCGTGCGCGTGTGTTTACGTCTGTGCGTGCGTGCGGGTTGCGCGGAATGACCGAGCACCCGCACACGGTGACTAACGGTGAGTGACGCGTGCCAGCGGAGCGGCGATGTGTCGCGTGAATGAAAGCCTCACAATCCTCGAGCTCGGACTCTCATCACCTGCTTTGCTACAAATCATTAAAATCAATGAATTATCTGATCGATCAATCGATCGATTGATGGTGAGCACTGATTCAGTCTGCTGGCTTCCATGATGACGGGGGCAGGTTTGAGGTTGTGGGACGGTTTCCTGGCGTGTCACGTGGTATAACCTTTACCTTACAGCAGGGGCGTGTCCACAGGGGCTAAGCCCCCCCCCCCACAGAGGTGCTGGTGTTTATGATGGGGTTGTTTTTGAGCCTGCAGGTGTTTCACAGCTCGCTGAGCTCAGCGTCCTGCTCTGTGGTCGTTTATGAGTGCAGAGAAATCTTAAACTGCTCAACTTGTCACATGATGGCCGACGGCGAAACGTCTAAACCGTCGACCCTCTGCTGACCAACACGATGCGAGGGCGTGGGTTTGAAGGAGTGGCGAGGCAGTAAATTTTTATCTTATCTAACACAGCAGCACAACAGTTAGCCGATAGCAGGGCTGTGATTGGCTGGTTTTAGATCATGGAAGCGTTCCTGCGCTCTGACCGTACTGATCCTCGTCACTGAGTTTGATGTTGCTGTGCAAATATTTCACTGATGTTTCATGATAGCTTGAAAGCATCCGAGCGCACAGGTGAAACACGTACCTGTACAGCTCTAACCAATCACATGGCTGCATGGAAATGGATCCGAGCACATCCTGCTGCTTCGCTGCGATGTGTGCGTGTTTGATATTTGTGTACCTGCTCAGGTTCAGCATGTTTGTCTCTGTCGGTGTTTTCGTCTAACGTCTCGCACAGATACAGAAAAAACGTTGAATACGTTTAAACCTGTAACACGCTGGGACTCGCCAAACGGGCATCACCTGTGATCACGCTCATATGCTCAGTGTGGGCGTGTCTCTGTGACGAAGACATAAAGCCACGCCCTGCTGCTCACACGAGACCGCCTCTCTCTGCGTTTCCACTCTTCTTCTTCCACGGTTCTAGTTTCTCTACTTTCAAAGACAAGACGAGACTTTCCTTCAGAGGTCAGAGGTCACGGCTGGATCGTTGATTCAGAGCCGCAGCCCTCGAGCTGATAAGAGTTCGCCGCCTTGCTCGAGAGCCCTTCAGCAGCAGGGTGGGAGGCTCTCTGAGAGCGAGGCTCCTCCAGCTGAAGGACGGCTCTTTAAACTCTGCCGCCGGCCTCGAGTGGACTCCACGCTCCTCGCCGGCTCATCGTGTTCCTGATGACATGTCGGTCAGAGCGAATCAGCGCGTGTCACAGTCACAAGGATCACATCGATGCTGATGGGAGATTAGGAGATGGGAGTCCTTCTTCTTTGACGCTGCAGCTCAGAAACACCATTCAGATGGAATCAGCTGATAGCATCGCGATCAGCTGTTGGACTGACCGACAGCCGCCTGAATCCATGATGTCACAGCGTAGCTGCTGTGTCTAACAAGAGTAAAACACATGACAGCCACGAGCTGTGATACACCCGTTATTAATTATTAGTTGAGTTATTCTGCAGGGAGAAATGATGGCAGGACGCCATGATGGCAGGACGCCATGATGGCAGGACGCCATGATGGGGCCGGACTATATTTTTAAAAGCTTTTTTTTTAACCTGGAAATTATGAGATTAAAAAGATTCCTGGAGGAGGACGGCACAGAGAAAACACCGAAGTCATAACTCGTGCAGGCGGCAGCGCTCATGTTTGGGATGGGCGGGGATACCGAAGACGGTAACATCACAAACTGTTGTTTTTAGCCAATCAGAGCAGACCGAGGTATAAATGAAAATAAAGAAGAGGCGGGATCCGACCCGGGCCTGGTGAGCGTGAGCTTTCAGGTATGTGATGGGTCTCCATGACAACCGGCTCATAAATGCACGTGACCGTGACGCAGCGACGTGTACGTTTCAGGGTGTTCCTGTAAAATCAAACGCCCCGCCCTCGCCGTGAAGGCAGACCTGACGAATCGCTGCAGGAGTCTGAATCCACACAAACACAGGAAACGCATCACACTAAAGTCCAGACACGAAACAAGCAACAACAGAACATTTAAAAGAAGAAATCTACTGTCATCCTATTTTACAGGAAGATGTAAGCGTGTGCCGCGGGGCGGGGCTGTCCTTGGCTCCTCCTCCTCGTCATGACCATTTTCTGCTAGGGGACAGGAGGACGGGAGGAGCCTTCCCAGGATAAGTCCTCGTGTGAAGGCCTGATTAGATCCAAAATAACTGCACTTTTCCTTTGACCTGGCCATGAGCACAGCAGGAGGGCCGGGGGGGGGGCAGCCTGCCCGCCTGCTAATCCCCTTTTCCTCTTCATCCTCTTCCTCTCCCTCCTGGCTGGGCTGGGTCCCTCTATTTCTGGAGTCTGTGGTGCATCGTGGAAATGCTCTGAGCTCAGGAGAGATCGAGGTCTGCTCGCTGAGCGTCTTTGAACAGCCAGAACATCGCGACCTCGTAGGGTCTTCACCCCCCTGCGAAGCGCCCATTGGTCACTGTTGTTGTGATTTTAAGCTGAGGCGACGTCCTCACGTCCAAGGGTATTTTTGAAAACAGAGATTTTCCATTATTCCACGCTAAAAATGAAATGTTGGCCAATCAGAAGTCTAGAAGTCTGGCAGCGAAACACTAAACGGGGTTTTGTGCCGTCACAAAACATTAAGTACGTCTGAAAGTTTGTGTTTTTCTGGAAAGGCAGATAATTTTGTGTTACTTCTCAGGTGCCTTCATCATTTTAAACGTTAATAACTAAAGACAGTATTTTGGTTGCTGTAGACTCACAACTTAGGAATGAACAAAGTGCAAACAGCATGCATACATTTAAAGTTACAAAAAGTTCATCTATTCAAAAACGACGGGGGTTTGGGTTGTGTCTGTGTCGAAAGCTCACTGACGCCTCTGTCTGTGTCTGATGACAGTAAGTGTGTAAAAACTGCAGACAGTCAGATTAACAGCAACAGTGTTTTGTCTCTATCCACCATTGTAGAAATCTCATGTAAACAATAACGTGGCGCACAGCGTGACGTCAAAAACGGCGCACACCTTTGAGGTTGCGTGAATAAATCTCTGTTTTCCTCGTCCACACGTAAATCTCAGTTTTCAGTGATGGAAAAAGGTGCAAACACATAGAAAAATCTGTGTTTTCAAAAATACGTGTGAGCGTAGCCTAAAGCTGAACTGACAGATGTGCGCACTGTGACATCACCGCGAAACTCACAACATCAGTCGTCGTCATCTCTTTTTTTAAAAGTGAACGAATGTAAATGAGAGTCCAGAATTATCAGTCACTCAGATCCCTGTTCTGCCTTTTACAAGTTACACTGGATTATACAGCTTTAGACCTAGAGCTCCCTCTAGTGGCTGCTTTGTAATATTGTTTTGAGAAAAATAGAGGAAAACCAAGATGGCTGAACGTGGCGAAGTGCTGTTGTTTTCAGCTGATGTGGACCTTAAAATGTTGCTTTATCCATAAGTGAGCGCGATGATAAAATAACGATTGTCTCTTTGTTTTGTTTATACTTGGTTTGATTATTTGTACGTTTAACTGAGTATGAACGTTTTATCTCGTTAGCTTGCAGTGAGCGTGTAACAAGCTAGTTATTGACGTTAGTTAGCTAATACGATATTTTGTATGTTTTCAGTTTTACGATGGCCAGAGGCCGTTCTTCGATAAATCATCGTTAG
>NC_140458.1:797500-820000 GCF_963576455.1 Neolamprologus multifasciatus | reverse complement strand
GAGAGATGATGTGGTGCATGTGCAGCTGTGTGGCCTCCTGTCTGCCGCTGTGGGACGTCTTCATCAGTGGGTGAAGCATCATTTCCTTGTTTGTGCAGAAAACGAGTTTGTCTTGGTTTGGAGCGGCGCTCGAGTCATTTCCTGTTTTATTTCCTTTATTACTCGCCTTGTTTCCTCCTCGTCAGCTCTACTTTCAGCCTCTGGTTGCGTCTCCAATGATCGTCTCCATCTGCTCTGAGAGAAACGTGGAGATCCGTGCTCACCGAAGCAGCTCCTGTTTCACAGGTGATCAGTGAGCTGAACACAGACGAGAATGAAACTGCAGCACCAGAGTTTAGCTTCAGCTTGTTCTGTGAATCGCTCAGCTGAAGGCTGACGTCCGAGGGCCGAGTGTAAAGGTGTGCCGGGCCAGATTTATTTCAGATTGAAGGTGAAATAAAATAAAATATTGTCTCAGCTAAATGTCATCAATAAAATGTTTGTTCACAAGCTGATAAAAATAAACACGAGGCAGAAACGCCGAACGCTGACGCGCTTCATCGCAGACACCACGGTCTCCTTTAAAGGCTCACACACACACACACACACACACACACACACACACACACACACACGCTAACATACACATGCACACGCACACACACACACACACGCTAACATACACATGCACACGCACACACACACACACACGCTAACATACACATGCACACGCACACACACACACACACACGCTAACATACACATGCACACACACACACACACACGCTAACATACACATGCACACACACACACACACACACGCTAACATACACATGCACACACACACACACGCTAACATACACATGCACACACACACACACACACACACACACACACACGCTAACATACACATGCACACACACACACACACACACACACACACACACACACACACACGCTAACATACACATGCACACACTTAAGAAACAGTGACATTTCCAAACTGGAAACCAGTGCGCAGTTCATCTTGAAAGAGCTGGTTTTGACTGGTTAATAAGACAAAAGGATTAGTTTTGCGATGGAGTAATCGATTACTAAAATAATCGATTACTAAAATAATCGATAGCTGCAGCCCTGTAATGAGGGACAGACGTGTTATAATAATGTAATAACAACTAAACAGACTAAAGCTGATCAAAGTAAACTAACATTTCCAAACAGAAAACCTTCATCCTGTTTCATTCTTTAACAAATCGTGCTCCACCTGTTGCTCCGCCTCTTTAACGCAGAGCGCCGTTGCTCCGGCCGACTCGCCGATACGCAGGCAGACGAGGAGATTTGTCTCTAACAGCAGATGTGTCATAGCTGTCTCCCACACACATGTAACACACTGTCCACCTATATGTGTCTGCATACATTACAATGCCCACACACAGACAGACACACACACAGACACACACAGACACTCTGACTCACACACACACACACACACACACACACACTCAGACACACAGACACACACACACACACACACTCAGTGCTTCTCTAATATCAGGACAAGGTCAGTGTGTGTAGAAATGAATAGAAGAGCTCCTCCTCCTCACTGTCACTCTGCCATCGCTGTTCCTTTCGGTCATTTAGCTCCTGGACACACACACACACACACACACACACACACACACACACACACACACACAGTGTTGCTGGGTCTGAGGTACTGGGATGCTTGGAGTCTCTGATAAACCTGCTACATGAGGGATGATGATGTGATTCTTCCTCGTTGGTGTCTGACCTTCTCCTCTGAGCATCTTTGATGAAAGTCTGGATGACCACATGTTTGTGGCTGCCCTGGTTGTATTTAAACATGTGGAGGTAAGGTGGTGTAGCAGTGTGCAGGTGTGATCGGGGTGAAGCGGGGGTCTTGTTGTAGTCGCCCTCTGCCCGTCTCCACTCCTCAGCATCAGACCACAGTGGTTTCATCTGGATGCAGGGGCAGTTTGCAGAGCTAGGATGGTGGTGGTGTTTTGAAATGTTGTAGGTGGCTGACTTTGTGCTGCTAACAGTGGGTCAGAGTGGGGCTCCGTCTTTGTGGATCTTTGGTCTGTATACAGAGGGTATAGCGCCCCCTGGGTACAGGCGGTGGTATGTAGGGCGGAGAGTGTCAGAATCCAGGGAACTGATGACCTTCTTTTTGTAGTTGCTGTCTTTCACTTTGAGGCTTCATAGGTGTTGTTGTCGTGACAACAACGTGGCGGCCTTCTTTTCTTCATTGTGAGCTTTTGCACCGGAGAGGTGTGGCTGATACTTTCATGTGATTCTGCTTCAGGTCGTTTCCTTGTGTTTCTGTGACGAGCGCCACTGTCAGCAGCTCCGGTCCTTCAGCACCTTTGATTTTATGTAACTGCACAATATGACTCCTTATTTGACGTCTACTTTATGTTTTTATCTGAGAAGCTGGAGCGAGTTTTCATGGCTAGATTTTTACCTTCGGCTCAGTAGAATAACGGCAGACTGAAAGCATCACCAGGGTCATCCTCCTGAACTCAGCGAAGGTCAGCAGCTGCTCATCGATTGTCCCGGCGCTGCATCTCTGCTGCACACGGGGAGGGTTTTATAAGCTGACAGACAGACAGGAAGCAGACAGACATGCACTGCCTCTGTGCTGCCTCTGCTTCATTACAGTGTGTACATGAACACACACACACACACACACACACACACACACCTCCTCCTCAAGGCTGGTTTTCTGAGCGATCAATATTCTGCAGTGGAGCAGCCGGCCTGCACCCTGCGTGTGTGTGTGTGTGTGTGTGTGTGTGTGTGTGTGTGTGTGTGTGTTGCTTCTTATCAATATCCTCCCCTCTCCCTGTCCAGAGGTGATCCTCTTCCCTCCGGCCGTCATCGATCTTGGGATGCTGCTGGACTGGATGCTGAGCATCGGTCGGTTTTTCCGCCACGTGTCCGTCCCGCCGACGTTTAAACGTGGCTCCCATCACTTCCTGTATGCCCCTCTTCGGCGGTTAGGCGTTGCTTCCTTTGCTCGGTCGCAGGAGGCGGTGAGATGTCTGCGGCGATTACGGTGACGCTGCCGTGCACCTTCGGCACCGCGGCCTCTTCACAGCGTACTGATTTTCACCGCGACCGCTCAATCGAGACGATGACTCACTGAAAGCAGCTTTCAGCGCACAAACGGAGCCGAGCTCTTTGTGTCTGAGTGGGTTTCATTTATCCTGCTGCAGGCGGGATGTTCTCCTGCTATTCTGACTAAAACCGACAGGTTTAATGTGTCACGGTTCTCTGCTGAGTTTGGGCACATGCACGCCAAAGCTGAGACTTCCCTCCTGAAGGACGCGGCCATCATGACGTCACCTGCTGGGTCATGGCGTCTGAAGCCGCGTGTTTTCGTCATGACCGTCGTGGTCCATCCATCCACTCATATGGATGGACCACTCATCCGTCCATCAATCCAATCCTCCACCCATAAATCCATCTATCCTCCACCCATCCATTGGGATTAATGAGGATAGTTGAGTGCAGCGGTTGCAGCTACTAAATTAAAGGATTTGTTTCTAAATGATTCTGTTTTTTTCCTTTATGTCAGAAATGGATTACAGTATGTTGTCAAGGCCTTTTATGTTCCAAACACAAAAAAAAAAAGTCCAAGAAAAGGCCGTGGGTGGCAACGGGAGGTTTGTTTTAGAACGCACTTCTGACTCCATTGTTTTAAAATCATATGGCGTTTATTTCGTGCAAAATTATAAACAAAAATCAACCAAATAACTTCTTAAAACTTAAAATTAAACTAAAGTTAACTTAATTTGCTTTAACAACTTCAAAAGTGGTCAAAAAATCATTTCCTAACCCTCCCGAGTTCCCATCAGACATTTGGCAAACAAAAAATATCCTCACCACACCCCTCCAGGGTGCTCTTAATCCCGTGATTAATGGGAGGGTCCATAAGCCAATAAACCAATCACTTTCCAAAACCTTTTCTAATAAAATGAATTACAAATTTACATAACAAAACTAGGTCAGCATATTCTTACAACTTTAAAGAAAAAACAAAAATTAATACAAATTGCGTTTTATAAACATTCAACAAAAATGGCCACAACAGTGTGTTCACATCATTAAAACCCAAATCTAGACAAACTGGTGACTCTGTACCACAGCAGCAGTGAGCATGACGTCATCACGCGGCTTCTGATCAACATCTGGTTAGTAGATGTGGAATAGTTTGTATATTTATGCAGAAACACTTCACAATGATGAGGAAGTAAGACTAAAATCAAAGCTTCTGGTGTTACAACAGACACGCTCTTTCTTTGTCCTCGCCCACAGTGAGCCACTTCCTGTTCACGCTGACGTTGACGACCAGGGAAAATACAGCAGCTCCATCACTCGTAGATGAACTGTGTTTAGAAGTTCAGCACGTTTCGATGTTTCTGTTCATGAACAGTAACGTTAAAACAAACTGAGGTGGTGGTGTAACCAACTCCTCTCAGTCCTGCTGCACATGCTCACAAAGTAAAATGTCAGCACGAGCTGAGTGAAGATCCCTGTGATGGTGATGATGATGATGGTGATGGTGATGATGGTGATGATGATGGTGACCAGTAGTTTCAGGCGTGTTTCTTAAAATCTGTTTATGGAATCAGAATTTTATCAAATCAGCATCATTAGAACAAACATCAGTTTCTGTGGAAACCACAAACATGACAGCGAGGGGGGAGGAGGTGGGGGCAGGATGAAAACGTGAAACGTGTGGAGGTGGGGGAGGTGGTGATGGAGAGCTGATGGAGGAGGAGCTGGCAGGATGGGGCAGCAGGAGGAGATGGGTAAAGGGGTGGGGGGAGGGAGGCAGCAATAGGGGGAGATACATGGGGGGGGGGGGGGTGCCAATTTAAGAGGCTTGAAGGTCCGGCTCTGCAGCGCCGCGGCCGCTAAAACAAAGAGAACAAAGAACGAGGCGCACCGCCCTCCTCCGCCCCTCCGTGTGAGGCGAGACACGTCCACCTTAATTGATTTTCTTAATGAAATTCATGTCGGGCCGCTCCGCCACGAGAGAGGCGCAGTTTGTGTACCAAACATGATGTGCACTGACAGGAACAAGCCGTGACTCCTTTCAAAATAAAATGTGCAGCAGCTCTTTTTGTGTGTGTTTAATAATCATCACAGTAGCTTTAGAACGGTTTAGACTCCACATCCACACATTTTGCTTCCAGAAGTTTGGACGAGGGCGTGCCCAGTAACATCCAATCAAAATCCTAGAATCTCACTGTGCACCAAACCCGGAGCTCCGCCTTCTTGCACGGTCCAGAGCTCAGCAGCCGAGGTGAGGCGGAGCTCTTCACGACCTGATCCCGATCGAACTTCCATCCACCGAGGTCAACGTCGTCATTTACTGGTGGAAAACTGACAAGAAGCCATTTGACCTCTGACCTCTCCTTCGAGGTTAAGGATAACGGAGCATCCAGGGATGATACTGTTTAATTATGTAATCTGATTACATGCCGAACAATCATTTTATTTGGAGAACAAACTTTTCTCCTTGATGTTAAAAACGACTGAAATGAATTCAGTGCGAGAGACGTTTTCATCCACATGAATAATAAAATGATGAAGGATGTTTGGTGATTGACTCTCAGGTAGGCGTGGTTTCTTAAAGTGACCCTGGTCTCCTCGGGTCACAGCCGGGTCAGCGGCTCACAGTAATCCACTGATGCTCCATCAGGTCCTGTCTGTGTTTCCAGCGTCAGACAGGAAACGATCCGCCGCTTCATCACAAACGCTCCTGTTCTGTCGTCCTCATAATGAAGCTCCGTTAAAGACGGTTCAGGGAACTTTGACGGCTGCCCCCTCGCGATGTTGGCGCAGCCAGACGGACGACTTACCGTCCTGATTTTGTGTTACATAAGCTGCCCACTACCTGAATTAATAATCTCAAGTCCTCCATCTGAGATCCTCCAATGAAGACTTGCTTCTTTTAAGTGTGTTTGCGCCGCCTGTGTCACGCCTCGGGGCAGGCGTGGATCGTTAACAGGAGCACGGCGCCGCAAATGTGTGGGGAACATTTGAATGATTCAGTTTTCATTAAATACAGATGTGCACTTGTTATCCAGATGTTATTGTCACGTGTCTGTTCCAGTGGAGTGGTCGGTGTGAGTCCCTCAACACTCAGATTATCAGTTTTTTCTGCTCGTGGATCTCTGTGATGTCACATAGACCTGATCGGGTCGGCTTGTGCCTGTGAATGTAGCTCGTAGTAACAAAGTGCTTTGATTGGTTAATAAAAGCAGATTTACCGAGTCAGGGACAGAAGCCACGCCCACCTGCTGTTCAAACCTTCTGTTTACAGCCAATCAGTGAAAAGTGTGGCACAGCGTCACATGTTTAACCCTCTGTGTTTACTACTGTGTCACGTGTCAGGTAACCTTCACTCCCATTGGTAGTTCAGGTGGCCACACCCACTGTGCACCCTGCTCTCTGGTCGCTCCGGTTTCTTGTTTTGTGGTTTGCTGTCAGTGAGCCTGTGTCGGATGAACGCCGTCTGTGATGCAGGAAGCTCCTTCTGTTTCCTTAACCGTGAAACGTGCTGTATGAAGTGAGCCGGGCACGTTTGGCGGCGGCGGCTGCTCAGGAACCGCGTGACTGATGACAGGCGTGTGCCCTCGGCCTCCACAGACCTCATCAGTTTGTCAGAGTACACACTGAGACATTAATCTCTAATGTAGGATGATCAGGTGTTTGTCTGAGCCCAGTTTACAGTCTCAGGTTAATGTCAGTAATGAAACGAGCCTTTATGAAATCACCAGGTTTATTATTAGATTGTTGAACTGTAGTGTAAACATCCCCACGGCGGCTGATTTACGATGCGCCCCGCTGTTCCCCGCACGCTCGGCCGTTGGGTGTGAGTGGGTGATGGATGCTGGCAGCCGGCTTCAGCAGCTCCGCCTGTCAGGAGGTTCCTGCTGCAGGTGACATCCAGGTGAAAGACCGTCAGGTCTAACATGGAGGGTCAGGTTACGAGTCTTCTCTACGTGTCCTCGGTGAGTGAGCGGCGAGGCGTTTGATGAGGTCATCATGGCCACAGCACAGTCATTATCCGGTGGAGCTGGAGCTACAACACCTCTGTTTAAACACCTTTAATGCACATAGTGGTGTTTTTGGATCAGCTTGGTGCTCTCCTGGTGCAGCAGCACCCTGACCCCAGACCAGCCTTTAACCTTAACTGTCCAATCAGATCGTCACACCCAAACCTTGCAGTTTTTCCACTATCATCATAAACTACAATTACTTATTTATATGTCATATAAATGTAACATACATCGCTCTCTTTCTGCTGTTTGTTGCTAATGATCATTTGGTACATGAAACCTGAGCACAGAGCGTGGCAGTAATAAACATCTGCGCTGATTCTCGTTAGCTTTCTAAATAAAACCTGCATCCGTCTTCGTGTCTGTCTGAAAGGGCCAAATGTTTGGGAAGACAGAGATTCCTGAAAGCAGGGATGTGCTGGGAACAGGAGATGAGCTCCGACAGGACGAGGCCTTTCCTTCCGTTTGTCCGGTGGCTAACTCGATTAGCTTAGCAAAGGCTTCGGAGCAGATCCGGCTGCTCTGCTCTGGAAACACACACGAAACCAGCCATCTGAGCACCTCTACACACACAGTAATGTGTGGCTCTGGTTTCTAATTTTACTCCCACAGTGAAGCAGGCTGCTGTCAGTGATGGTTAACAGAGTTCAGGGAGGAAGTGGACAAAAGAGACTCAGGACCCTGAAGGGAACACAGAGGTCCAGTTTATAACACGGGCTCCATCATGTGACCTGCTGGAACATCGTGGCGGTCAAGTGAGATTTTGTAGTTTTTCTTCTGGAAGTTGTAGTTCAGACACCTGCTGTCCCGTTACCGAGGAGTGTGAGGAATGTTTGCTTCCTCTGAGGTGGAGGAACGGGAATAGTGAGATCATTTGTTGGTCTGTAATGCTGGAACAAACAGAGAAGTCAATAATAAAGTCAATTCAAGTAGTCACAAATACCACAGAAGAAGAAGCACAGGAAGAGACGCTGTTACAGGGCTTCTCCATACTCAGGCTAACGTTGGTCTAACCACCAAACCTGAAACCATCAGCACGAACACAAAGTGCAGCAGGTGACCTGAACAGGTGACAGGTCAGCTGACAACAAAGTCTCAGCAGTTTCCAGCTTTTTCCACGAACAGCAGAACATCCTGATGGTTACTGTGGCAGCGCTAACGATGAAGAAGAAGCCTCTCAGCTTCAGGATATGTGAAGAGTGAAGAATGTGTTTCAAATGGGTCTTAAATGCTGGTTTGGTGTAAAATCGAGGCTGACGAGCTGACCTGCTGCCGTCACTGTTCCCTTCGTGCAGACACAAAGATGTTGTTAGCATCGTTGGGACGAGCACACGAGCACACGGACACAAACAGATGAGGAGCAGCGCGGTTGCTGGGCGACAGCTGGACGCTCGGCTTGGTTTACAGGAGGAAATGTTTCAGGATGCATGAATTTATTTTCCACTAACTGATCTCTGCAGGGACGAGGAAGGGCTGTGGGTCAAGAAACCCGGAGCCTCAGACTGAACGATTTACACATCTTCCTCATTTGCTCCTCCTCACCACCTCCTTCTTTCAAACCTTCACATGCTCCTCTCACCCTCCTCATCCTCTCCTGCTTCACAGCTTCAGCTGCTCTCCTCTCTGAAACGTCTCATTTTAATCTCCTCTGTCCGATTCGTTCTCCAAAGCTCACCTCCTTCCTCTCCACTTTCTCCTCCTCTTCGTCTTCCGTTACTCGGAGTTAATCTCTCGTTTCCTGCCATCTGTAACGACCCATGGAGGTGTTTCTGATGGGACGTGTTGGTCAGTTTTTAGTTTGCATCCTTACTTTAAACCACAGGTGTGCTTGCCTGCTGTGGAGCAATCATGCTTCCTCCTCCTCTTCCTCAGTTTCTCTAAGCCGCCTCCGTTGTTCTTTGGTGGAAGTTAAGGTTTTCGCTGCTTCTCTCACTCTTCTCCTTTCCTGTTAAAAATAGACAATAGAGGAAGGAGGCTGTTAATTATTCATCTGAGGTGCACTATACTGTTTTTACACCTCTCATAATCTTCAGTCCTCCTCGTCATCATCGCCATGTTGAGTCTGGGCTCAGTTTGGTTTTCTGAACATTTTTTGTTCAACGTCTCTCGTAGTGATGGAGAATCATTGGATTACTTTATTCTGTGTGGGGTGGTTTGTAGCTCATCCATGTTGGTCATTAACCAGCTAGCCCTAAAACAGACAGTTAAGGGTCGGATCTGATGCTGAAAACCATCAATTCTCTATAATTTGAAGGTCTTAATGAGACTGACGCAGTTATTCTCGTGGGTCAAACAGCTAAAGTTAGCTACTTGTGTTAGCTTACCTGCTGTAGCGCAGTGTTGCCAACTTAGCGACTTTGTCGCTATATTTAGCGAGTTTTCAGACCCCCTAGCGACTTTTTTTCTAGAAAAAGTCGCTAAAAAAAGACGTGAAAGCGCATATCGCTTTTACTCTCAACAAGCAGCGGGTGCTGTAACGCAGTCAGTTCTTCTTTTACTCTTTTACTGTTGTTGCTGTTTTGTGGATCACAAGGTTTAAAACTACTTATAAACACACACACACAAAGTAACTCCACCAGAGTGCCTATTTCGGGTTACTTTTGCCGGTCCAAGCCCGGATAAAGGAGCAGGGTTGGAATTGTGACATTAAAAAAAAACAATAATTGCTAAAAGAAATTTAATTTGTAGTTCTAAATAAACTCTAAATGCATTTAGGACGTTTTTTTGCTCACTTTATGTCTCGTCCACGATGTTATTTCTCTCTCCAACAGCGTAGGTTACAATTACATTAGCATGACCAATTATGCAAATTAGGTGATGACGTCATTTAGCGACTTCTAGCGACTTTTAGGACAGCCAATAGCGATTTTCCTTACTGAGGAGTTGGCAACACTGCTGTAGCGTTAATAAGCAGGCTAAGGCTAGCATATGAAATGAAGTGATATGATGTGGTGGAAAAAAGTCTTTGACCAAATTTGACTTTAGTGTATTTTTATCTGTGTAAGAAAACAGTGCTACAGTGCTTGCTGCTATTAGCTTATTAGCTAATAGCAGTGAATGGAGTGCCCTCCGTGAGTCAGGTCTCCAGTGGCTAATTTTTGCTAGCTTCTATGCTAATGTAGACAAATTGCTACCTGCCTAACTTGGCAGCTACCTGGCTAACTGTACTACTGTGCTCTCTGTCTCAACCCTGTGTAAAGCCTCTTTAGCTGTTAGCTTGTGTGGAGGGTTGGACTGTGTGTGAGTCGGTGTTTTTCTGGGAGCCAGTGGGTGGTGACGTTAGCATTGAGGCACTCGGATCATAAACGTCTGATCTGTTTAATGTTAACATAGTAAATATGACAGATTTGTTAAAAAGCAGACAGAAGGAAAGGCAGATGTCGGTCTGAGCATGGATGCAGAGGTTAAAGTGTGTTATTGAGTTTGTGCGATGGCTCCAAACCCTGTTTCAGTGTATCTATCAGGCAGAAGCGCTCGAGTTCATTTGTATGGAAATGAGGACGTCTCATTACTGAGAACATTAATAAACAACACACACACAAGGAGAAGAAGCAGTGCGGGTCAGATACAAACTTGTCCTGTTAATGGTGTTTCCAGTGTGAGCAACAACAACAAAAACTACACAAATCCACGTTAGCGTTGGGCTGCTGACGTCATAGATGCAGGATCACGACCTTCAGCCAAAGGCAGGAGTTGTAGCCCTCACACAGGACATGGATTTTTACATCCATGATTTTGTTGGATTTGCTGACGGGAAGAGAAATCTGGAGCGACCTTTAACCTTTCAAAGACGCCGCACTGTGATTGATGTCCTCCATGTCCAACCAGCTCTGAGAAACGCCTGCTGCTTGGTTTCTTTTTCACGGACATCGTGATCCTCGTCTCGACTTCATCAGCGTTCTTCAGTCTTTATGAAGACGACATTTTCTGCACTCAGCGTTTTTAGTTTCCAGCAGTGAGCAGATTTGAATGAGACACTTCTACCTGCTCATTAGTGCTCAGTGACCTCCAAATAACCTCACTGTCCCCCCAAACTGGAGCGCCGCCTTCTTCGGCGCTCTGTTAGTACAGTGACCTCACAACAGCCATATTATTGGTCACATGATGTCATTAAAATGCTCCAAAAAGCTTCAACAGCACAAACGCGGTCCACAGGTCCAGCTTAGCCTAGCAGCTACCTGTGTCACCACAGGGGGCCACGCCCCTTATCTTGTCAGCAGGTGAGTTATGTTAGCATTCTGCTCTCGTACAGGTGAAGGCAGGAAATGATCTATAGAAACAGTTTGTACATCAGGCTGTAAACATTGAACATGGGACTGACTCAGTGCTGCCTCTGCTGGCTGTCAGAGGAACTGCAGGTTTGGGTGCTTTTATACTGGCTTCTTTTGCTTCTTGATGGCACGCAGAGAGTCAGAGACACAACTTCCTGTCTGCACATCGCCCAGATCCTGAGGAAAGCTGGTGTATAAAGGTCCTGTGGGAGGAGCTGAACTGTCAGTCACCTGAGCGCTCAGTGACATCAGCAGAGCGAGCCTCTCGTCTTTAACACACCTTCTTGTATGTGTGTCAGCGGCGTGCAGGGACTGTCCTCTCTGTGGAGCTGGGCTGCTTCCAGTGAGCGTGTGCAGTCGTGGCGTCTGCGGCGAGGATGCTAATCCAGCACGACGAGCCCGGGGAAACTCCTCCTCCGAGAGCTGTCTTTAACAGACAGATGTGGGTCAGTGCTGCCACACAGACTCATGCAGGAGCTGCAGCGGTCGCACAGACTGCCTCTTTAAAAGGAAACCCTGGATTCCCCTGCAGTGTTTTTTATTTCATTATGCAGCCGCAGCACAAAGTGCGTCAGCTTTATTTCCTCTAACGCTCTGATTTAGCTCCAGAAGCCCAGATGCACGCTCACCACTGCTTCTTGGCCCTCATCACCTTATCAACAGTGGCTCTGTGAGTGAGGAGAGCACCATGACCTCTTAAATTTCCACTCAGGTGAATATTAAATACAAGCCCACTAATATTTATTGAAGCCCTTTTTGCTTCATTCTTCCTGAGTGCGTGAAAGCTTTTTCATTTTCCGTGTGAAGCAGCTCAGATTGATTGATTTAGCAGCACGCAGGAATAACCCGTGTGTTTGTGCGTTTGCATCTGTGTTGTTGCTTTACGTCATTCGTGTTCTGCTGTCTCGTTATTAGCTCAACATTTTATGCGTCGAGTTCCTGCTCCGAGTTTTGACGTCACTGCGATGTTTCTGAGGTCTCTGCTCCTCGCCTCAGTTTGTAGAACATCAACCTTCTTGGCTTGTTGTCTGTCGTCTCCTTGAATATGTCCGTAACAAGAAAAGGCGGTCGTAGTGCCTGAGGTCTAATTATGGAAAACACCGGGATCCTGAGATGCTGATTCCAGCTGCACGTGTGTTTGATGCTGGGACACAGTCAGGAGTCTCTTCGCTGCTGACAGGCAAAGCTAATAATCATCTCATTAAAGTATAACGAGACTCGAATGCCTCACATAACGTTGCACTGTGTGTGCACACGCTCGCTGTTTGGATCCCAGTAATTCTGACTTTCATGGCTCGGAGTGTGAAAGCATTTGTAAGAATGGGTAGAAACGCCTCAGCGAGGTGTTCATAACCTGGCAGCTCACGCTTCCACCTGTCCGCTGCCTAACAGCACGTTAGCAGGAGTCTGCATCCTCCAGCTCTTCTGGAAGCAGCCCCTGCGTCTGCTTCTGGTCTCCTTCCAAGAACCTCCCAGAAACACCTCACCTGGGAGCCATCAGCGTGGAAACATCTCAGCTGCCTCCCTTCAGTGTGGATGAGTTCCTCCGGAGCGGCCGAGCTTGAAGGCCGACCCGGACGCTCTCAGAGGAAGCTCGTTTATGCTCGTATACGCGATCTCATCCTTTCAGCCCCACAGCTCGTGGTCATGGTCTGCGCCAAGGCCAAGGATAAGATAAAGAAGGATTATTTTGATCTGTGACTGTTTTTTTTCTTTTTTTTGTGGGAAAAGTCAAGTGGAGACCAATTTTAAACAACATCACTTTAATTAACCCTTTATGACAGGTCGGAGCGGGCGCGCTCTAACTATTTTTAAATCCCGGTAGCTCTGCAACCACGTGAGCTAGCGCAATAATCTTTTTTGCATATGAAACCGGAGGAGTTGTACTTACATCTTATACCATCAGCTTGTCCTCGGTCACAGTTTCCTTCCACATATAGCTTTGCAAAAACTGCATAAAAAGCACTTACAGCAACAAAAACATAATATTCCAGAAACACGCTTTGCTGATCCGATCAGCTGTTTGTAACACTTCCTACATTGGAATAGACGTCAGCGCGAGCTATCGCTTGTCCGCCATGACCTGCCCGAAACCGGAAGTGACGTCATTTTCGCAGAAATGTAGTTTTTTCAGGGCATTTACAGAGATATGCTGGTGTTTTTAGAAGTTTATTCCGCTTTTTTGCAATTTACGGAGTTACTATAGACCTAATGCAGACATATTATTGATGTATAGCAACTTGAAATGCTCTGAAAAACGGCGCTACAGCCTGTAAAAATATAAAGATAAGCTCTGGCGGACTTGGTTCTGTGGTAGGTCTTAAAGGCTTAATGTCCAAAGGTCTGTTTTAAAAAATCAGAATAAGCAGGATTGTAATATTAGTAATAGTTTAATGAGATCTGCTGTGTTTCCCGGCGTTCTCCGCCTGAGCCGAGGAGTCTTTGAGTATTTGAGGAAAAACAGCTCAGAGAAACGTCGGCATGCCGCTCGTGCTGCTGGCGAGGCCTGCAGGTGCTGCTCGTGTTGTTTGATTTGGCGTCTCGCTCTCGCCTCCTGCTCGCTGTTTGCTCTGATGTTTGGGTTAAACCGCAGGAGCGGGCGTCATGGTGGATCCCACGGATGCTGACATCGACAAAGAGGCAAATAAAGAGATTAAAACGGTTTCAAACGGCAGGTAAACACAGTTTGATTCATCCAGGTGACTTTAAACAGGCATGCAGAGTGCTGTGGGTTATCAGCAGGGAGGCGGAGCAGCTGATTGGCGAGGTGCTCGTGGAGATCACAGACGTGACTCGTGACACACGTCCTGCTTTCTTGTTTTTCTCTAATAAATCTTTAGATTGGTTTGTGTCACTAACGATGCATCGTCGGCTGAGAGGAAACGTGTGATCCTCGTCTATTTCCATCTTTCATCTGTTACAGAAGATGCCAAGAATATTTGTTAATGTGGAGATGGACCGAAACCTGCCTGCTCATCCCTCAGATTCAGTTTCTCTGATGATGTCAATTTAAAGTAAAAGGGAAACACAAAGTGACGCGTGTCATTTACTCACACAGTTTGTCATGAAGCTTGAACCAATCGTCTGCTTTAAGTTTGCAGACAAACTTTATGGAACAGTTCTTCTTAAAGCAACACTTTGACTTAAACTCCTCCTGATCTCCGTCATGGATCACCTGCTTCAGGGCTGGATGCTCGCATAAACTCGCTTTGTGAGGGGCAGCCAATGGGAAGAAAGTTTTCTTGGAGGAGGAGGAGCTAAATCAGCTTGTTTCAGACAGAGGATGAAGTGAGCAGCTGCAGGGGGGCTCAGCGTGAGTTAAAGAAGGATTATTTCAAACTGTGACTCATGCAAAGCTGCTTTGGGAGAGAGCCAGAACACAGATGGGTAGAATTAGGGCTGGGCGATATATCGAGTTTTTTAAAAATATCGATATATTTTTATACGAGATATAAGATGTGACAATATCCTTTATATCGATATAGTCTATGTTACATTATAATTATAGTTGTGGAGCCACAAGTTTGCCTCTCTTTCGTCCACTCTTGTCTCTACACAACATTTCTCGGCCTCACCTCTCCTTCACTGAACACAACTCCCCCTCCTCCCCCATCGCTTCACCTGCAGGCAGCGACAAGATGAACCCGGCAAATCTCCGTTAACGAGTTACTGTGCATCTCCCCGTGCGTGGGGCTGGACGGCGTCAACGTGTCAACGACCTAACCGCGCTAACAAGCTAACCGCGCTAACGCTAACCACGCTAACGAGCTAATCACGCTAACGAGCTAACCGCGCTAACGAGCTAATGAGCTAACCGCGCTAACGCTAACCACGCTAACGAGCTAACCGCGCTAACCGCGCTAACGAGCTGACCACGCTAACGAGCTAATCACGCTAACGAGCTAATCACGCTAACGAGCTAACCGCGCTAACGAGCTAACCGCGCTAACGCTAACCACGCTAACGAGCTAACCGCGCTAACGAGCTAACCGCGCTAACGAGCTAATCACGCTAACGAGCTGATCACGCTAACGAGCTAATCACGCTAACGAGCTAACCACGCTAACGCCATGCAGCCCAGACCCAGACCGCCAACCTATTTTATGTCCAGCACGGCGCTCAGCAATCTGTCAAAAAATGTTTAGTACGACTTTCGTAAGCGACGGAGCTGCACCACTTGATGGCTTGTTGAAGCATTACGGCTACCGAGGAGCCTCGCGGAGTGATACGTACTGTGCTTCAACGTAATATTACCGTACTGTGTGTGTATAAGGACCATAAATGGCGCCTGTAAGAGACGTGGTTACAAAGAGGATTTCAAACTCCAGGCTGTCAGTCACGCAGAAGAAGTTGTGAACAGAGCAGCTGTGAAATCTTTGTTATTATGCTCAGCGTCTGTTAGTTTACATTTTGACTGCACAGTTGTGAGCTCTTTGTTATGCACAAAAACAACAGTTTTCTTTTATTTATGGAGCAATATTATTTAATAAATGCTCATAATTTATTTTTGAGTAATGTTTTCATGTGCATCTGTATGTTAATAAAAGTGCCTGTGTGACATCTGGGACACAGCTTTGACTAAGAACTCTCTGTTTGTTCTCACTTTATGGCTTAAAAAATATCGAGATATGAATCTGGGGTCATATCTCTGAGTCCTAGGTAGAAGTTTAGTTTTTGCTTCTTTCGATTTTGGTCGTTCCCACAGTTGAATTACTTCAGATTTTATTATTCCAGATGTTTATTTTTTGTAGCTTCAGTGTGTTTTTCTTGTCAGGCTGATACAGCGATGCATCGCCGCCGCTCATGCTGCTGATTTCCTGTGTATTCTTAAATATTCCCGTCTCTGTAAATGTCAGCAGTGCACGCATCACTACATGTAGCTGTGCTTGGTTTGCGAACGCGATTGGCTGAGGCTGGATGTGTGACCGTGCTCTGCGTCTGTGTTTCTCAGGATGACAGTTCAGTGAGCAGCAAGGAGGAGGCCGAGATGAGCGAGCCCACGTGGCTAGCAGCCGATCTGGGAGCAGCGTCAGACCTGAGCCCATCGAGCCGCGGAGAGAGGATGCGCCACAGTCCGCAGAACGCCCACAGCAAAGAGGACGACGGTAAGAGCGGCGTCACGCCCGCCCGAGTGCTGCCGCGCAGCCAAAACGGCGCTGCATTTGTGGAGATGATGTGTAGGTTTCCTTTGAAGGCGGATTATCTGAAACATGCATGTGTGGACGGAGCAGATGGTGATCAGAGAGGAAAGCTCCTGTTCACTGCAGTTAATCCCTGCAGCGGGTTCAGGAGATCACAGCAGATAATGTGCTGCGCTGAAACAAGCTGAAGCGTCTCCTGCGTCACCTTGTGTGATGGCGGTGCGCCGGCGCCGTCTGCTGCTCAGTAAAGTGATAGGAAACAGGAAGCTTTCCACAGGTGGGCCTAACGAGGAAACTGAGGATGGTTTAGAGGCTTGCTATGATTGGTGTGTTTGAAGCCAGTGCAGCAGTCACATGATCCTCTCACACCTGTGCAGTTGTTGTGACATCACTTTGAGCTACGCCCACCTGAAAGACCAAATAACGCCGTCTTCCTCCTGAAGATGATTGTGTAGTTTTGAGAGCTGCTGGAGGACGTGTAGAAACGCTCACTCTGAAGACACTCGTCTCCTAATGCTGCAAGAATACAGCACTTACCTGCAAGCCTGTGTGTGTGTGTGTCTGTGTGTGTGTGCAGCTCATCAATACACAGCACTGAACACTGAGTGTGAGGAGGGTGGCTGATCTTCATCAGTCTGGCCTCTTTGCTGCAGGAGGAGGAAACACTGATGTGGATTTAAGGACCGACAGTGTGAGATAATTCGTGGCTTTTTCCAAACAGTAATCATCACAATAAACGTAACTTTGTAACTTTGTGTAAACTGAGATGTTTGCGCTCTGACACACTTTGATCTTTAGTGGACCAATTTCTGCTTTACTGTGCATCTATTTCTGTATCTATTTACCCGTCCATGATTATTGGGTGTGGCGTGGATTGGAGGTCATTATTTTACAGTCTAAATTTATTCTCTTCTTCACTTTAAAGACATCCAGTGGGGCCAGAATGGATTCTCTGCCAGGCCGATAATGGTCCCTGTGCCTTATGTTTGACACCTCTGTGGTGTATACAGCAGTATTTGTCCCTGTGGGTCCATGCAGGAGGCCGAGCTGCAGAGCGCGTACATGAATCATTTATCATGCAGTGTGTACTTGATCAGACAGGAAGTCAGGGGCCTGGACAGGAAGTCAGGGGCCTGGACAGGAAGTCAGGGGCCTGGACAGGAAGTCAGGGGCCTGGACAGGAAGTCAGGGGCCTGGACAGGAAGTCGTTGCCTGCTGTCCTTATTAGAAAGGTTAACGAGGTGCTGTAACGTGCAGTGATGATCATGTTTCACGCTGTTTCTTGGAGACGCCGCGCTGAGTTCTGCTCAGGTTAGCTGTTAGCATATTGTTTGATGCGTGATGTCATAATAAAATAAAATCCACCAGCCAATGAGGCGCGCAGGTGGAAGCTTCATCAGCGCTACAGTCTGTGTCTGTGGTGCTAGGACTGTTTGGAGAGCATTGCATTGTGGGAGAGAGCCAGCTGGAGGCGGCGAGCTGTGAGCCTTCAGTAGGTGGCGAGCGTACAGCGCCTTGTTATTCAAAGGTCAGTGTGCTGCCTGCACCTCGCATAGACGGCAGAGCAGCGGCGTAGGCGTCCAAATGCCACCGCACTCAGAGGAGCGGCGAGGGTGAAGTGGCTTCCTGCTAGAGTCTGATCCAAGAGGGAAGCGGGCAGAAAGCCCCCCCGGCCTCTAACGCACGAATCTCCAACACGCTCAGACGGGGGGGGCTCCGATCGCCATCTTCTTTAAAAAATGAAGAAATCCTGATCGTCTTCCACGTCCGTGCGAGGGCCCGTCTGTGTGCTGCCTGTCAGTTTACATCAGGAGAGCCCCGCCCCCGGCGCCCTGTAAAGGTGTCTAAGAGCAGCGGCGGTCTCCTGCTGCTTCTACGCTCTCACGGAGCTGCTAAAGTGAAAGCGCCGCTATTTTAAACTCGTGTTACTGCGAGCGGCATCGGCGCTCAGCAGCGGCTCTTTGCTCTGACAGCGAGGAGATGGAGGAGCTGCAGCCAAACAGCTCGCGCTTGATCCAACTCGCCGTGTTAATATCAGGTGGGCGTTTCCTCAGCGGCGAGCCATCAGCTTGTTTGACGCTGCGCCCGCCGTGTTCAGGAGCAGCCAGTAAATCACCTGTAAAAGCTTCTGAGCGCCACCTCGACTTCTTTTCTGCTCCGCTCTACGCTTTACGGCTGAGGTGGAGAGCTTTGATTGGTCCAGACTGACGGTTTGACACCTGCCGCCGAGGCCGGCCGACGGGTTCAGGAAAACGAGCGTCGACAGACGATTGCACGAAGCAGCCAGCGAGCACGTGCGGTATCTCAGTGGGAGGTCAGAGGCATCAGATTAACAAAGAGTGAAATAAGCTACTAATAATCTGAAGACTGCTTATGTACCATTTCTCACTACTTATACTCAGCCGTGGTTAGTGGGTGGAGTTTAAAGAAAGCTGCACCATGTCCTGATGAAACCAACATGACACCCTGAGCTCAAACGCAGGCGTTTACATCGTCGTGTTGTATGAATGAATCATGTTGGGCTCTGTCAGTCGTCTCACGGAGGTCCAAGCGTGGGCGCCATCCAGCTGTTTGTATCTGACAGCTGTGATACGAGAGCCGGAGCAGCTCTCCAGCAGCGTTAACCTCGACTCGGGCTGTCTGTGTACATTTATTCAGCCGCTGCTGGAGGACACGACCACGGCCCGAGCCCTCCCTCGGTCATCGGCGCTCTCTGAGAGGCCGCTGCCCTCTCCACATCACGCTGCCTCCGAGGGGAGTGCGTCCCCCTCATAAGTGGCCCCTCAACTGCCTCTCGTTTCTGGCTGCTAAGCGTCCTCTTCATCCCTCCCCCAAAGCCACATCCACACCAGATCCTCTGCTGACCCGCCCCCTGAGAGGCTCCCGGCTCGCTCTGCGGGCTGGAGGACGAGGATGAAGAGGCCTCGTCAGGAGATGGAGTTGACGTCACGGATCCTCTCCAAAGGGGACGAGCTGAGGGGGGAGAGGGGAATGGAGACGGGGCAGGAGGGAGGAGGAGAGCGACATCAGGAGGAGGAAGGGAGGGCATGAACCCGAGGAGAGCCAAGCCAATATATTGATCACAGCTGCTGCTGTTCCAGATGTTCCAGTAAAGTTTCCCTCTTTTGTGAAGGTGCTGCACAGCTTCATGTTGTTCTTCAGGAACAAAGAGCTGATCTTATCGATCCTCCTGAGAGTGGAATCAAAATGATCAACCTGCTGTTACAGCCACGACAGATCCACGGCTGAGTCGCTCAGTGTTACGATCATGATAAAACACGCCGCAGCGTTTGTGTTTCAGACTGCGGCGACAGTGCCCAGTAAGGGGACGGCTCCTCCTTCCTGTCAGACTGTGCAGCGTCCTGCACGAGGCGAGCGCTCAAAGACATTTGTGTTTCTGACTGAGGAGAAGATCGAGTGGAAGCGACGTTTTCACGCTGTCCTGTGTAACAAAGCGTCTGCGGATCAGAAAAGCAGTTTAGGCCTCAGTATGCAGATGCATCACAGAGGTTACTGACACGAGGATCCTCGAGATCGTCTGTGCTGCACTTGCTCCTAATATTTCACCTCCTCGTCCGTTTGTCTGGCCGTGGTTATTTTAGTGGTTTTGTTTCCTAGTCGGTGTCCTCGATGCTGAGACACTGCCTTTGCTGTGTCCAGGGAGGAGGATGGACAGGTAGGACGGTGGCACAGGTGAGCTGTGAGGAGGACGGGCAGGATGCAGAGTGACGAGGAGCAGAGTTCACCTCCGTGTGTGTACACATCTGTTCCCCTCTGCCTGGTCGGTGGTGCAGCGGGAAAGGCGGGTGGAAACAAGACAGGATGACTTTGACCCCCCCCTCCTCCTTCACTGCAATCAAGCTGGGGGGGGGGGGGCAGTCTGAGGATGAGGGTGCAGGATGGATTGAAGGGTGGAGGTCAGGCATGAATTGGAGGCAGAGCAGAGGAAGGAGCATTAGTACCTCCTCCCCTGATGGAGCATCGAGACATTTCTAAGCTGCAGGGCGATCGCGGCGCCGCAGGAGCCACAGCAGGAACCATCCTGGTATCACCTGCAGACTCTGAGCGGACTCCTGATAGAAGCCTGAGGTCTACCCAGAATGCACTCTGACGTTTCCTTCAGTGGTCAAACATCAGGGTGGTGGCGCTCTGCGTCACAGGCACGAAGCTGCTGCAGGTTATTCACGCTGACGCTCGCAGGGCCAGAGCAGGGAGCAGGCGTGGCCTGTAGCACAGCTCAGACGGTGCTCAGCTCTGGGAGCGCGTCAACTTTAATCACCGCGGACCAGACGCTGGAAACATCACGGAGACGGAGCGACCCGCCTCGACGGAGCGACCCGCCTCGACGCAGCGACCCGCCTCGACGCAGCGACCCGCCTCGACGCAGCGACCCGCCTCGACGAAAACAACTCAGAAACAAATGTTAAAACACAAAAAGGAGAAGAGTGTGTGTGTGTGTGTGTGTGTGTGTGTGTGTTGATGCTCTCTGCTGTGCCGCTACAGTCACTGCTTAATTATTAATACACACACACCTTGAAACTAAAACATGCTAAGAGGCTGTGCAATTAATATTAGCTCCTCCCCAAACACACACACACACACACACACACAGACACACACACACACACACACACACAGACACACACACACACACACACACACACACACACACACAGACACACACACACACACACACACACAGACACACACACACACACACAGACACACACACACACACACAGACACACACACACACACACACACACAGACACACACACACACACACACACACACACACAGACACACACACACACACACACACACACAGACACACACACACACACAGACACACACACACACACACACACACACACACTTTGTTAGGCTGGAATGAGCTTGTGCTGTGTCTGAGCACAACCTGTTGACATGTTTGTATTGTCTGTATTGCAGTGTGTGTGTGTGTGTGTGTGTGTCTGTGTGTGTGTGTGTGTCTGTGTGTGTGTCTGTGTGTGGATAATTAGCTGCAGCCTCCTGCTTGCCTGTAATGAGCTCTGTTAGAGACTCGACACCCTTTAAACAAGCGTCTGACTGAACCTGCTGAGCTCTCAGAGCGGCGTGGGCTCGCAGCCTGGTGTGTGTGCGTGTGTGTGTGTGTGTGCGTGTGTGTGTGCGTGTTGCACTGTGGGATGTGAAGCGTTTTGTGGAAATGGCCTAATGGGGTTTGCAGCGGCGTTGCAATCTTCCAGCCCATTATTGCGGCGCTCACAGGCTGAGAGCAGCTCGGGTCATTATGAGAGGATTCTGGGAAACGCAGACGTCACTGATAGAACAAAACGCTGACGGAAAACGTGTCAGACATTCACGGCTCAGATGAGTCTTCATCACCCTGTGATAGAGCAGAGATGGATCAGCTGCTCTGAGCATGAGCAGTGTCAGTCAGAGAAACGTGCTGCATAAATGCATCCATCATTATTATTATTATTATTTTCATATCACACGTTTCTTTGCACAAGTCCAGCAGAGGACGAACCCGAGGGTGACGACGGCGGCGTCAGATGTTCTGCACGTGTGCAGTCAGAGCTCGCTTCCTGCTGACCGCGTCCTTACTTTTGGCGTCTTCGTTGTGCAACACTGATTTACTGCACGAGTGAAGACGTTTGTGCACATCGCCGTCCTCGCTCTTATCTGAGGCCCCGCACACCTGAGGTCACCTCAGGTGTGCCTGCTTATTTTATTACACGGTGTGTGTGTGTGTGTGTGTGTGTCTGTGTGTGTGTCTGTGTGTGTGTGTGTGTGTGTGTGTGTGTGTGTGTCTCTGTGTGTGTGTGTGTCTGTGTGTGTGTCTGTGTGTGTGTGCGTGTGTGTGTGTGTGTGTGTGTGTGTGTCTGTGTGTGTGTGTGTGTGTGTGTGTGTGTCTGTCTGTGTGTGTTGTTTTATGGTGCAGGTTCAGAGGACGTCCAAAGGTTGGCTCCATAAAGTGTCCCAATCTGAAATTTGTACCATCGTTATCAG
>NC_140458.1:780000-792500 GCF_963576455.1 Neolamprologus multifasciatus | reverse complement strand
TGTGATCCGCTCACACATGCTGTGTGTGAGTCACAGCTTTGTGTGTTCATGTTGTGCGCTGTGGTCCTCACATGTGCGTGGCTTCATTGGATGATGTGAGGAGCAGTAAAGTAATGACAGGACCATCGCTGGTTTTATCTTCAGCTCACAGCTCAGGTTTAGCTCGGGATTAGCTCTGGTTTAGCTTGGGTTTAGCTCTGGTTTAGCTTGGGTTTAGCTCTGGTTTAGCTCGCTTTAGCTCGGGTTTAGCTCTGGTTTAGCTCTGGTTTAGCTCAGGTTTAGCTGTGGTTTAGCTTGGGTTTAGCTCGGGTTTAGCTCGGGTTTAGCTCTGGTTTAACTCGCTTTAGCTTGGGTTTAGCTCGGGTTTGGCTCGGGTTTAGCTCGGGTTTAGCTCGGGTTTAGCTTGGGTTTAGCTCGGGTTTGGCTCTGGTTTAGCTCTGGTTTAGCTCTGGTTTAGCTCGCTTTAGCTTGGGTTTAGCTCGGGTTTGGCTCGGGTTTAGCTCGGGTTTAGCTCGGGTTTAGCTTGGGTTTAGCTCGGGTTTGGCTCTGGTTTAGCTCTGGTTTAGCTCTGGTTTAGCTCGCTTTAGCTTGGGTTTAGCTCGGGTTTAGCTTGGGTTTAGCTCGGGTTTAGCTCGCTTTAGCTCGGGTTTAGCTCTGGTTTAGCTCTGGTTTAGCTCTGGTTTAGCTCGCTTTAGCTTGGGTTTAGCTCGGGTTTGGCTCTGGTTTAGCTCTGGTTTAGCTCTGGTTTAGCTCGCTTTAGCTTGGGTTTAGCTCGGGTTTAGCTCGGGTTTAGCTCGCTTTAGCTCGGGTTTAGCTCTGGTTTAGCTCTGGTTTAGCTCGCTTTAGCTTGGGTTTAGCTTGGGTTTAGCTCTGGTTTGGCTCTGGTTTGGCTCGGGTTCTCTGTATAATATTACCCAGAATACTGTTGCTGTTAAAAACGCTGTTACTTGATCCCCACGGCTCGTGTTTGCACCACCTTGCGTGGTCTTTGCAGAGGTTACTGAACCCTGAGGTTCCCCTGATGCGTCCATCAGTCAGAGTGAATGTTTGGACAGATGAAAGTTCTTGTACTTTCTTCTCCACCAGCAGCTCACAGTTGAAAATCACTGCACAATTACTGGTCTGTTCCATTATAACTGTAACAGGGATGCTGTGAATGTAAAGCTGCCCGGCTAACTGGTCGTAGTTTGAACTGTGGAACATGTCAGAGCTTTGCTTTGTGTCACTCCATCGTTTACCGTTGGCTGAAGTCACTGCTGCCTCCACTCAGATATCACGTTTAGCAAACTAGCTTTGATTTACACGAGACAGATGAAGGAGCGCTCAGCTTCCTCTAATGATGGCCCTGCTTCTTCCTGCTTCTTCCTGCTTCTTCCTGCTTCTTCCTGTTCTGACCCTTGTTTGCTGTAGTGATTAATGGACTGAGCTGAGGCTCGGTGATACTGTTTGGTGCTGACAGACCCGCCTGCTGGCTGCTGGAGGCAGGCTTGTTTGTTCAGTGACTTCAGAGAAATAAAGTTTTTCACACAAACATGCTGGGAATTCCACAAAATGCCGACATTGTGAATCCTAACCTCGATGATTTCAGTAATGTCACACAGGAAGACATTTTTCAGAAAGAGGACGTGTTTCTCAACACGTCTGCAGCTGAAATCACGTCTTTAGTCTCCGCGTCTGGAATCGTCTCCGAGCTCGGTGCAGAGCGCCGGTCTCGCACAGGCTGCTGCGTTTCCTTCCATTTATAAAGGAAAATCAATTTTAAGCTCAGAAACAAAACTGAGACAAATCAGATCAGCAGCGCTGAAAAAGCCTAATGATGGAGACAGACCCATATCTGCTCAGCAAGGAAGTCATTATCTTACATTAGGCAAGTTTCAGTGATATAAAGTCACTTTGTCCCGCCTGACGGGAGAATACGAAGGGCGAGAGCAGCCCACGGCTGGGCGGGGCAGACACGAAGCCTGAGGGAGAAACAAGGCAGAGTTTAACTGCGACCTAGTCGATCTGCTCGCCGTCTCCAAAAGACGAGGAAGAAGAGAACGAGCCGGAAACGAGAGACGTCCCGGCCGGATCCTCAGCAGCGCCGCTCACCGGCACACATCAGCTCCACATCAGTCGCTCATGTCGAGCCCCTAAATCATAAACAAACCTAATTTACTGTAAGTCAATACAGCCCCCGGCTGTGGTGCGTTTACGTGCTTCTGTAGAACACGGACACGGCAGCGCCATCCTCACACCCGGGAACGTGAAGACACATTTGTCTGCATCAGGTTTCATTTAGGATCAGCTGGGAAAAGTCAAACCTGCACCCGTCACTGCGTGTGTGTCCTCGTCACAGCCCGAGACACACACAGCAGTGATTAAAAGCTGACCAATGACGGAGCAGCTCTCATCTGGAGAGGTGATGCATGAGAGCGTGCAGGTGTGTAACGAGAGGACACATTCACTCCTCGCCGCTGCGAGAGGAACGTCAAACGCAGGAGCGCTGACGACGCTGCCGCTCGGGGAAGTGATGACCTCGCTGGCTATTAACAAACACAAACAGACATGAGTCACGTGACTTCCTGCTAAAGCTGCCTCGCTCAGCCATGAGCAGGCTGACGGTGGACGCCTCAGGAAGGAGGAGAGAGGATGAAGAATAAACAAACAGCCCCTCCCACCCAAATGTAGAAATCAGCCTGCTGAGGAAGAGGGTGGGGGCAGAGCGAGGGGGAGGAATCATGTGATCAGTGCGAGGGACGAGCCGGGACGTGCTCTGCCAGGATGGCCAGGCAGGACGAGGCATTCGAGGCCTGCAGGAATTCTGGATACACAGATCATGTCCACTTTCATAAAGACATCTTTGTTTCTGGTGTTTCACACTTTCAGTTTTCATGCTCGTTTCTTGTTTCCTCTGTTATTATTATTATTAATCAATTATTAATACATTTATTAATAATTGATTATTTATTATTAATAAGTCATCGTTAATGTTGGGGTTAGGCCATGTTTCAGTAAGCAGCGCCATAAAGAACAGAATAATCCATCATTTCTTTCCTCAAACGTGACTTCAGATTCATGTTTTCCTGCTGAGACTTTCAAAGTAAAATGCAGGGGAACGACTTCCTGTCCACGGTAACCTTGTCGAGGCGCGGTAAGCTCTGCTCTCCACGTGTGTGACATCGAGTCAAAGCGCCTGCTTGAGCCCTGCCCCCGCTGCATCTCTTCCTCCATCCTCCTCCTTTGTCTGGCGCCTCCCTCCCCTAACCCACTCAGGAACATGGACGGCTCCCTGTAGGGGGTTCCTCCTGTCACAGAGGAGGCGGAGCCTCCGGAGGTGCAGGTGGAGCTGTGAAGACGTGTGATGAATTACACACAGTCGAGACATAAATGTGGCGCTCACGCGTGGTTTTAAAGCCTCGTGTGCTTGATCCCAGGCCTCTGTGCAACAACCCGTATCACACCACACACACGCACACACACACACACACACACACACACATTAAAAATAGCCTCCAGTATCAGGGCCTCTGTGTCCTGATTGGATCAAACCATCTGTTTTATAATTAAACTGCAGATTTTATTGTTTTTGTCTCTTTTTACTTTAACACAAACCATCAGAAACCATCAGGTCAGTGATGGATGAACCCACGCCGTGCTGCGTTCAGGGTCTGCTGTACGTGTGTTAACTGATTTCCTGTTGGTGTGTCATGGCAGCTCGGAGATTACATCGTGTGGTTAAAAATGTCAGAAACTCTGACGTATTCGTGTCAGTCTGCAAGTCCGTTTATTTGTCCTAAAACCTTGGGCTGTGCGAGATGACAGCTCGACCTGTGAAGTGTTTCAGCTGGGCGTCGTCTACCTGGACTCGAGTGTTTGGACCGATGCGTGAAACTTTTCATAACCAAACCGTGTCCGTGCTACAGAGTAGCCCCGGTTTAGGAATAAGGTCCTGGCTTTGTTTGGACTGGTCCTTCTGTTTGTCATCATTTCAGTTTATTTTGAAAAATCTCAACAGGATCTTCAGCTTTATTGTGAAAGGTTTATGTGGAAAATAATAAAGCGGACAGCAGAGCCACACGCTGGGTTTACCGTCATATTGTGACCATCAGAGCCATGAAAAATAAACCGTAGACAGTTTATTTTGCGACACCACGAAACAAACGACAGCGTAAAAATGAAGCGACAGACGTTTTCATATCTGATATATATCGTTATATCGAACAGCTCTACGAAGAACCGCCTTTTAACGAGGCGCCGAACTGCAGGGCCTCTGATGTCCAGCAGAGGCAGCAGTCAGTCTGGCTGCGTCTCATTCTTTAACGCCTCATCAGGAAATAAGAACACGCCTTCTCCATGAACGCCGCAGCGACGGGCTCATCAGCAGCGGAGTTAATCCTCCTGATCCCAGAACAGATCAGTCTCTGTCGAAAGACATGTAATCCTCTCTGCTGATCCCCCGTCACACACACACACACACACACACATTAAGACTTCGTGGCCGTGTTCGTCACTTCCTGTGAAAGTGTTCTGGTTCTCACACTCTGATAAAACTCTGTGATTATTACACATTTAAAGGAGCTGAGGCATGTTGAGCGTGTGCACAAAGCCACGCCTCCTGCCGCTCGTCTCAGGAGCAGAGACGGGACATCGGGAAGCGAGTGCAGGGATGTGATGGTGGAAAGATGGACTGGATCGCTCACGCGGTCTGCCACCTTCCCTTTGCTGATCGGGCTCGATTAATGTTGCATGACGAGGACAGAGGAGAGAAAATACTGCGAGGCATCGCAGCAGCTCAGGTGCTGCGCAGGAGCCGTCCACGCTTAGAAACACCACAGACTGTATATAAAAGATGCACACGCATGCAGGGTCACCAGTTTGCTCTTTGGAGTTTGCGCAGGGACGACCTGTCTCCTCTCCTCTGTCTCCTCGTCCACCTTCTCCAGGTGTTCACTCCTAGCTTTGACTCCCTGATCATTATGAGCACAAAGAAAGTGACTAACAAAATAAAACAGGAAGTGACACAAGGAGGTGAGCAGCAATAGACACAAACATGGAAGACCAAAGCGCAGACATGCTTTTATTTTGTTGACACTTCCTGTGTGTGACTGCAGGTGCCGTGAGCAGCAGTGTGTTTGTCATCTTTCACGTGATTTTACTCATCGGCCGGTTTGTCCTGATGCGAGGCTTTTGCTTTGCTTTTTTCTGGGCGGAGCCACAACTTTGTGACTGGAGGGCATGCAGCGTGGTGTACCGACGTCTGCAGACCGTTACAGAGCAGGGAGTTATGTTGGGTGAACACTGGTCCCTCTGTACTGGCAGCAAAGCTGCCTTCGCTCCAGGCCTCCTCGCCATTTGACCCATGAAGCTCCACGGCCTCCATCAGCTGCCCCGCCCACAGAGGGAAGTGGGTGAGAGGGGAAGGAAGAGGAACACACACCGGAGGACAGAGTGTGTGTGTCGTGCTGGCATGGTGGCTCGCTCGCTGGCGCTGTGCTCGTCCCATCCTATTAGCTGGTTGACTGAGTGCCCAGATCCTGCATTACTGCGCTGACTGTGGATTACGGCGTGACAGCTATTATCTCACCTCATTATCCTCCACGCCTGAGATGATGAATTTCATCATGGCGTAAGAAAGTGACCCGGGCTTTCCCCCACCAGTGGGTTTGTGTAATTCACTCAGTGGAAAACTGGAGCAGTGATGCTAAATATTTCATCCACGTTTGGATCGGTGCCACCATTAAAGGCAGAAGACACCATCATCCATTAATTCTTAATGACAGCTCCCACACGCGCACACACACACACACACACTCTGCAGCTGCAGGAAGGACTGTGGATTATTTTCAGTTCAGAAAGTTTCATGTTTTTCATTTGAGATGATTAAATCTGTGAACACGCGTCGACCTGCAGAGCACCCAAACCTGCAGTTTCGCTGACGTCCAGCAGAGGCAGCAGAGAGTCGGACCCCATGTTAAACATGTTTACAGCCTGACACAAGAACTGATTGGTCTGCAGATAACTTCATCCTTTATGACACCTGTACAGAGGTGATTGGGGGCGTGGCCTCTTTGACTGACAGGTGGGTGGTGACGTGTGCAGCTGTAGCTGCTAGCGGTGTGCTAGGCTGAACTGGACCTCTGTGCTGTTGGTACCTTTTGGAGCATTTTTAATGACATCATGTGACCAATAATATGGCTGCTGTGAGGTCACTGTACTAACAGAGGGCCCAAGAAGGCGGAGCTTCAGGTTTGTGAGTGATATTTGGGGATTTTCATTGGATATTACTGATTAGCAGCTATGCTGTACAGTATATGCCAACCAAGCTAGCTAGCATTAGCTGATAATGTAGCACCGTGTCATCAAATAGTCACTCCATAAAAACACTTCGAGTAGACGGTGTAACGACCATCTTTAATATACAGTATGATCCTGAGCTACTGTGAGCGTCATCATAAACTCCGTCACAAATGCTCATTGATTTAACATGAGTTCAGAATGTAAACATAATCAGTTCTCCTCACTTTAACCTACTGAGTCATCTTCCTGTCTGTGCTGAAACAGGGAGGATCCATGAGGCTGACGCTCCTCATCTGGCTGCTGTATTGTGTAGCATGATGCTGCATGTGATGCATCCCCCCGAACACACACAGGTTTGGGTATCCAGTGTCCGACCCTCGTGACCGTTTGGGTGTGTCGGCACAGTGAGCCAGTGTGCATGTGCGAGCCTCTGCAGGGCACAGAGAGCACACGCTACAGTGTTGGCTAACAAAGGACGCGTGTGTGTGTGTTAGCAGTGGCAGGCTGTGACAGCCGTGTCTTTGTTAGTCCTCTGCTGACTGTACCATCCTCCTATTCTGCTCTGCACCCCAATACACACACAGTCTACACACACACAGTCTGCACACACACAGTCTGCACACACACAGCTGTTGGTTCTCGTCCTGTTTAGGAATGGGTACTGGTATCCGATGATGGTACCTGTTCTGACATAAACTGTAGTAACCAGACCGAAAAGCAGCCACATTTCAGTGCTTTATTTTCCTGAGATGTCACACACTTTGGATTCCAGCCAATCATTTTACCTTTCCGAGGATAGTAGGCGGGTCCAGGTACGTACGTTCTTTTAGAGCAGAGCTACAGATTAAAAACGCCCAAGGCGAAGCGGTCAAAGTCTGGCTGTACTTCACAGCAAAAGATGCAAACTCAGCAGCTGCAACAAGTGCTTTAAGCTGATACTGTGATGCTGTCAAAGGAGGTAACACCTCAAATCTGATGAAACACCTGGCGACGCATAGCGTTTTGTTAAAAGCCGAGAAATGCGCCGTATTTGATAGCTTGCTGCAAGACCTCACACCGAGCACATCTACTGCGGGTGTGGTGCCTGTTATCGGACCCGGAGTTAGCAACATCCCCCAAAAACCCGAAGAGGAGAGTCCTGGCCCCTAGCCCTGCCAGTGTAGCAGAAATGATGAGGATGATGATGCAGCAGCAGCCGTTCTTCTCTGCGTGAGTAGCTTAATGTTGTTCGTGTGTAATTTACGTTGAGTAGGCTAACCACGTTATTACATTAATGCATGTAAGGTGAACTAGCAAACACCATCATAGCTACATGCGGCTGTCTTCTTGTTTGATGGCAGATACTCCCTTCACCCTGGACAAAAAGGCTAAAATGACCAAAGAAAAAGTGGGAAACAGCTGAACATGAGAGGTTTTTGGACAAAGTTTGTGTTCTCCAGTCTTTAAGCACCGTTTAAGCACCGGCACCGTTTCAAAAGTACCGGTTTGGTACTGGTATCGGACAAAACCTAAACGATACCTATCCCTAGTCCTGTTGTCAGGTGGTTCCTCGCTCATGTGTGGGAATCTTCTCTGATGAGATGTTTGCAGGTTTTCTGTTTGTGATGTCATGCTGCGGAGCTGGTGGAGGCAGAAACTGGAGAATGGAAAGGGCATCACTGGTTTCCAATCTGAAGGGTTGCAGGTTGCTAACTATGGCTTTGTGACCTCTGGGACATGCATGTTATGGTTTTTGGTGTTCTAGTTTGTGCGTCTGACTAAACGTGTGAGGCTCTGTGCAGGCGTCCTCGTGCCTCCCAGCTTCTGGGACCTGTTTCTCCTACATGTGTGAGGAGGTCAGAAGGTCATGAGACTGGTCCTGCTGGCTCTGGATGGTATTCGGGTTCCATCATCCAGTGACCGACTGGAGCAGTTCAGGTGTGGCTCTTATGGAAAAAGTCCCCACTTCAGGTTGGAGGACGCTGTTGAAGGTGGAGGTGAAGCTGCTGGTTTACTGCTCGATCTTCCCGTCAGCTGTGGGTCTGAGAGCGTCCTCAGAGGAGAGCTGCTGCTCCATCACACCGAAGGGAGCGAATGCTGTACACCGCCCAGGTGAAGCGCTTCAGATATATCCTACCTATAAAGACCGGGTCAGACTCAGGGAGACAGCTCAGTCTCCTCACAGAGGAGCTGGAGGTGGATGCGAGGCTGTCCTGAGACCAGGCACGGGTGGATGCAAGCTCGCTGCTGTGACTCGGCAGAGTGTCTGTAAGACACGAAGCTCCGTGCTGTTCATGGAGGCCATGAATTCCTCGTTAAGGGTCCACCCATCACGTCTCAGCTGCTGCTCTTATGACTGACAGGTGGGAACCCCACCCAGCTCCTCCTGATGTCCACGTTCATGACAGAAGCGAGCCTCATTAGGGCGTCAGTGACAGAGCTTCAGCAGGAAGAAGAGAGGAGGACAAACACCTGAGAGATGAAACCAAGGCTCAAACAGATCTGAGCGATGAGCAGCAGAAAGCGATGCGGTTCCGCTGGCGGTCGGAGCTGCGTCCCTCCATCACCATCCATCTCACTGATCGGGCTTTTAGCTGTCGCTCCTCTCTGTGCTCGTCTTTTAAAACACATCATCCATCTCCAGCCGCCTTCCTGTTTCCAGTGCCGCCGCCCTAAAGAGCAGTTTAATGTCTTCATGCTGTTTTCCATTTGCTCTGATTTTATAGGTCAGGGAGGAAGCGACGGTCTGTCGGACGCGCCGATGCCGGAGACGTGGCTCCGGTGAATGATGACGACCGCTTTGGTGTGTGATTGCACGACGGCATGTGCTTCTGACGGCCCATCAAATAATAATGCTGTTTTATCAAAGGTGCCCCTCCCCTCTCCCCGTGGGGCGTCATTATTGGGACTCTGACTTGACCCCACAGCAACGACCCTTCCTGACCCCGAGCTTCAGGACAGAGAGCGTCCTGGTGTGCACAGGTTCCTGCAGGCCGGTTCTCCTCATCCACAGACACAGTGTGGCTGCTTCATTGATTCATGTCTCTGTAAAGATGCTCGTCATACGTGTGCCTGCAGTGGATCAGACAGAGGCTGGAAACAACCTGGTGTTGATATGCTCTGATTGTTCTTGGTCATATTTTAGACATGATAAAGTTCTTTATAATAAGCTCAGTGTATGTGCATCACACCTGTGTGATGGGAAAGCCCCGCCCACCTGCTGCTCAAACTGAGGGGCAAGCATTCAGAAGAAAAGGGGAGGAGCCAGAGGGCCTGGTCACGCGGAGACTGCTTTTAGTTGTTGTCAGATTTGACCCTGCTGGACAAACTCGTCCATGTGAAGGTTCATTAGTGGTGTGAACTCCTCCCACCAACAAATCACAACAAAACAGCTGGATGATAAAATAAATCCTTCATCTGAGTTACAACCAGAACTGAGAAAGGCTTCAGTGACATGAAGGAACACAGAAGTAACTTATTACGTGTTGATTGATGAGTACGTTTATTTACCGTGAATAAAACACCGAGCAGTAAAGAGACAACAGGAGGGATGAATCTGTTAATTTCTCCCGTTTGGCCTTCCATAGATCTGTGTGTGTGTGTGTGTGTGTGTGTGTGTGTGTGTGTGTGTGTGTGTGTCAGCTGGTCTTGTCAGTGGGAGCGTTGCTGTCATCACCAACATGGCAGCGGATGGTGGGTGGGGTGGGGAGTGTTGCTGTGAAGATGCCTGGTGGGGCAGGGCATCGCCGGGCGTCAGGCGCTGAGAACTGGCGTGCAGCTCGTGCTGCGTCTTAGCGGGATAATCCAGTGTAATCCCACGCAGGGGAGTCACGGCCCACCACCTCCTCCTCTTCCTCCTTTCTTTCTGTCTCCCTCCTCCCCAGGGACAGGTGGCTGAGGAGGAAGAGGAGGAGTGAAGGAATTAGCATCTGTTACCGCTCTCCCTCAGGTCGGCTCCTCTGAGGGGAGGCGAGGACAGCCTCTCGCTGTCGCTGTGAAGCAAAGCCTCAAATGAAAACTGACAGGAAGTGACCCATTGCAGCCCCCCACCCCTTCCACCGCTGCCTCTCCCTCCATCATCTACTTCTCTGAACCGGTCTCCCTTTTGCTCCCGTTTCCTGGCGTCTCTCTGGTTCTCCTCCTCCTCCCCCACTCGTGCTCCTCCTCCTCTCCTTGGTGTGGAGCCTGCTAATGACACCAAAATCAATGCGGTGCTGCTAACAGCTGACAGATTATTGTGTAAACGTAGAAAGGAAAACGCGCTCGCAGTGTTTGTGTGAGCGTCCAGCTCATCGTCAGGGTGGAGCATAAACATGGGCTGTGGAGGCTCTGTGGGCTGTGGAGGGGCTGTAGACTGTGGGGGGGTCTGTAGACTGTGGAGAGTCTGTGGGATGTGGGAGGGTCTGTAGACTGTGGAGGGTCTGTGGGAGCGTCTGTGGGCTGTGGGAGGGTCTGTGAGCTGTGGGAGGGTCTGTGAGCTGTGGAGGGGCTGTAGACTGTGGGAGGGTCTGTAGACTGTGGAGGGTCTGTGGGCTGTGGAGGGGCTGTAGACTGTGGGGGGGTCTGTAGACTGTGGAGAGTCTGTGGGCTGTGGGAGGGTCTGTAGACTGTGGAGGGTCTGTGGGCTGTGGGAGGGTCTGTAGACTGTGGAGGGTCTGTGGGATGTGGGAGGGTCTGTAGACTGTGGAGGGTCTGTGGGCTGTGGGAGGGTCTGTGGGCTGTGGGAGGGTCTGTGGACTGTGGAGGGTCTGTGGGAGCGTCTGTGAGCTGTGGGAGGGTCTGTAGACTGTGGGAGGGTCTGTGGGCTGTGGGAGGGTCTGTGGGCTGTGGGAGGGTCTGTGGACTGTGGAGGGTCTGTGGGAGCGTCTGTGGGCTGTGGGAGGGTCTGTGAGCTGTGGGAGGGTCTGTGAGCTGTGGGAGGGTCTGTGGGAGCGTCTGTGGGCTGTGGGAGGGTCTGTGAGCTGTGGGAGCGTCTGTGGGCTGTGGGAGGGTCTGTGGACTGTGGGAGCGTCTGTGAGCTGTGGGAGGGTCTGTGGACTGTGGGAGGGTCTACAGACCCTGGGCTGTGGGAGGGTCTGTGTGTGACAGGTGTGGATGTACAGGTTTCCCTCTGGGACGTCTTCACATCGCTGTCATAGATCCTATATATCCTCCTGCTCCTCCCGTGGAGGTGGAAGTCCTTGAGTTTGTCCTTGAGGAACAAACCCCGCTGAGCCTGAAGGTGCAGGCTTCACAGCGGCGTTTACTGACTATAGCTCGACCTTCGTCTTCCTCATCTTCTTCCCATCCTGTCTGACCTCTAACCTCCGCAGAGGGCGCAGGTGTACTGCTGCCAGGTCAAAGTTCAGTCACAGCTGCCTTATTTTCAGAACATACAGTCAAATAGGCTCTTTTACATCCTTCAAAATAAGATAAGAGACACTTTATTCGTCCGCAGAAAGAACGGCCGAGCTCGGAAACATGGCCGTTCTCTGTGTACCTGCTCGTTAAGCTCGTTATGACAAAGTTGTCTATAAGCTGGAGGAGCACAGGCAGCTTGTTTCAGACAGCTGCAGGATCAGGAAAGAAGGATTATTTTGAGCTGTGAGTCTTGCAAAGCTTCTCTGAATAGTCAAAAAGAAGGAGCTTTAAGTGTCACAATAAAAGCATGTTAGAGTGTTTGAGACGGAAACGAGAACGATAAGAAGGTTGCTGCTTCAAAACCTGTCCTGGTTTCCTCCGGGGATTCCAGTTTCCTGTCGTCAGTGCAAGTCGGATTAAAATGCTGTGGGAACGTTTGGAAATGTGAGTATTTAGTGAAGAAAACGCTTCTGGGAATGTGTCTGCAGCTGTGGGTCAGACTCCTCCTCCTGCTGTTGGCCGTAAGGAGCAAATCCTGATGTATCTGAAACTGAACGCTCCACCAGCAACACTGGACTGTTTCCGTACACGCGCACGAGTCTCAGCCGTTAAATCTTTGGGTCTTTCAAAGCAAACATCTCCACAGACAGCGGCAGTCTCAGTGTTTACAGGGATCCAGAGAGGGGGAGGAGTTTCAGTGTGCACCAATCGGTGCTCAGGATTGGCACAACAGACGGATGAAGGAAGGGAAGATAGAGAGAGGGAGGACCACTCCCTGTGCAGCCAGTGTGGACAGAGAAGAGACAAACAGAGCGGAGAAGAAGCCCGCTCACAGTGTGGGGATGGAGGGGTGAGGGGATGGAGGGGTGAGGGGATGGAGGGGTGAGGGGATGACGGGGTGA
>NC_140458.1:715000-770000 GCF_963576455.1 Neolamprologus multifasciatus | reverse complement strand
TCTTCTCCTCACAGATCATCAGTTTACCTTCATCTTCCTCTCCCACCTGTAAACCTCTTATTTTCCATCTTCAGGCTCTTCCTCGCAGCATCCCCCCTGTGGTGCCCTCATTCTTCATCTCTACCTCCTCTTCCTCAGTGTGTTTTCCTCCTCGCTGTGAGCTGAAGCGGTTTGACTACCTTCTCCTGGACATTTCCTTCCACTCTCACGATCACTCCTGATGTTCTCCTGATGTTCTCACGATCACTCCTGATGTTCTCCTGATGTTCTCCTGCTGATCGCTTGTTTAGCTCGTTGATTAATTGTTCTGTTTGTTTCTGCTGTGGATGATTTTCCTTGATGTTAGTGATGTGAACCTGATGATGAAGAACCCGAAGACTCTGACCCTGAGCTTCTGTTGTTTTCAGACCCGCCCCACTCCACCTCACCTCACCTCGGCCATGGCTGAGAACATCCTGGCTGCTGCCTGCGAGAGCGAATCACGCAACGCTGCCAAGAGGATGCGCCTCGAAGCCTACCACGTGAGTTCCTGCGGTGCTTCCACAGTTGTGTCCGAAACAGAGCTGCTTTACTGACGGCTTCCAGCGGGAGGCGCTCTCTCCTTTCTGATCAGAAAAACCCCGAAGGAACATCAGGGCTTCAGTGCTGGTGTCAAACATGAGGCCCGCGGGCCAGAGTCAGCCCGACAAAGATTCCAATCCAGCTCGCTGTGGGAAATGTGAAGCACTGCATACATACAGCTGATAAAGACCATTCACACCACAGCAACAGACGAGCAAATTCCTGTTTTTCAAAAAATAAGGAATATTATCTGTGACACAAACCCGACTGATGACCACAGAACAGCTACGAGCTTTTGAGACCAAACAGCAGCGCTGACACATTTCTGTCATTTACAGCAGCAGCGTCTCCTCATCATGCAGACACACACATGCTGTGGCCACAGCTCTGACCTACAGCCATGTTTCAGGGACGAAATGTGCAAGACAGGGGCGAGGACAGTGTCGGGGACAGTGTCGAGGACAGTGTCGAGGAAAGGGGCGAGGACAGTGTCGAGGACAGGGGCAAGGGCGAGGACAGGGGCGAGGACGGGGCAAGGGCGAGGACAGTGTCGAAGATAGGGGCGAGGACAGTGTCGAGGACAGGGGCGAGGACAGTGTCGAGGACAGGGGCGAGGACAGTGTCGAGGACAGTGTCGAGGACAGGGGCAGGGGCGAGGACAGGGGCGAGGACAGGGGCGAGGCGAGGACGGTGTCGAGGACAGAGGCGAGGATAGTGTCGAGGACAGGGGCGAGGATAGTGTCGAGGACAGGGGCGAGGCGAGGACAGTGTCGAAGATAGGGGCGAGGACAAGGGCGAGGACAGTGTCGAGGACAGTGGCGAGGACAGGGGCAAGGCCAGGACGGTGTCGAGGACAGGGGCGAGGACGGTGTCGAAGACAGGGGCGAGGACGGTGTCGAAGACAGGGGCGAGGACAGTGTCAGGGACAGGGGCAAGGGCGAGGACAGGGGCGAGGCGAGGACGGTGTCGAGGATAGTGTCGAGGACAGGGGCGAGGATAGTGTCGAGGACAGGGGCGAGGACAGGGGCGAGGCGAGGACGGTGTCGAGGACAGGGGCGAGGACAGTGTCGAGGACAGGGGTGAGGACAGTGTCGAGGACAGGGGCGAGGACAGTGTCGAAGATACGGGCGAGGACAGTGTCGAGGACAGGGCGAGGACAAGGGCGAGGACGGGTGAGGACAGTGTCGAAGACGGGTGAGGACAGTGTCGAAGACAGGGGCGAGGACGGGGTGAGGGCGAGGACAGGGGCGAGGCGAGGACGGTGTCGAGGACAGGGGCGAGGATAGTGTCGAGGACAGTGTCGAGGACAGGGGCGAGGACAGGGGCGAGGATAGTGTCGAGGACAGTGTCGAGGACAGTGTCGAGGACGGGGCGAGGACAGTGTCGAGGACAGGGGCAAGGACAGTGTCGAGGACAGGGCGAGGACAAGGGCGAGGACGGGCGAGGACAGTGTCGAGGACAGGGGTGGGGCGAGGACAGTGTCGAGGACAGGGCGAGGACAGTGTCGAGGACAGGGGCGAGGACGGTGTCGAGGACAGTGTCGAGGACAGGGGCGAGGACAGTGTCGAGGACAGTGTCGAGGACGGGGCGAGGACAGTGTCGAGGACAGTGTCGAGGACAGGGGCAAGGACAGTGTCGAGGACGGGGCGAGGACAAGGGCGAGGACGGGCGAGGACAGTGTCGAGGACAGGGGTGGGGCGAGGACAGTGTCGAGGACAGGGCGAGGACAGTGTCGAGGACAGGGGCGAGGACGGTGTCGAGGACAGTGTCGAGGACAGGGGCGAGGACAGTGTCGAAGACAGGGGCGAGGACAGGGGCAAGGGCGAGGACAGTGTCGAAGATAGGGGCGAGGACAGTGTCGACGACAGTGTCGAGGACAGGGGCGAGGACAGGGGCGAGGACAGGGGCAAGGGCGAGGACAGTGTCGAAGACAGGGGCGAGGACAGGGGTGAGGACAGTGTCGAAGACAGGGGCGAGGACAGGGGTGAGGACAGTGTCGAAGACAGGGGCGAGGACAGGGGTGAGGACAGTGTCAGGGACAGGGGCAAGGGCGAGGACAGGGGCGAGGACAGTGTCGAGGACAGGGACGAGGATAGTGTCGAGGACAGGGACGAGGATAGTGTCGAGGACAGGGGCGAGGACAAGGGCAAGGACAGGGGTGAGGACAGTGTCGAGGACAGGGGCGAGAATAGTGTCGAGGACAGTGTCGAGGACAGGGGCGAGGATAGTGTCGAGGACAGGGGCGAGGATAGCGTCGAGGACAGTGTCGAGGACAGTGTCGAGGACAGGGGCGATACAGTGTCGAGGACAGGGGCGAAGACAGTGTCGAGTACAGGGGCGAGGACAGGGGCAAGGGCGAGGACAGTGTCGAAGATAGGGGCGAGGACAGTGTCGAGGACAGGGCGAGGACAGTGTCGAGGACAGGGCGAGGACAAGGGCGAGGACGGGTGAGGACAGTGTCGAAGACAGGGGCGAGGCGAGTACAGGGGTGAGGACAGTGTCGAAGACAGGGGCGAGGACAGGGGTGAGGACAGTGTCAGGGACAGGGACAGGGGCGAGGACAGTGTCGAGGACAGGGACGAGGATAGTGTTGAGGACAAGGACCAGGATAGTGTCGAGGACAGGGGCGAGGACAAGGGCAAGGACAGGGGTGAGGACAGTGTCGAGGACAGGGGCGAGAATAGTGTCGAGGACAGTGTCGAGGGCGGGGCGAGGATAGTGTCGAGGACAGGGGCGAGGATAGCGTCGAGGACAGTGTCGAGGACAGGGGCGGGGCGAGGACAGTGTCGAAGACAGGGGCGAGGACAAGGGCGAGGACAGTGTCAAGGACAGGGGCGAGGACTAGGGCGAGGCGAGGACGGTGTCGAGGACAGGGGTGAGGACGGTGTCGAGGACAGGGGCGAGGACGGTGTCGAGGACAGGGGCGAGGACAGGGGCACGGGCGAGGACAGTGTCGAAGATAGGGTTGAGGACAGTGTCGAGGGCGGGGCGAGGACAGTGTCGAGGACAGGGCGAGGACAGTGTCGAGGACAGGGCAAGGGCGAGGACAGTGTCGAGGACAGGGACGAGGACAGTGTCGAGGACAGTGTCGAGGACAGGGACGAGGACAGGGGCGAGGACAGTGTCGAGGACGGGGCGAGGACAGTGTCGAGGACAGGGCGAGGACAGTGTCGAGGACAGGGCAAGGGCGAGGACAGTGTCGAAGACAGTGTCGAAGATAGGGGCGAGGACAGTGTTGAGGACAGGGCGAGGACAAGGGCGAGGACGGGTGAGGACAGTGTCGAAGACAGGGGCGAGGCGAGGACAGGGGCGAGGACAGGGGCGAGGATATGGCGTTATTTTTGTGCCTCTATTCTGAGCACACGTGAAAACAATTAGTACAAATGTTGCATTTTAAGTAGAAAATTAAAATTTGAGTTTAATTTGAGCGAATAAAACTCATTACAGTGTTTGCTTCTATCCGTATACACACACAATAACAGCCCCGCTCACCCAGTTGTTGGTATTTGCTCTTGCATTATTATTAACAGTGCTGTCAGCGTTAATCTCATTAAAATGACGTTAACGCCATAACTGCATTAACGCAGCAAATCTCTGTTAGCGCAGATTCCCCGTGCGAGAGCCCCACGCACACGTTAATGCGATTATGGCGCTGACAGCGCTAATTATTACCGCTCCACTGGGTTTAGCTGCCATCACACCTGTGATGTGTTGGTTATCCATACAACATTCAGAGCTGTAGCTGGACACGCCCATGGCAGGCGGTGCCCATGACCATGAATATGTTTAGAAGCTGCTATGAGTGCAGTTTGCGTTTATCAACTTTCCAGTTTTGGAAGTTTTTCTTTAATTCCATGAGAGAAAAATCCCCTGTCAGCATTCCTGCTTCCTGCCCCCATCGTGCTGTTTTTATTTTGAAAAGCTCCTGACTTCCTTGTCCTTCCTCAGGATGAGCAGATCACTCTGGATAAGCCGTCCGGGGTCGGAGGCGTTCTGAGGGAGCCGGCGTCCCTCGCTCACTCCGCCTACTCATTGGCCGCCTCAGCCTTCTCCTCCCAGGAGTCCCAGCTCTATATCAACGGCGCTGGCCTCAGCTACGGTTACCGTGGATACCCAGGCCTGAGCGCCACCATGCAACACCCTGTTTCCCTGACAACCGGTGCTGCTGCTGCCGCTGCTGCTGTTGCCGGTCAGACCAACGGTAAGTGATGACGCTAGCAGTCCATCTTTTATTTACAGATTGTTGGGATGTTTGGGTGCTTCCTGTGGATGTTTTCTCGTATCAGGAACATATTATACGTAATGACATCATTTCTAAGTAATGACATCATAATCTCGACCGTGTTCCTCTGCAGGCCCCACTGACCTCAGCATGAAGTCTCACTCCTCCACCAACGTCAGTAACTCCTCCTCTTCTGTTGCCGCCAACAGCCTCGGTGGGCGGGGCAGTGGTGGCGGAGGAGGGGGCGGGGCGTCGACCCAGCTCAGCCAGCCAGAGATCACGGCCGTGCGTCAGCTGATCGCCGGATACCGAGAGTCAGCCGCCTTCCTGCTGCGCTCAGCAGACGAGCTGGAAAACCTCATCCTGCAGCAGAACTGATCTCACACACACTCACACACACACACACACACACACACACTATCCCGTCACGTTTCCTGCGCCCTCGCCGGCCTCACCTGGTTTTGAAACTGTGGCAACCGTTTTGAGGAAAACGGGAACCTGAGGCCGCAGCGAGGGCGAAGAATCCACCGAATCCTGCCTGAGAACAAAAACGCCGCAGGAAGCTCGGCTCCTCTGCGGAGGCGCCTCACAATCACAGAGGAGGAGGAGCAAAGACTCTCTGGGGAGCTGTGGGAGTTCGGATCTTCTTCTGGTTATAAAAACGACGTCGCGCTGAGGCTGTCTGTTTTCGGACGCTGTCCGTTTCTTCGTTGGGACATTTTGTGATTTTTCCGTTGGACTTTTTTAAAGTGAAAGAAGAAAAAGAACAGATTGTTCGTGCTCGCCTGTATATAAGCTCTCTGTGTCCTTCAGCACTTTCTCCTCACCTCTGACCTCACCCCGTCCTTCCCCTTGGCCCCGGGAGCCGCGTGCTCACTTATGCATCCGAGACGCCATTTTGACCACCAGGAAATACCTCAGATCAGACCTGCCAATCAAACGCTCAGCTCCTGCAGGTGAAGCCGGGTTTCTCCGCCTCCTGATGTCGTCAGCGTTTCTTTCTTTTCTGAGGAGAGTCGTGCACGTGTGCGCAGGTTTATCTCCAGCTTCTACGAAACCTCAGCATCTCCTCCTCCTCCTCCTCCTCTTCTCTCTGTTTGGACCTACTCTCCGGCTCTTCTTCGTGGACCTAAACCTCCTCCTCTTCCTCAGGCTTGAGGATGAGGAGGACTGCTCCGTCTTACTGTGTGTGTCTGTTAAACTCTGAGATGGCCATTACTATTATTGTTGTTATTACTATGATTATAATGATGAACTTTCATGTTGCTGCTGCTATTTTAAAAACCGGACCTTCTGCCATAGACCTGAAACCTCAACACAGCCGGGCGGTAGCTTGCCGCAGTGCCCCGTAAAAACGCGACCAACCGGCTCAGAGAGCGACGGTCCGATCCGGCGCTCCTCTCTGTCCCGCTGGCTGCTTGGTCGGCTGCTTTCTTTGTTTTGCTTCATAGGGCTCGATTCCTGTCGTGTTTTGTGACTTTCTAACTGTGAATCTTCTTCTTTTCGGACCCTCCCCTCAGTTTGGAGGGCACGGGGAGGGCTGTACAAACTTCTAGTCCCGTGTAGATTAATACTATCTGTTTGTTTACTAGTGGGTAACTTGTGATTAGTCTGAGAGGAAAGTGAGGCAGCAGATAAGTGGAGCGGGAGCTCCTCCCTCAGGTTCTCAGCCATGTTGGAATCACACCTGATGTTCTGGTCCCTGCTTACGCTCTGCTGCTTGAAGAGTTTGACCTTTGTGGAAATAGGATTTGCTTTCAAGTTAGATGAAAAGCTGACCTCATTGTTGTACCTTTCAGCTGCACCTTCCAACCCTGGAGCTCTAGAAGCTGCAGTTCCTCTGATGTCCTCTGGAGGCTCCAGTGGTGGTCGGCCTCATAGACTCCCATGTTAAAACTTTAGAGCAGAAGTTAACATGCTTATGGCTCAGCAGTAGCTTCTGGACCATATAGGATACAAGACAGTAGCCCTAAGCTAGCTTAGCTTTAAACACTAGAAGCTGGGGGAAGTGGCTAGCTTACTTATTAGCATGTTATGCCTTGTAAAAAGAAGCCATACTAAAAAAAGAGAGCAAAACATAACATGTTAGCTGGTGCTCTGTACAGGAATAATCTGACCTTTAAACAGAGCCAGGCTAGCTGTTTACCCCTGCCTGCAGTCTTTGAGCTAAGCTAAGCTAACTGTCAGAACATCAAACGTCCCATCAGGATCTCTGCAAGGAAGCAAGTTATTTCCCCAAACCCAAACTCTTCCTTTAATTCTCGTTCTCATCACTGCTGAGTACTTTTGTCTTTTGATAGAGTTGTTTAAAGATAATTATTTTTCATTATGTGAAATTTAGCTTCAAAGTGCATTTTGAACCTCAGCTCGTTAGACCCTCGGGCTCATTAAGGCCTCGGGCTCGTTGGGGCCTCAGGCTCGTTGGGGCCTCAAGCTCGTTGGGGCCTTAGGCTTGTTAAGGCCTCAGGCGCTCGTTAGGGACTTGGGCTCGTTAAGGCCTCAAGCTCGTTGGGGCCTCGGGTTCATTAGGAGTTTGGGCCCTCGTTGAGGCCTCAGGCGCTCGTTAGGGACTTGGGCTCGTTAGCTCCTGGTTTCCTGGATGATGCTCTGCTTCTATTATGGTTTCTACTCAGCTCGACGGTCATTTCACTGTAATTTGCTCCCTTTTTGCACAGCGAGGAAAGCAACAGTCATCTGTGATGTGAAGGGGCGGGGCCCCTTTGTGTGAGTGTATGCATGTTTGCTCAGAGGGACCGCCCCCAACCCCCACGCCCCGCTCTGCTGTGAAGCAAAGGGGAGGCGTGGCATGGCAGTTTTCTGTCATGCGGCTGATAATCACCACGTCCACTGGGAGGTTTGTGATGGCAGCTCAGACCTCACAGCCTCCACCCAAACATCCACACGTTCACGCTCATGTGCAGCAACAGAAGCGCCCGAGCTTTGGGAAAAGTTTCACACGGAAGTGACTGAATTTGATGAGGTTTTGTTTTTAGAAAGCTGTGATTCAAGATCAGCGAGAGGAAAACTGGAGAAAAATATGCAACAAAAAAAAAAAGACGAGAAGAAGAGCAGGTGGGCACGACCTTTGACCCACCTTTCACCTCAAAGCATTTAAGGACGATCAACACCGATGTTCAATCAAACTTTATTCGTCCTCGTAAACAGAGTTTGGGCCCCGGGGTCCCGTCCTGCTCTTCCTCCATCTGATCCTCACTGTGCTCTCAGATGCTGCCTCTGCTTCCTGGCTTTCAGAGCGACCCAGCACCTCTGGGTCACCTGGACCGGTCCAGGTGTGCTGTGATGGGCCGAACCGCTCTCTGCTGTGGCGGCAGCGTCAGCAGACCCGGGACCTGGAGGTGTGGCGATCCCTCGGACCGCGGCGGGGTTTCACCTGCACTGCTGCCGTTCCAAAAGCCTCGAAGCTCCCAAATGTTTGTGAGAAATAAACGAGATCCTCCCGTTAGACAAACAGCTGTTTGTTTACTTTGAATGGCAGCGTACGATTGGTTGAATCAGCTGAAAGGCTTCCTGCTGTCGGGGAGGATGTCCTGAAGTCTCCAAACACGTGAAGCAGTCTTTCTCTGTGATCAGAATCGCCTGTACGGACTCTGAGGACTCCATAAAGTTCAGATGAAACGCAGGAACAGTTCGATGCACTTCTGCGTTATGTTCCCGACTTCCTTCCAACTTCCTGCTCACGCCAGGGTCGAATGTTCGAAGCCGTTCTGTTCAGCCTCCTCGATACCTTCTGCTCCTTTGAAACAACCTCTGGCGACCTTGTTATTATTCGTCTTTTGTTGGATTTCTTAAGGAATAAGTTCATAAAACCTTTGAGATGGTCTGATGAAATCATCGCATCACTTCCTGTTTCTCAGAGAGGATGTTTCTGAATCACACACAACAAAAAGCAAATGACAATCTGCAGAAAGGTGGAATTTGCTCTCTGTTTGGTTTCCATTCCTGCTGTCGGCACAGCCGGACAGATCGGGAGAATGATCCGAGTGTTTTAGCCATACGCCGCCGCCGCCTCCTCCGCTCGTTGTTAACGTCTCCACGGTCGAGTACATAGCAGATGCGTTTCTATCCAGTTTCTATTTTTTAGTATGACGTGATTCTTCTTCTGATTTCTATATTTTGTAGTGTGATTAAAGTGGTCTTTTTATATTCCAGCAGTTTCTACCACACATTCCAAACGTCAGCAGACGGGCCCCGGCCGGCGCCGCCGCGGACGCTGAGCTCATCTTAACTGTCCTCCACAGCTGTTTTTAAAGGTCGTGTTGAGACAGAGGTGGTCAGTGTGTCACAAAGGTCACGGCGTCTCGTCGGCGTCTCGTCGGCGTCTCGTCGGCGTCTCGTCGGCGTCTCGGGCCTCGGAGACTCTGGAGGTGGAGTCAATCAGTTTACTTCACATTTAGCGCCTTCTGTCTTCATGTCCACCTGTTTTAACTCCTTAAAAGGAAACAACCATCAGTCGCTGTGATGACGGTGAGTCGGCATGGAGACCTGTGCCCACAGGTAACAGAAGCCTCCTGTCAGCCCCTCTGAAGGATGTTGAGGGGTCATCTTAAGGTTCAGGGTTAGGGTCTTCCTGCTGCTGTCACCTTTAGATCACTCAAAGCAGGTGCCAACCGCTCTTTGCACGGAGGAAGACGTGGCGAGGAGGAGGCGAGCTCGACCCACAGTCTGAGCAGTTTCCTCTGAACCGTCTGCCTCAGACGATCGGTCCTCAGGGACGAATTTAAAGGGGCTTGACCTCACGATGGGATCGTTCCCGGTCATTCGTCACCCTCAGAAGCGAGGGTCAGCAGTCGGTGTAGAAGCAGGAACCACGACTCCAGCTGGTTCCTCTCGGTTTGTTTCCTTTTGGCTCAAAGACTCGAGTTTGATGAAGCGTGGAAACGCGCGCTTCATTCATTAAATCTGGCTGTCATGGCGGCAGGTTTCTAACAGATGCAGACATGAACATCAAAGTGCAAACGTGTTTGTGCAAAAGTCTTGAATCACATGTTGCTGTGGAGGACGGCGTCAGACGGGGGCGTCTGCAGTCGCGATGCCAGTCAGGTCCCATCGAATCAGAATCTAAGCTCAAAAAACGTCTTTAAGAAAAAAAGAAAGAAGGCAGACGGCGTTACGGAGCGTTTTTATTTTTCTATCTGTACGGCTTCTGTCAGAATATAAAGACGGCGTCCGGGCCGCTCGGTTTCCTGGTTTTCAGTTTGTGCTTTTCTCTTTCCTTCCCGTCTTTGGCTGACTTCTTTGTGCCGGACTCGTGACTGTCTCGACGTCTCCGCCGGGCCTTCGTACCTTCAGTAATACCAATGTGAAACCTGTAACTCTCCTCATGGTTCGACTCAGTGGAAGTGTGATGTTTACATGTACAGATTTTTGCTATTTTTCTTTTCTGGTTCTTTCTGTTTTCATCTTCATGCCTCTCTTTTCCACTCCTGAGTTCCTCTCACTCCTTCCTCACACAGGGAAATGGGACTGAGACTAAATATCCACCTTTCACACTCTGCCCTTTCCCACTGTGGAGGCCTGAGAGTGCCAAAAGTGCTAATGTCCTTAGCACCTTTAAATGCATCAAACTAAGAAATTAATCTGAACTGTAGTTCTCCTCTTTATTCCCTGTTTCATGTTCTAAATAAGGAAATAAAGAGCAAAATGAATGAATGAATAAATGAATGTAATTGGCACCCGTGCAGCAGCCATGTTTGGACCTGACCTAAGGCTCATTTACAGCTCAGGTAAATGTTTTACAGGCCGTTAGTTTTACTTTAAAGTCTGTTTTCAGTTCATCAGTGTTAGTTTTATTATGACAAATGAGAACATTATTTATATATTTTTATTTTCATTATTTTTAGTAGTGCAGTTTGGTCTAGTTTTTAGAAGACGGCGATTTCCTGCAGGAGAGGTGGTGAGCCTGGCCCAGATGTGGTCCAGATGTTGCCACAGTCACTGAAGCCGGGTCAAAGCCAGACGAGGTAAATCTGTACAAAGGTGAACATGGACAGAAATGTTTGGGTTGATGCATTTAACTTCCTGTTAGTGTTGGAGCTGTTCAGTCACTTTGGCAGTTTCAGTCCTCCGTAGGGTCTGGGGGATCGGGTACTTCCTGTTAGCATCATTAGCGCTGAGTTAAATCTGCCACGCTAACGTGCTCGGTGAAGAAAGTCGAGGCGTTCCCGGGCGGCCTTCTGGGTGTGGGAGGGGGGAGTTGTGCGATTGTTCGGCTCTGGAAGGGTGGGTTGCGGTTGACCCCCGACCTCTCGGCTGACTCCACGGCACACAGGATCCCAGCGGGGCCACGGCGACCCTCCGCGATCCGTGGGACACGATTCCTCAGTGAATGAAAAGCCATTTTGGGCCCCGGGCGTCGGGTCTTTAGTCTGTGAGTGTATTTAGCGAAACTTAAACTGCGGACGGCGAAACTCAACCTCAGGAACAGAAAAAAGGACATGACTTTTATAAAAGCAGCTGAAGGCCCATTTCCCGCTCTTTGATACCATATAAATTATATCAAATCAATTCTTTTTATATTTATTGTGTTTATTATTCTTCTATATAACAGTGGATACCTTTTGCAGTACCTGTGGCTGAATATTTTGATTCTTTAGAAAAGTGTTGATAATATATGTGAAGCAACTTAAAGGACGGAGGAAAAAAAAGAAGAAATCTGGGTTCTTATTCTTTCTGTTTGTTGATGACTACATATCACTCTGGTCCATGACGAAGAAACCAATGATTATACAGACTGAGCTTTCTTTGTGTGATGTCACTGCTAAGGCTGAAATGTTTCTGGACTTTGTGACCGTTCAGTTTGTTTTTGGTTTGTTTCCTCCCGAGCTGTACATCACAAAGCTAAATATACTAATAAAACTGTGTGCTATCTATCAGACGTCAGCTTTCACGCTCCCTTATTTCCTCCCACCACGAAGACTGACTCCTCACTGCACCGCATTTACAGATCGCATCCAGGGCCGTTTGCAGGTTCGTCTGGGGCCTCTGACAGAAATCCGCTCAGTCGGATGCAGCACACCGGAGCGTGGGCTGAATGATCTGCAGCATCGAGTGTTCGGATTAAAGTCACTTCCTGTTTGGTTTGGGAAGTCGTCGTAATTTGATCACATGACTTCATAGCACATTACACATCATAACACAGACTGTATATAAAAGATGCTTGGTTAGCACAGACTGTGTGGAAGCATCACACATGCACAGAATGACATCCAATCACAATCCTGGAATTAGCACCAAACCTGGAGCTCCGCCTTCTTGGTCTGTTAGTACAGTGTTAGCCATGTTATCGGTCACATGATGTCATTAAACATGAAGTTTTTACTGCCTGTGTTCCTCAATAATTCATTGTATGAATACGTTTATGTTTGATTTGCACTTCCATGTTTATTTGTACTGGAAGGTTTCAACAGACTCACTGCTGCCTCTGCTGGACGTCAGAGGAACTGCAGGAATATAAATAAAATGGAGTTGTTAGAACTATGGCCACACTCACATCATTTCATTAAACATTTATTCTTTAAATGCTCAAATGTTTCTGACGTCTGTGTCGTGGCCCTTTGGGGGACTGCGATCCTCATGTTGGACACCAGTGTGCTGCAACCTGAGTCCATGAGTCACCCTGTGGGTGTGTTTGTAACGGCGGACTGACACCTGAATACCGGAGCGTGTTGCGGCTGTCAGGTGAGTTTCAGATGCATCTGCTTCTGTTCCTGTGACGTCACAAAAGCTAAAACTTCCAAAGCAGGTGGGACACGTGGTCATCCCGGGTGTCCCGGGACAGGATGGAGACCCAGCACACACACACACCTCCCTCCTCTCTCACGCAGACACCTGCGGGGCTCCTCCCCCTCGGTTTGCAGGTGTGTGAGCAGCAGGAGGTGCGCAGAGCTCCGAACCCGATCCTCCGCGCTGTGCTGCGGTGCTCGACCCGCATAGCCTCGGTTTCCGTTTGCGCACTCCCGCAGCCGCCGAACAAACCGGTTCCTCCGGTCCGCCAGCCGGCGGGGCGGGATGTTTCCGGAGAGAGGCAGTCGGGAGCGGCAGGCGCGTGCGTGCTGGAGGACGCATTTCGGTGAGAGCGACGGGCCGCGGCGGGCACAGACCTGCGCGTGCCGGGATGGAGAGCTGCTGCCGCGCGTGTTTGCCGTGCTGCTCGTGCCTCTGGGACCGGATATGGCCCGGCCTCCGGTACCCCGGGCCCCGCGACCACGTCATCGCCAACCCGGCGGCGCACGCGGCCGAGATCCGCACCGTGTCCGGCGACATCCGCGTCCCCGCGCCCAAGAAGCGGCCCGCGCAGCTGTACGCGGCGCTCTTCGACTTCGAGGCCCGCAGCGACGACGAGCTGACGGTTAAGGAGGGCGACAAGCTGTCGGTGATCGAGAAGCGCGGAGACTACGTGCTGGCCAAGAAGCTCACCGGGAGCCTGGAGTCCGGCCTCGTCCCCGCCAACTACGTGGCTCTGCTGCAGGACGAGTTCGCCAAACACAAGTGAGTGCCGCGCACACACACACACACACACACAGGGGCGACCCCGCAGCTCGCAGTGATGGCGTCGACTGCTGAATGAAGTTAGGACGTCAGTGTGAACTTGAGCACGTTGACGGTCGTTTAGATGAAACTTTGAGTTTCCAGATGAGTTTCACTCACAGCTTTGGCTGCATGTTTGTTGATGTGGAGCAGCAGATATTTAATCTGGAGCCAGTCTGTGTGCTGCAGAGAGAAACTGACTCTTCAAGATAACAGCTGACAGTGAGACCAAAACTCCTGATGCTGATCCCAGCTCTGGTCCCAGCTCTGGTCCCAGCTCTGATCCCAGCTCTGATCCCAGCTCTGATTGGACCATGAGGCTTGTTTTGGGCTTCCTCCAAAACTCCGACAGCCTCAGCGTCCCTGCAGCTTACAGAAAATGACACTTCAGGCTCTTAAAGACTAAAATTGATACTAAACAAGAAACTCTTTGTAAATTAGATCTGAGAGTTTGAGGTTTTTCTGGTTTGGTTCAGGCTCTGAGTCTGAGGTAAAGTTAGGGCGGGGCCACAGTGACAGGTGACTGTGAAAATATTAGTCACATAATAAGATCCACCTAAAATTAGCCCACACCAACTACAGCCGTGTATTTTCCGTGTGTGCTCTGAAACACATCCTGCTGTCAGAAATGCTGCAGAGGTGCTGAGTAGCCAAAAACACAAACCCTAAACAGGACAGAGTGATGCCGTTTCATATCCAAAGGGTCAAAGGTCAAGTGAAAATGGGCGCTTTTTAAGGAATAAAAGAAACCTGATTTTTAGAGTGTTGCTGTCAGAGCAGAGTGGATCTGTTATTGGTAGAACTGTGTCATGTGACTGCTTTCACACAGTTTAAGGTGTTTTTAGATTTACTGGAGAAAGTGACGTAAGTGTGGCGTGGAGCTGTGGGTGGGGCTTCAGCACAGTGAGCAGTCATTCTTCCTGTCATGTGATGGCATTTGTCTCCACCCATCAGAGACACAACATGAACTCTTACTGAGAGCAGCTTAACCCTCATCCTCCTGCGTGCCGTGGGTGCTCTGTGGTCAGACGTCAGCTGACCCTCCACTCCTGCCGTTTTCGACCCCATTTCTCCCAATTACATCCCTGAAAGCTAAAAAGTTTCGAGACTTTGTGTGCAGAGGAATGAAAAGCACGGTCCCGGCGTTCAGACAAAGTCAGGTGTGAATGTCTGAAGGTATCCGGCCCACGGCTGCAGGTGCTCCATTATTCATACGCCTGCAGCTGAGCTCTGTGTGCTCCACCTTCGGTGTGAACGCTGCCGACCCGACAGTGACTGCGTTTGTCTGACAGCAGAACAAGAGGACGAGTCGGGCTGCTGAAGTTTGGACTCATCCAAAGTCTGCAGAGCATCACAGCCCAGCTCTGCACCCTTTAACAACCCAGGAATGTTCATCGTGATCTCAGAATCGTCAGAGGGAAAATGAAGCCACGTTTCAGACTAATATACCAACAGACTAAAGTGTCCTCTGCAGAGTCATCAAAGCTAAATGAAGCAATCCAGACGCGCGGCTCAGATTTCCAGCGTTAATGAAGCATTAACAAACATTTCATTTATTCATTTCAGCCTTTACATCCCCTCATTCGTCCAGTTTCACACGCTCAAACCTGATTGGACGTAAGGATGAGGAACCCGCACACAGGCAGGCGTGTGTGAGGCTTTCTCAGCTCTGCAGTGCAGCTGCTTTCAGGTGCTGCTGGTTTTGTGGGTGTTTATGCCCTCAGTTTTGTCTTTAGGGAGTTGTGAGCATGCTCAGTTAGGCTGGGGCTCTTTCTTTGGACGCGGTACAGCCGAGTGTTTCAGTATCTCTCTTATTTTGCTTTTATGAGAATGAAAAGTGCCTGTGCAGAACTTCAGCTTCGTGATCTGAGCTGGAATCATGTTCAGCTGCATCAAAGTCAAATCCATTTTCATAACCATCAAGATTCAGAGCTTTGGATCGCTTCCTTTCCTGCTCCGTTCACCCAGTTTCACCCCTTTCTTGTCCAGTCTGCCCACCTGTCTGTGCCCGAGTGTTAACTGCATTTTCAGATGCTTTGTGTTTTTTCAGTCAGCTTCCTTTTTCCAGCCTTTCACGACCTTCTTTTCTACTTTGAGCGCCATATCAAGATTTCCAAGCACAGCTATCAAATGCAAATTCCTTTATCTCCTTAACTTGCTGGGAAATGACGTGGAAGCAGGCCACGCCTCCTTAGAAACACTTATCAGTTACTTTGAGCCTGTGAACGTGAACAGGAAGGCAGTTTGACTTTTAACACCCACAAAAATTCACCTGAGAATATCTGACCTCGTCATTCCAAAGCATGTGATAAGAATCTGGCATTGTTATCTAAATCCGTCCTCCTCTGGATGAGAGGGCGGAGCCTGAAATTACCAGCTAATGCTATGTAGCTCAGTTAGCATGGACAGAAACCTGCTCGTCGGCGCTCCGGAAACTGGAGCCTTATTTGTACAGTGACCTCACAGCAGCCATGTTATTGGTCACATAATGTCATCAAAAAAGGCTCCAACAGCACAAACACGTCCAGCTCAACCTAGCAGCTACAGCCACCTGTGTCTCTATCCACCTGTCAGAGGCCACGCCCCCTAATAATGCAAACTTAATATAATTTAAACGTAGGCGACTTTTAAAAACGTGCTCCTCCGTACAGGTGTCACGTGGGGGGACCAATCAGTGTCTATCAGGCTGTAAACATGGACTCACTGCTGCCTCTGCTGGACGGCACAGGAACTGCAGGTTTTATTTTTCAGCTGTTTGGAAAAAGGTGCAGGTGAATCTTTTTACAAAACGTGCACATGAACCATGTAAACCTGAAACCAGGAAATGTTTGGTGTTCCTACTTTTTTGTTATTTCTAGCAGAAACTAATGATGGGTGAGTAATGAGCTGTGATTTGTTTCTCCCACAGCATCATTAAACTCTGGTTTACAAACCTGTTGCTGCTCGAGTTTGAGCTGGTTTCAGTGAAACCCGAGCATCGTGCCGCTCGGACCCGCCCTCTCTGATAACTCAAAGTAAATACAGGCGGGTTTGTCTGGGCAAACGGGCGGGACCGCACGGCTCCGTCTGTCAGACTGACCGGGCGTCACGTGTGTGCTTTTGTTCTTGTAGGGCTTCACGTGTGACGCATTCTTCATGTCTGTCTCTTCCTTTCCCTCTCTCTCTCCATCCACTCCCTCCCTCCCATCATCCCGCCAACTCCGTCTCTGTGCAGGTGGTACTACGGGAACATAAACCGTGGGAAAGCGGAGACGCTGCTGCTCGCCTCCCAAAACAAAGATGGCGCCTTCCTGGTTCGCATCAGTGAGAGTCACAGTGACGAGTACACTATCTCTGGTGAGTGAGCATTTCGTGGTGACCTCTGACCTCTTAAAGACAAACTGCCTGATGTATAAAAAGTTACAGTTGGAGGAGAAGACGCCACGAGTACACAGCAGTCCGCCTTCAAAGGAAACTCGTGGGCGTCGACATGATTCTGGCCTGAGGTCTCTGTTTAAAGTACTTTCTAACACTCGAGGATTAAAAATGTAAAAGCCTGGTTGGAACAGAGCCGATTTAAGCAGCTGCTGCAGCACTTTAATAACGTTTAATTTATTCACATTTATCAGTGCAGACCTGCCTCACCCACATTTATAACTGTGTAATAAGCTATCTGTAAGTTTCAGTGTTGAGCTGTTTTAGCCATCAGACCAGGTGGAAGCTGCTGCATGTCTCCTCCTCCTCTCCTGTCGTGTTCCCCATCCATCACCTCCTCCTGCCCTCCTCAGCACTGCTGTCAGTGAAGGTCTGCAGCCAGCCGTGATTGGTTGGTTCCTCAGTATGAGGTCACTCCTCGAGCAGCTTTTATCGCAGTACGATGAAGGCAGATGTTTTTTACTTGCAGCTGATTGTTTTGTGTCTGAATGGAGATTGATAAGAGTTCCACACACGGTGGCCTGGTTAAGACCAGGCAGAGGTCAGGTGTGTTCAGGGGCATTTAAATCCCAGCAGTTTGGTAACAGAGCCGATATGAGGGCCGGGTCGGCTCTGAATGCCAGTCAGGGACCGGTCTGGGACTAATCAAGGACTGGTCTGGGACTAATCAGGGTCCGGTCTGGGACTAATCTGGGACCGGTCTGGGACTAATCAGGGTCCGGTCTGGGACTAATCTGGGTCCGGTCTGGGACTAATCTGGGTCCGTTCTGGGACTAATCAGGGACCGGTCTGGGACTAATCTGGGACCGGTCTGGGACTAGTCAGGGACTAATCAGGGACCGGTCTGGGACTAATCAGGGTCCGGTCTGGGACCGGTCTGGGACTAATCTGGGACCGGTCTGGGACTAGTCAGGGACTAATCAGGGTCCGGTTTGGGACTAATCAGGGTCCGGTCTGGGACTAATCAGGGACCGGTCTGGGACTGGTCTGGGACTAATCAGGGACCGGTCTGGGACTAATCTGAGACCGGTCTGGGACTAATCTGGGACCGGTCTGGGACTAGTCAGGGACTAATCAGGGACTGGTCTGGGACTAATCTGGGACCGGTCTGGGACTAATGATGGGTGAGTCAGTAATGAGCTTCCAGTAGTTTGGTAACAGAGCCGATATGAGGGCCGGGTCGGCTCTGAATGCCAGTCAGGGACTGGTCTGTGACTGATCTGAGACCGGTCTGGGACTAATCAGGGACTGGTCTGGGACTAATCAGGGACCGGTCTGGGACTAATCAGTGACCTGTCTGGGACTAGTCAGGGACTAATCAGGGACTGGTCTGGGACTAATCTGGGACCGGTCTGGGACTAGTCTGGGACTAATCAGGGTCCGGTCTGGGACTAAACTGAGACCGGTCTGGGACCGGTCTGGGACTAGTCAGGGACTAATCAGGGACTGGTCTGGGACTAATCTGGGACTAATGATGGGTGAGTCAGTAATGAGCTCCCAGTAGTTTGGTAACAGAGCCGATATGAGGGCCGGGTCGGCTCTGAATGCCAGTCAGGGACCGGTCTGTGGCTAATCTGAGACCGGTCTGTGGCTAATCTGAGACCGGTCTGGGACTAATCAGGGACTGGTCTGGGACTAATCAGGGACCGGTCTGGAACTAATCAGGGACCGGTCTGGAACTAATCAGGGACTGGTCTGGGACTGTGCTCGGCACAGGTGTGCACTGTGTCTATCTGATAGATTCCAGGTGTCCTCCTCACACATGAAGGTTAGCCATGGAGTCAGGTCAACAACACAGCTTTTAGTACAGGCGTGAGCAGTCACATGTTAAAAATCCTTAATATGCCAAAAATGTGACATGCAGACACATCAGGTTATAGCAGAACTAGGACGGGTCACATAAAACAAGCGCTCTGCTGTAACACAAGCACATGACTGTTGTTAACATCAGATATTCTATAAATCAGCAGCATATCATCGTCCTTTCAGACAAATGAAACAGACTTATTATCGTATTTGTTACTCAGTGCTCGCCCACGCTGTGCTCGACTGATTTTTATTGTTAAGCTGTGTGACGCCGTCTTTTCCATAAGGCAGAAGCAGGTAAACATGTCTGCTGGTATTCACTGTGTGAGTCTGACAGTGTCACACGTCTGCTGGTCCACTCGCCGGACCGGTCTGACAGCAAAGGGACTCTTTGTGTGTCTGCTGTTCCTTTGTTTGCTTTTCAGCCACCTTAATGAAAGGTGGATGATGTCACTGAAGACTCCGCCCCCAGCTCAGCTGTTACAGTCAAAGTTTTTACTTGTATGAAATAAATTAATTGTGTGAGTAATCCCAGTACTTCAGGCTAAAACCACATTAATGAATGACTCAGTCTGCTTTATTCTGATTGGACACGAGGAGCCAGGTAGACCTCTCACCTTTCCAGCTGGAACACTAAGCTGATGTGTCAGCTCCTAAAACTCTGAAGAAACAACATGAAGAAACAACGTAGGTCCGTTCTCCTTCTCTTACTTCCTGTCTTATGTCACATGTTCGTACTGAGCACGAGCAGTTTCAGATCATGAGTTCAGTGTATGTTTAGTAACCGCTGTGAACCCCGCGGCGCCGACTGCAGCCGTCCTCTTCCCATCATCCAGACTTCCTTTAGGTTATACGTCCATTAGAAAACACTGCATACGTTTCTGTGCAGCTGACAGCAGGTACATATCTGTGAACTAATATTAAAGATGACACATACAAACTCACAGATCAGCAGAACCAGTTTAGTGGACAGAGACTGGTGACTGCACAGTAACCGCTGCTTCTTGTGCCGGAGCTCAGAGATGCTGTTGCTGCTCCGCTCTGTGGGTTTAATGTCACAGGAAACCCGGAACGCTAACATCCGGTCCTCTGTGGAGGAGGTGCCAGGAAAGGGTTACCCCTTTAACTTCACAGCCTGCTTATAGAGTGGTGAGACAGTTGTTCATGTAAAGAAGGATTATTTTGGACTGTGACTGATGCACAGCTCTTCTGTTAGAGTCCAGAGGTAAAATAGGAAGCTGTGAGTAAACAGAGTAGTTCAGCTTTAGCAGCTCATTGGTTGTTTCTGTGATGTGCATGAGCTCGCTGCGCTCAGAGCTGTAGTCACCGCAGCAGCTCTCTGATCAGGATTAGGTGCTGGAGGATTTCTGGGATTTGTGGCCTTGAAGTTATTGTTACTGCGTCCTCCAGCTCGCCTCTTTCTTCTCCGTCTCCACATCTGCAGCTTTTCCTCTCCATCCTCTACCTTTCCCCCCGCCCCCCTTCAAGGTCCTTTCGGTCCCAGGGGGACGATGCTGCAGTTAGATGCTCAGTTTTCACCGTGCTAGTCCTGCTGAAATATGCATCATCAGGGCTCTGCACAGAGCAGAGTGCAGCGAAGCTCAGTCGGCATTTTCTCCTCACACATATAAAAACGTGTTCGTCTTCCTGAATGTCAGTACATGTAACACTGCTGCATATGTGTGCATGTGCAGCAGTGCTGCAGAGCATGTCCACAGTTTCATAAGAGAACAGTGAAAATCAGGGTTTGAGTATTAAAAACGATCCTGTATCATTAACCTGTTCTTTCATGTTTAACTATGACTCCATGTATATTACACTGGAGGAAGCAGCTTAACTGGCGAGCATGAATGAAGGTAACCGTGTGTCTTCCTGGAGTTTGATGCTGTGGTCGTGTGCCGACGTCCCCCCTGAGCGAGTCCTGGTGAGGAGATCACCGACTGTGCTCAAGCTTTTCCCTTCAGGTTACTCTGCTGCACGTGCTCAGACGGCCATCATCAGAGCCTCGTTAACGCCTGTTTCCTTCCACCAATCAAACATGGCGCTCATCACGTTACCATGACAACAGTACTCACACCTGACGGCACACAGCTCAAACCTTCCTGACCCTCGACCTCATCACTGCTATCAGCTGATTCTTTGGGGGTTGAAGGCGGGACAGCTGCCATGTTTCCTGAGTTGGGAGATCCTCTGAGTGACTCTCTGTCTGTTACACGAAGGAGTCTGTGAGGAACAATCGATCCTGTGAGGAACAATCGATCCTGTGAGGAACAATCGATCCTGTGAGGAACAATCGATCCTGTGAGGAACAATCGATCCTGTGAGGAACAATCGATCCTGTGAGGAATAATCGATCCTGTGAGGAACAATCGATCCTGTGAGGAACAATCGATCCTGTGAGGAACAATCGATCCTGTGAGGAACAATCGATCCTGTGAGGAATAATCGATCCTGTGAGGAGCTCCTGTGCTCAGGAGAAACGGTGAAGGCTTCAGGCAGCTCCTCACTTCATGACTTCACCTCACTGTTTTATGGGCTGGTTTTGAACAGCTGACTTTACCTGTCATATCCTGCTGTTACCTGTGGATGAGTCGACCGTCTGAAGTTTGGAGAGGCTCTTCAGCCGTCGTTCATACAGGATCAAATGTATAAAAGTCCATTTTATACATTTGAGTATAAAATGGACTTTGGACTAAAGAGTCCGACCCCGTATAAACACGGGGTCGGACTCTTTAGTCCGACCCCGTGTTTGCAGGTTTTATTATTCGAACAACGCTGCCTCTAAACGCCAGAAACTCGTCTTTGCCTCACAGTAACTTTACTCCCATCATGAGTCCAGTTAGAGCATCCTTCTGTGTCCCATTGGTCTCGGAGTATACTGATGATATAACCACATTAAGCTCCTCCCTCTGTGTTACAGCTCGGAGCGAGGGGAAAGTGTTCCACTTCCGGGTCCAGCGCTCCTCCATCGGAGCGTACTTCATCTCGGATAAGATCTCTTTCGCCACACTGGGAGAGCTCATCGCCTACTACCAGAAAAACTCCCGCAGCCTCGGCGTGCTGCTGGAGGAGCCATGCGCCCAGCAGGTAGGACTCAAACAAACTTACTTCTCCTTGTGCCGGCGCCGACCTGCTGCAGCAGGTCACCGTCGTTTACCTCGCAGGCTGAAACCTGATGGGCTTCGTTCTTGTTGAACCTACAGCACATTTGTATTTTTCACACGTCGCTGAGTCACTGCTACGAGGCTCCGGTTTACTTCTTTAAGTTACAGTCTTTATCTGACGCGATGACGAGGACACGGATTAAAATCTGGTTTTAGTCGGAGCGCGACCCTCGACCTGAAGAACGTAAACATGCTCGATCCTGTCCAGCTGTGGACGTTTCTCTGTAACGTCTGATTGGACAGAGCAGCTGATTGATAGCTGATACCTGCACGCCACGGCGTCCTCTGTCTGAAACCAGCAGGTTTAGCTCCTCCCCGTCTGATTGGCCCTTACATTTATGAAGATCCACCAGTGGAGCAGGTTCACTGTTCACAACAAAAGACATACAAACATGAACAGACGTCCAGCAGTCTGTGTTCACGCCGTGCTGCATGAATGTTAATGCTGAACGTGTTTGTACGACTCATCAACTGTATATAATTATAACATCATTATATTTAATCAATATAGTAAATATAATGATGTTATTATTATCTTTACCAAAAACAGTAATAATATTAAAATAAAGGCTCGCCCCAAGTAACAGGATGACAGACTGTATATAAACGATGGCCATCTTCCACCTTGGTTTTTAAATCTAGTTAGTAACGTTTTATATCTGCGTCATGTTCACACACGCTGTTACTGAAATGTTCGACACTAGACGCGCCGAGGCTTCGTTCATCCTCGGCGCTTCATCGTGCAGTGAGGCTCCGGCTGTGGGGCAAAAACAAAAGGGATCACATGACCATGTCGACCAGGGGTGGCAGCTCCAGGCCTGAAGGGCCGGCGTCCTGAAGGGCCGGCGTCCTGAAGGGCCGGCGTCCTGAAGGGCCGGCGTCCTGCAGGTTTTAGATCTGGGTCAACACCTGAATCACATAATTAGTTCGTTACCAGGCTGCTGGACAACTTCAGACCTTTAAATCAGCTGTGATGATCACATCTAAAACCTGCAGGACACGGCCCTCGAGGCCTGGAGTTGCCCACCCCTGATGTGAGCCGCTGAGGACGCCACAGAAATGAGTGTAAAACACAATCACGCCATACCACGTTGCTTAGCAACATGTATTTTCCCCACACATGTTGATACCTGCTGTAACACGAGCCAGGTGACCCGTATGTGACCGATAAACACACTGGAGGCTGTGGCCACATAAAAAGACAAGTATTTAGTGCCAGAGGAACATGTGAGCGGCGCCACAGTGGAACCTGGTGACCTGCAGGGAGGGGGGCGTAGCTGAACTGAGGCCCACAGTGACCCAACCCCACCAACCAGTGACGCTAAAGAATAAAGGATTTTATTTGTAACATTAAAACCATTAAAACCATTAAAACCATTCCTCTATTGTTCTGTGTATTAACAGCAAGACAAAGTCAAACATCAAACACACCGCAAAGATGGTTACGGCCAACATGACATCATGCATTGGCCTGCGTGAGTGAGTAGCGTGATGCACGACCCGCAGGATGAGCTCTTCCTGCTTCTTGGAATCACAGGAATGCAGTCGCTGTGTTTTCTGTAGTTTCACCACAAACTGGTTTCTACTTTCATTTTAAACTTGAATGTTTAACCAACTCCACACAAGCAACCTGATTGGTGCAGGGAGGGTCCATTATGGTGTGGCGTTATTTTTGTGCCACTATTCTGAGCACGTAAAACAAATGTGCGAGTGATGCATTTTGAGCGAAGAAAAGCTGAATTTGAGTGAACAAGCTTCATTGCAAAAAATGTATTTCAGCGTTTGCTATTATCCACACACACACACACACACACACACACACAAATCTGATTGGCTGTTTTGGTCTCCAATCAGCTCGAAATGAGGAAATGCAATATCCCAGGATCTATTTTGTCCAAAACTCAAACGAGGCAGTGGCGGAGGAACACAGAGTGGCGATTTGTTTATTGCCACTTTGCGCCAGAAAGAACATCCAAGTCTGTGATTGGCTGGTTTTGTGGCACAAATATAACGGTGCAGAGAAAGAGTTGAGCGCGCACGGGCAGAAATGTTGAGAGCGCGAGCAACACGAGCGCGAGGGCAAATCCAAAAACTGAGCGAGAGGGGCTGCTGTTGTGTGTGTGTGTGTGTGTGTGTGTGTGTGTGCGCGTGCGTGTGTGGATAATAGCAAACACTGAAATACATGTTTTGCACGCAGCAATGAATTTTGTTCACTCAAATTTCTCTTTTCTTCGCTCAAAATAAATTTCTCCTCAAAATGCAACACCTGCACATTTGTTTTCCGTGCGCTCAGAATAGTTGCACAAAAATAACGCCACAGATTGTTTGATCCAGAAGCTCGGAGCTGAAAGCGGCCGGAGGTGAACCTGGACTGGAGCAGTCCTCCTGACCTCTGACCTCTGAACTATAGTGGCTCATGTTAGCGTTGGCTCCCTCCGGCCCCTACCTCACATTTTGACAGTAAAGACGTTCCATAGACATGTTTGAATTGTCATAAACAAAGTAAAGTATGTGGAAGAGTTTCAGAATAAAAGCATGCAGCAGTGTAATTATGTCATCTGTGAGCTGCAGTCTGTCTTCATGCCTCCTCAGTCTGGCGGGAGGCGATGGAGCACGCCAGCGTTTCAGACCGCCACGACCCCTCCTCCCCTGCTTCCCTGAGGAGGAAGCTTGTGCACAGGGTGATGACATCAGCTGCTTCTGAAGTCTCGGCTCAGGTTAAATCAAAGCTCTGAAACAGATGCAGTGCAGACACAGGCGCCCCCTGCAGGCAGCAGGAGTCTCTGCAGCACTTTAAATCTGATGTGCTGTCTTCATTTGCTTAATGAACAGCAGATGGGACCAATGACTGACTATTAACAGCTTAGAGCCCAAACCTTCACCCTGATTCTGAGCAGCACAACATCTCCTAACATTTGTGTCTTTGCTTGTTAAATTCTCATAGGAGTAAAACCAGCCACCTCATTGGTCACTGAATAACTGTGGTCCACAAAAACATTTCAGCATAGACACTGCTGCTTATTACTGGTCCATAAATGATTACCTTTACAGTCCAATACTATCAACAACATGATTATAACACAGTGAGGAAGCCTGAACGAGCCATCACAACCTCACCGTTTTCAAAATGCCGCCTGAAAAAGCAAACCCAGGAGTTGAAGAGGAGATCACTTAATGTCTGATGAACTGAGCAAAGTGGCTAAACAACAAATGTGCTACATGACTTATTGGATGAGATAAAACAACTAAAAAACTCGATAAAGGAGAAGGACAAGAAAACAGACAACTTGGAACGGCGAATCGAGGACCTTGAACAATACACAAGAATGGATGACTTAGTCATAAGTGGACCGGAGACGCAACACCGAACCTCCGCCAGAGTAACGGCTGGCGGAGGTAAAGATGGTGAAGATGCCCCGGCAGAGGAGCTGTAAACGCTTGAACAGCCAGTGATAAAATTCCCTCAAACGAAGAATGTAAGTATTCAGAGCCATCATATTGCAGCACACGCTCCCCAGAAAGACAGTAAAACAAAGCCAGCAATTATTCTTCGGCTTGTGAGTCGCAAACCAAAGATTGAGTTAAGCTAAAGGGCACCAGTGTGTATTTAAATGAACATTTAATGAAGAAGACTGAAAGACAGGCAAAACAAAATAAGACACAAGCGACGAGGAACTGCAAAGTAATGATGAGACTAAATGGCACCCAAAGAAGTGAAAAGAGAGAACTCAAAGAGCAATAAAAATAATCAGGAATCTATCGGAAAAGTGACGATTGGATAATGAACAAGGGTATGGAAAGTGTTTCTGGCCTCACGGCTCAAAAAACAATGGAAAAAAACACATAAATGACAAGTTTGGACCCAGATTATAGGTTTCCATTCAGAGATATTGATTATTATATTATTATAGGAAGACTTTGATTATGAAAGAACTGTGAAGGAGGTTATTTTGCCACACGCTGAGAAAACGAACTTCAAAACGTTTAACGATGCAGAGCTCAACACGCACGGCCCTGAAAGTAACACTGACCCCGATAACCATGTCTACAAGAACAACACTTGTTCTATACACACGACCAATTCAATATGAATATTAAAATGGAAAATGCATTGTCGGTCATACATTTCAACAGTAGAAGCCTGTATAAAATTTACTCTAAAATTACAGAATGTTTAAGTTAAAGTTTAATATAATTTCAATATCAGAAACATGATAATGAGAAAGTTAGTGAAATGAAAGGAAACAAATTGTTTACAATGAACAGGGTGAATAAAAAAGAAGGCGGTGTCGCTTTATATGCAGATAAAGTTCTGATTGGATGTGTGTCAAGCACCACAGATGACGTATTGGAACGTGTTGAAATCCATGTTGGAAAAGCTGAAGTTGCATCAGGATCATGCTTTGACACATTCAATGAACAACTTGCTGCTATGTTTAGCAACCTAAATGATAAAAAAGTGCAAATAATTTGTGGTGATTTTAATATAAACCCAAATGTTCATTAAACAACAGATTTCATCAAAACAATGTGTAGTAGCTGCCTTTTCCCTGTAATTATAAAACCTGAACAAAACCCAACACGAGTGAATCGTTTCTCTCGTGTTAACTTGCTGATGCTCTCGATTGGTAGAACCAACGTCAGTAAATTTCTGAGAAACTTGCTGGCGTCTCTGTGCCGTTCATTAAACTGTCGCTGCTGTTCACATGGCGAGGTGTCGGTGCGTCTGCCTGAGAAGAACAAAAATGTGTTTTCACGACGGTTTCTGGATCTCGATGCCACGCTGCAGGTTTGAATAGATGCACGTGAACTTTGTTCAGGTCCGTTAGAATCCAGAGCACGTGACTGACTGAGTGCAGTTTGAGTGGAGATGCTGCAGAGAGACGCCGCTGTCAGGCTCCACCTCCCTGGTTAACGTTTCCCACCACGAGCCTCGTGTTTGTGGCTCACTCTAAACTGCTGAGTCAGATGATATTTGATTACTCGTGTTTAAGGAAATGCGAGTGTGGACTCACCGTGTTGTCTCTGTGCAGCGGGAGCTGTTCGACATGGAGCCGTGGGAGCGGCCCAGAGAGGAGTTCAGGCTCCAGAGGAAACTGGGAGAAGGTCACTTTGGGGAGGTGTGGGAGGCTTTCTGGACCACAGAGAAGAGGAAGGTGGCCATAAAGACGCTCAAACAAGGTAAGCCTGTGAAAGAGCATCAGTCAGGCGGAAGTTTTAACCGCTGAGTCATATTTGTGGACCTGAGTGGGTAAAACCTGCATGTGTTTGGTCGTGCTGTGTTCAGGTTAACGCTGCATATCTGTGAGGCGAGCAGCTGTTGGACCATGAAGTAAAAGCTTTGTTTTGTCCTCACATCACAAATATAAAAGTGTTTTTATCACCCTCGTCCTGTCTTTTTGTTTCACGCTGACAGCTGGAAAGGTTTCACATGAATTCTGAACCTCGCAGGCTCGAGTTAACACCAGCAAAGTTTGACCTTTTCCACTGACGTCGTTAACTTCATGATTTATTGGTGGATAATTGGCAAAAAGCCTTAAAACGTCGACACTGATTCTTACAAGACTGTCGTCATCATATACTACGTACCGTATGGAGATTTAAGAGGTCACCTTTGACCTCTGACCTCTCCTTTAAGTTGAATTTATTTGGCGCTGTTTGAATTCAGGGTTTGTTTAAACGTTTAAACGTTACGGTTACAAGTGTGGGTTTGAGCGGACGCCACTTCACCTGCAGTTGGACAGGAAGTGAAGCGGCCAGAGTCCATTCACAAAAACGGGGATTTGTACCTCATCTCCAGCTCCACCGGTTATTCCGTCTGTTGGATTCTCCCTGAAGCAGCAATCTTCAGGGAGAATCCTGAAATGATGGCTGAGGGTTTTAAGCTGCAGGTGGCAGTGAAGCGCCGATACTCAGCCTGTCTGTGACTGACGGCAGCATCAGCCACAGGAATCCAGACCTGAACCAGGAAGCTCGCGTTCAGGTTTCTCTGGAGCTGAGAAGCAGTTTATGACTCGTAGCTCCCTAAAGTGATCCGACTGTCCTGACGCTGGCGTGCTGAACACCACCTCTCTACAACCTCCACATTCACCCACAGACTGGATGACTCCATCACATACCTGCTAATCAGTGACACACAATCAAAATCCCAGAATCCCACTGTGCACCAAACCTGAAGCTCCGCCTTCTCAGACTGCCTGAGGAGGCGGAGCTTCAGGTTTGGTGCAGTGACCTCACAGCAGCCATGTTATTGGTCAGATAATTTAAAAGGTTAGCAGACAGCTAGCACCTTTGGCCACCTGTCAGGTATAAACTGCTTCTCAGCTCCAGAGAAACCTGAACGCAAGCTTCCTGGTTCAGGTCTGCATTCCTGTGAGTGATGCTGCCGCCAGTCGTTGCCGTAGGCCATAACTCACTCTTTCTCTCATCGCTCTCTTTGGAGCTTCAGCTTCATTTTTCAGCTCCGTAGGCTGAAGGTTTGTTAACACACACATGAAAGTGACGAGGGCAGAATAAATGATGAAGCTCCAGCAGAAAGTATAAAAACACTACGACCCAAAATGTCTCCGCTGAGGAAGAAAGTGACTAAAGTGTGAAAAGGCACAGATGTGTAACAAGTTCTGTTTGTCCTCCTCGTCTTCCTCCAGAGGACACAAAGCAGGATGAGTTTGTGAAGGAGGTGCAGGCGCTGAAGAGCCTCCATCACCCGAAGCTCATCCAGCTGCTGGCCATGTGCTCCCGAGGAGAGCCCGTCTACATCGTCACCGAGCTCATGACCAAAGGCAGCCTCAAGTCCTACCTGGCCTGTGAGAGCGCACACACAGACACACACGCGCGCGCGCGCGCACGCGCACGCGCACGCACACACACATGCACACACACAGACACACGCGCACACACGCACACACACATGCACACGCACACACACAGACACAGACACACGCACACACACACACACACACGCACACACACAGACACACGCACACACACACACACATGCACACACACAGACGCACACACACACACACACAGACACACACACGCACACACACAGACACACGCACACACACACACACACACACAGACACACACACGCACACACACAGACACACGCACGCACACACACACACACACACACAGTTTTTAATGGGTTACAACAGTGGTTTGTTCTGCGGGGTTCTGCCCCCACAGCAGCTCGGTCCTGTCGGCCTGTAGTCGCTGCCCCCCCTCCCTCCCCCGTTACCATCAGTAAGGAGGGGGTCACCTGTGATTCTGCCTGCTGCCGTACACAGAAGCCTTCAGACGGAGGAGCGCGATCAGCGTCTCAGGTATTTCGAGCACAGCAGTAAAAACTCTGTGAAGCACAGGAGGAAGCTGGCACGCGTCCACGGCTTCGCTTCAGGGAGTGAGTGGCGGGAACTGACAAACACTGACGTGCATGTAGAGCAGCACCTGAGCCCGTCCAGGTGAGTCACCACTGCCTTTGTGTAGCAAGTAGCAGCGGCTCACACGCGAGTCGGGTTGTTCCTACGAAGGAATTTAACGCACAGCTGTAAGTACAGACCGCGCTTTGAGGCCGTCTGTGTCGAAGCTCCGCCTGTTTTTCAGATGAAGCAACAGAGCGATCCAAACCTCCTGCTGTGTGAACGGTCAGAGCTGCAGTCGAGCGTCTGCGATGAGCCACACATCGCTGTGGGGGACGTCTGCTCCACTCTTCTTTGTTTGAACACTGAGGGTTTCCAGCATAAACAGCTGTTTAAGGTCACGCTGAAGCACCTCAGTCTGAGTCCAGAGGTGGGCCCGCTGCCCACGCCGTCGGCCTGCAGCTGTGTATGAAACGCTGTTAGGCTGACGTAACGGGACTCAAACCTTCCAGAAAGTTCAGTCTCGTCAGGCCACACGACGTTTCCCAGAAGTCTCAGAGATGATCCAGATGTTTTTGGCAGATGTGTGATTTGTGATGTTTTTGGTTTTCTCCTTGGACTCGCCCACGGAGGCCATTTTTGCCCAGTCTCTTTCTTATTGCTGACCTCTGACCTCGGTCGTCTTCTCGCTGTCTCGTTAAGCTGTCAGGCTGCGGTAACAAGCATCAGACGTCTCCTTTAGATTGTGGCGAGATGTTTCGCTTTAGGCTCGGTGTAGCGTCCTGGATATTTGCGTCCTGGAAGGGAGGTGATGTCACGGTTTCAGATGGCTCGTTCGCCTCCTCGCTCCTCTCTCTGTCGGCGAGGTTCAGTTGGTTTAGTTCTTCACACAACGAAGCAAAGACGCTGACGTGACCCTACATCAGTGTCATGGAGAAGAGGCGGTCAGCTGATTGTTATTCAGCTAAACCTGCAGACAAAAGCGTTTCATGGACTTCCTGTGAATCCAGCGAGGATCGCCGCTCTCACGTCTTCCTCTCAGCGAGGCTGATCCCTCATCAGCATCCTGCTAAGCAGCTGGTGATGCTGTCAGGAGGCTGCTGCCGGCTTCACGCCCCAAACCAAAATGGAAACAGAGCGATAACTGACCTGACACACAACGCTCGCGTGGTGTATCTGATCACAGAGAAAAGTTGCCTGTTTTTGTCACATGGTCATCTCTGATTGGCTGTCTGTGTCTCCTCAGCTCCCGAAGGCCTGGCGCTCACCTCGGCTCACCTCATCTACATGGGCAGTCAGGTGGCGGAGGGCATGGCGTACCTGGAGGACAGGAGCATCGTGCACAGAGACCTGGCTGCCAGGAACATCCTGGTGGGAGACGACCTCGTCTGTAAGGTGGCCGACTTTGGACTGGCTCGCATCATCAGGGTAACACTTCCTGTTCATCACGCCGTTTTATTGTACAAGAACAGAAGGAGCTTTTATTTTGAAGGACAAAATATGTGACATGTAAATGGTTCAGGCGTGTTACTCTGCTTAAAGCTTTAAAACGTCACTGCTGAAACTGAAGCTTCACACACATCAAATGGAGCAGTGATAGCTGTAATAACACTGTTATTACTGTTGTTATTGTCATATATTTATATATATGACAATAACAACAGTAATAACAGTGTTATTACTGTTGTTATTGTCATATATAAATATATATATCATATATAACAACAGTTATATATGACAATTGTCATATATAACTGTTGTTATATATGACAATTGTCATATATAAATATATATGACAATTGTCATATATAACTGTTGTTATATATGATATATATATTTATATATGACAATTGTCATATATAAATATATATGACAATTGTCATATATAACTGTTGTTATATATGATAATTGTCATATATATTTATATATATGACAATAACAACAGTGTGTCATATATATAAATATATGACAATAACAACAGTAATAACAGTGTTATTACTGTTGTTATTGTCATATATATAAATATATGACAATAACAACAGTGTGTCATATATATAAATATATGACAATAACAACAGTAATAACAGTGTTATTACTGTTGTTATTGTCATATATATATATATATATATATATATATATATCTGTGTTCCCTGCAGATGTTTCAGGGTGTATTAGAGATGAAACTCTGGACAGACATCAGGTCAGAGGCCTTTACTCGAGTCCCCTCACACCTTACTTCCTCGGTGGAGGGAGTAAGGTGTGAGGGGACTCGAGGACATGCTGTGATGAGGTGGACAGCAGGTCCTGGAGTGTAACTGAAATCTTTGTGGTCCTCGTGTGTGCAGGACAGCGTGTACACAGCCAGCAGGAACACAAAGATCCCCGTTCGATGGACGGCGCCCGAGGCGGCGCTTCACCAGCGCTTCTCCGTCAAGTCGGACGTGTGGTCATTCGGGGTGCTGCTGTATGAGATGATGTCACGGGGCAAAATGCCCTATGAAGGTACCGCAGTGAGACTCAGTGTGTCCAACCTGTTCAACAGAGAGCAGCTATTCAGAGCGCCTCACAAAAGCCTCACAGCAGCAGCAACGGGCGTCGTACCGGCACGCCTTCGCCACGCGCCAGACTGAGCGTAGCAAAACAAAAGTGTGTGTGTGTGTGTGTGTGTATGTGCTGGATAGTGCAGTGGTAACACGACACGCCTAATTTCAGCTGTAAAGTCCAGTTTTCTTCCTCGGTGGTTGGTTCTCCCTGCTGGCTGCTCTGATTGGCTGTCGTGTGAGCCTGTGGCTGTGAGCGCTCAGTAAGCTCAGGAAAGAGTCGATTATGTGAATCACCACACTCAGGTCCTTTCTGTCGTTCAGAGTTTGAGTTTGGACTGAGCTCGTGTTTACCTGTCTGTCCTCTCCTCCAGGTAAGAGCAACAAGGAAGTGATGGATCTACTAACGTCGGGCTTCCGGCTGCCCTGTCCGAGCCGCTGTCCTTCGAACATTTACCGCATCATGATGGACTGCTGGGCCATCGAGCCCTCCAAGAGACCCTCCTTCCACGCCCTGCACAGCCAGCTGGACTCCATATATGCCAAGATATATTTTAAGACCGTGGAGGTGTAGGCCGCACAGGTATCCTCCTCCTGTCCTGGGACGGAGGGGGTGGGGAAGACTTCTGCCAAATCCATCGGGACTCCTCAGAGGAATCATGATCGATACTCGGGTTTACAGAGAGAGTGAACAGTGTGGGGGAGGCGTGGAGGTCCGCTCGTACCTGAAACGACGCGGACCCTCGGCCGATTCGCAGAAACGGCTCTTTTTAGTTTTCTACCATCGGTTTTCTAAATGAGAGTTTATTACTTCAGTGCGGCGTCGGTCTGTGCGTGCGCACTCTGGACTCACAGGTCACGACCTGAATGAATGACGTGTGTTTTGAATGCAAAGCCTTCTGGGTAAAAATATTTTGTGCAATAAGAACGCCTGCTGGGGTCTTTTAGCCACGCTAGCGGCTCGGCTCAGAGCAGCGCTCCGGTGGACTCCCACAGTCCTGATTGGTCAGAGCAGCTTCGACAGCCAACGTTAACCAGACGTCTATTTGTAACACGGCATCAAAACATGTTTGAGACGTGAAAAAGACCCAAATCTATGCAGAGAAGCAGCCTTGCTGCTAAAAGTGTCGCTCAGCATCGTCATTAAAGTGTCACATGATCACAGACACGCCTACACAGCACCAAAACATCTGCCTGCTCGCTACGAAAGACCACAAAGCCAGCAGTCAGTGTGATTACAGTAGTGTGATTACAGTAGTGTGATTACAGTAGTGTGATTACAGTAATGTGATTACAGTAATGTGATTACAGTAATGTGATTACAGCAATGCCCCAAACCTCTGAGAAAACCTGATTCACGTCACCACTTCCTCCCTGCAGTGAATCAGAGATGTGTTCAGGCGTCCGTGTCTTTAATGTTAAAATCTGCATACGCAGCCAAAGCTGCAGTCACACCTGCAGTCACACCTGCAGTCACACCTGCAGTCACACCTGCAGTCACACCTGCAGTCACACCTGTCCTCTCAGGCTGCGCCCATGCACCGCTGCGTGCTCTCTGGCTGAACTCTGTTAATCTGATGAACCCACAGGCGTGAAGTATTCTTTCCCTCTCTGAAGGACACGCGTTACACATCAAGCCTCGACGCAGCGCCGCGCGTTCATGCTCTTCTAACAGCCAGTTACAGCTCCAGTGCCTATGTTTACAACACACACACACACACACACACACACACACACACACACACACACACACAGTGACTCAGCCACACTCAGAGAACTCTTCAGGGTGGGTGGGGGTGGGGGTGGGCTGTGTGGGGTTCTGCACCACTAAATTGTACAACATTATGTTGCAACCTGCAATGCAATTTAAGAGCAATGCAACTTTGGTCTTTTATGCATGAGCAACAAAGCCAAGTTGAGGAAACTTGAGCCATAAACACCGAATCACACGTCCGACCTGTGACGCTGCAAATAAAGTTTTTTTAAACACTGTGGAAACGAGTGTGTGTGCTGTCACTCATTCACACGTCACGGGGCGTAACGCCGCACTGATGTGCAGCACTTCCTGAAGTGTGTGTAACCTGTTTAACAGCCTTCCCCAGCGACCGGCCTCGCAAGAGACTGTGACGAGGCGGCAGTGGGCGGGGCTCCAAACCGAGCACAGCAGAATCTAACAAACAACTTTGAATTATCTTCTAACAACAATAAATAAAAACTGTCATGGACACGATTGTACAGAGAGTGTCGATAAAGTTTCATTATTGATGGGATTTTGTTTTAAAGCTGAAACGTGTGCAGCAGCTGAAGCAGCGTTAACACAGGAGCGTGTTACAGACTGCACAACAACAACAACAACAATCATATGTTTAGTCTGGACACACACGGACGGTGGACAGCAGCCCTGACCTCTGCTGTGTGTGAGAGACAATTCAGCTGAACAGGTTTGTGTTTCCCGTTCAGATAATGATAAAAATAGAGCCTGACAGTAAACAGCAGTTCTTGTCTTGGCCTGTAGGGGGCGCAGCACTCTCCCTGCTCTGATGTCTCATTCCGCTGACAGGGACTAGAAAGAGAGCAGGTTTCTCCTGTTTTGGCTTCCTGTTAAATCCAGAATTCAAAATCCTGCTCCTCACAGACAAGGTCGTAAATAATCCAACTGTATTTATAAAGCACCTTAAACAACAAGCTGACCAAAGCGCTTTCCAATAGTAAAGCAGAGATAGCAGCTGAAAACCAAACATTAAGCAAAGAAATGAATATAAATGACAATAAAATAAATACATGAATGAAAAAGAAGATAAAAATAAATCAGTATATATATAAAATATTAAAACATGAGTAAAATGGACAATAAGATATACAATGAATAAAATTAACAAATTTTATAATATGTTAAACAAATATAATAATTTTATTCTAATAATTATTGAGTCTATTATGTCTTTTAAACTGCTATTTGACATGTTTTCAGTATTTGTCCTGTTATAAATATTTGTTGGTAAACCAAACCTGTGTAAAATATAAATTCAGTAAGCCAATAAACAAAAACACTTCTTTAAGCAGTTATCTGTGTTTCACGCTCAACACGGTGATATAACACATACAGCTCATCTCCAGCGAGATAAGGTGCAGCGGTAAAGAATCACTAAAGTGTCTCGTGGTAACGTGAAGATCAGTCTTTAAGCTCCAACACCAGCTCGAGCGCAGCCACGGCCCCTCCAAAGGATCCTTCACCTCAGGAGAGAATCCGGATCCCAGGAAGCGGATTCTGTTTCCACTGAGAAACGTTTCATCATCATCCAAGACTGAAGAGTCACTGGGATGAGCGACAAAACGTTTCTCCCGTGAAGCCTTTGGGACTTGTAAACAGCACAATGGGCTGTGAGGTCAGTTTATGATCACTAACATGCAAATTATAATAACCGCTGATCGGTGGTCAGGAGTCACAGAGAGGTGGGGACGCGGCAAAGCTCGGCTCTGAGACTGGAGAGAATATGATATCAACAGGATGCTTCACGGTGTAAACGTATAGATGAGCTCCCTTCATCCCCCTGCTGTTCAGGTTTGAAGTCTGATATCTGATCTGATAGTTGGGATTATAGTGATGACACGGAGACCTCAGCACGAAAGGCTCTTCACCAAAGGAAAATGTAAAAATAGCAGAAGCAGCGAGCAAAAAGCTGCTCTGAGGGCTTCAACGGCAATAAAACGTTTTCCTTTGATCAGCGAGAAGACTAACAATCATCTTCTACACGACATTTTAATACAAATTAATAAATGTGGTTCTTTACATTTTGGGATAGTTGCCTTGTTTCCTGCCGACTCTTTGTTTGAATCGAGATGTGGAATAATGTGGGCCTGACACCAACAAAGGTGATCTGCTGTAACCCGCGAGCTCACCGCGGTCAAGTGAGCCTCACTTACGAAGTCACAGTCAAGCTCGCCGCACCGAAAATGTTGTTGCACTACTCTTACGCATATTACGGTATGGGTGCCGACTGGCTTAGAAACGCAGTCTTTGTGTCCTGACAATATTTGACTTCACAATCCACTCCCAGTGTTGGTTCATCTCCACGTTTCCCCCTGTGATCCACAGCAAAAATTACTGTATGACAATATATATAACAATAACATTTACCCAATTTACTCTACTGTACTTTTAATATCCTCATCTTTGAGCTCAGATTGCCATACTCCTTTTGTCCTCTGGGGTAAAGCGTCTGCTTTGACTTGATAAAGCATGAATTATAAATTATCATCCGTCTCCATGTTTCAATGTTTTATCAAACTGTATTTCAACTGATTACCTGAAATCTTTATGTGTTTTGACATTGTATTACACCTGGGCATGGGCCTTAGTGAACCCCCACTTTAATGCCAATAAATGCATGTCCATAGGTGACATAAGTGCAGGAGGAAGCTCAGGTTTTTTGCTTTTTGCTGGTCACACCATGTACAGCTTTGTTTTCAGCAGTTGTAGGCCAAGAGCATATGAACTAAACAAGCTTTCAAGGCTGATTATTGACTTTTGGAGACCTACTGTATTAAGCACAGCTCGCGTGCCCTGACTGCAGGCAAGCAAGTTTGCAACCATACACTAGCATGTTCTCTGTACAGCTGGACCGGGCATCACATACTGCCCATGTTTTTATCTCATAGTTCCTCTGTTTACTTGGGACGTAATGTTGGACAGAGTCCTTTAAGGGGACTAGGCACTCATACACAGTCATATCAGTTAATGTGTGCTACACCAACAGCAGGACAGATGCTCACTCGTTACATACATCTCAAATCAGAACAAGTTTGTCTCATTCATGACCATATTCTTTTGTATATTATATTCTATTATATAAAGTCATTCAAAAATGTTATCTGTTAACAGATAAAAGGGAAGACCACTGTTCAAACCTTTAAACAGGAACAGCACAAACAACATGATGCTCGTAAAACCAGGTATTTTTAGATATGTTTTTAATGTCTACATTTATGTTTTGTGTTATTGTCATAAATGACTCTGAAAATTGACAAGTGTCTATCTTTGTAGGATGAGAGCCAGGAACAAATAGCCGTTTGCCCAAAAATAGCAACATACATGCTAATAAAGCATCGGTCACAGTATGGAAAAGTGATTTATGTGCCTTCAAAGTGGATGCAATTGTTAATGCAGCTAATGAAAATCTCTCTCACATGGGTGGACTTGCAAAGGCACTGTCTGCTACTGGAGGACATACTATCCAAGCAGAGAGTGATCTCTTCATTGCCAAAAATGGCAAATTAAAGGCTGGACAAGTTGCAGTTACCACAGCATGAAGCTGATTCATTTGGTAGGCCTGTGTCTGCAGAATGACCCCACAGTGCACATGATATCCCACGCAAAGAAAATTTTAACTAAAGGTATTTTGTCTGTGAAGGTTCTCAGTCATCCAGGTCACCGTAGTCAAAGGAGCTTGCAAAGAAAAGCGTCTGGACTTCTTTCAGTTACTTGAAGACGTTTCACCTTCATCCGAGAAGCTTCTTCAGTTCTAAGGTCAAATGGTGGAGAGTCCCAGATATAAACCTAGTGGGAGTTTCCCCCCACAGAGGGACAAAAGGACCCCCTGATGATCCTCTAATCGCCTGAGCCAAGGTGTGAAACTGGGTGTGGGTCCCAATCAGAAAACCCAAACCCTGGCTGATTGGGACCCACACGTACATACTTTTAATGCTTACTTATTTTAATGTAAGGTCTTCAAGGGGGCATTCTGAACATCAGTCTGTAAAACAGATATATATCTGTATTCAGCAAGTTATCAAACCAAAGAAAAATTATTATATAAAATGTTATTGTGGTTTAAAATATATATTTTTAAAATAATGTGAATTCATTAATTCATTTGGGACAGACAGTAAAAAGTTATTAATATGGTTACTTAAAAAATAAATCTTAGCTAACCTTGTAATCTTCAGCAATCACAGTCTTTTCATCCAAATCCAGGGTCGCCCGTTTTTGCATGAGGATTTTCAAGTTGTTGTAGTGTTTCGTTCCTTCACTACAAGGATGCAAAACACTATTGCTGCACTTTGGACAACATCATCTCTGTTAAGTTATCACAGCATGCAAGGAGCCCAAACACATGCACTCCAAGCCTGTAGTTCTCTGGAACGCTGGGAAATGAACAAATGAAATCACTGTTAGTGACCTTTACATTACAAATCTTGTATTCTTTTTTAATTATTGATATAAATGTTTTTTACAAAGGTCCTTTCATTTTTCATGACATGGCTCAAACATGGATGAAGAAGGGGAATGTTGCTGTGCTGAATGCTGCCACTCAGTAAGACATAGCACTTCTGCAGCAGATCCTCTAGACTTGTTCTGCAGGATGTCATGGAAATGGATCGGAGGAGTACCAGGGATCATCACACATGAACATGACAGGCCTGTTGTAGGCCCGATTACCAAAGGCTCTTACCAGATCAGTCTGAAAGGCCTGCAAGAAGTATCACAGGGTGCAGAGTGCAGATGGCCTAGAGTCAGAATCCAGTGAAAATATCCTCTTACAGTTTTCCTGTAATCTGAGCTCAAAGATGAGGAGATTAAAAGTACAGTAGAGTAAATTGCGTAAATGTTATTGTTATATATATTGTCATACAGTAATTTTTGCTGTGGATCACAGGGGGAAACGTGGAGATGAACCAACACTGGGAGTGGATTGTGAAGTCAAATATTGTCAGGACACAAAGACTGCGTTTCTACAGTCGGCACCCATACCGTAATATGCGTAAGAGTAGCGCAACAACATTTTAAGTAAGTGAGGGCTCACTTGACCGTGTGTGTGTGTGTGTGTGTGTGTGTGTGTGTGCGTGTGCGTGAGAGAGAGAGAGAGAGAGCGCACGAACAGATTGATGACACCCTCTGGGGGCGGGGCTCCCGTGGTTTCTGTAACTAAAGGAAGTCCCTGCGTGGGCTCGCCCAGTACAGTTTCACTGCACCGTTCCCTGCGCAGGCATTCCCGACATTCTCCGCGCTCCCTGCTCTGCACCTGTCGGACAGGTGTGGCGGGTTGACTGAGCCGAGCTGCGGAGACAGCGCGCGCGCAGCCGTTCATGGTCACCTATGGGTGAGTGTCTGCGCAGAGCGTGCCCCTGCCTGCAGTCACTGTGGGAGAGGATCCTCACGGGCAAGAAGGCTCCTCAGCCAGCGGGAGCAGGAGGTGAAGAAGAGGATGGAGGAGGACGGAGAGGCACCTGCAGCGATGGGGAGCAGCCCCAGGCCCCGACGCCGCCCCCGAAGCCCCCGAAGGAGACCGCCTCCGAGGGTAGCTGCATCTACACGGCCATGTGGCCCTTCGAGTCCCGGCACCAGGAGGAGCTGTCCTTCCAGGAGGGGGACCTGTTCAGGGTGGTCAGCCGCAGCGGAGACTGGTGGACGGCGCGGAAGATCGACCGCAACGGGCACGTCGTGGCGCAGGGCATCGTCCCCAACAACTACCTGGCGAGGGCAGAGTCCATCAACGTGCAGCCGTGAGTGCAGCTTCCTCTGACGGCTCCCAGAGAGCAGCGCTGACCTCTGGGAGCTCCGAGGGTCATCCCGGTGTCCGCGATACACAGAAGCACGTGAGCGGCGTGTCTGTATAGAGCAGGTGTTTAGAGGGAGCGGGACAGCACACCTGATCCAGCCCCGAGTGTAGACCGCTCAGGTGTCTCATCTGTGAGCCGCTCCTGTCCAACAGAGTTTACAACAGGAGCGAAGCTTCAGCACGAAGCAGTAAAATCCTCCATGATTTGATTTAATGCTGCAGCTGCGGGGGTTTAATGACCTGCGCACTGGGGCGCCTTTATTTACACAGCATCATATTCACATCATGAAGTCAGTACAACAGGAAGACGCTCAGGCTTCTGAATGTTTACACTGAAAATGTGACGAGAATGAAGCAGCGCAGCAGGTATTTCAAGAACGTACAAGAACATTAAGTGTAATTTCCTATTAATGTGTCACTGAACAGGTAAAGGTGTTGACGGGAAAGCTAGAAGAGTTTCAGCTTCTTATGTTCATGAGGCTGCTGTGCGTCCAGCTGCAGGTGCATGAATCAGGACGTGAACACTGAACAGTGGATTTAACACGAGTGCCTCATGCTGTCAAGCTAAGTGTAACTAGTGTAGAAACTACATGATATGCAGAGCTAGATTAAATGTTCATATCATGTTTGAGTGAAGTAAGTCAATAATATAGCGATATTAAATCCCGCGCCACCGGGATTTCAGTCTCGCGCGCTTTGGATGGAAAGCGTCCGTCTCAGTCAAGTCGAGCAGCCTCTACTCTTTTTGGTTTACTGAAAAAAGGACATTGGGTGGTTGTTACATTAGAAAGTCTAACTTGTAATTTGAACACAAATTTCATGTTTCTTGAACGTAATTAAATCATGTAGGATCTGTACGAAATTCAACAACTTAATTTATTCTTGTTGAGATGACCTGATACAATCTAGTCAGAGCGGTTTGTTGCTGGACTCATGAAATTCACAAAATCACACGAGATGTCAAACTGCAGGAGAATCACTGGAGTTATAAGAGGCAACAACGACACGCGCGTTTGCTATTTACTGGTTTAACCTGTCGAGGGCAAAAACGTAAGAAAATTCTGCATCAAGCCTTAAAATCACAGCGTTCCTACTTTTGATAAGCCTGTATCGGTGGCGTGGTGCTGAGTGCTGCTGTCTCCCAGTGAGAAGGTCCTGCTTCAAACTGGCACAAATGGTTGTTGGTCTCTGTGATAGACTGTGAGCTGTCCGTGTGCAGCTGCCTCGTAACCTGTCACTTCAGGGTCATTTCCAGCCCTCCTGCAGGATGGTAGCTGTTGTAGATCCATTCACTCTTTATGGTAACCAGACTCTAGACTTTGTTAGACTTTGTTGAACATCATGAAGACAACGTGTAGTATTTAAGTGACCAACTAGTAAAAGTTATTGAATCGTGTTGAAATAAAATGACAAAACTGTGAAGGATTAAAATATTCCAAGAGCTCAACTTACTTCATCTGAACTGTTTTAATCGCCTTTTACACACAAAATTTATTGAATAAGTTGATTTAACTTGTTTGTTTGTTTGTGTGCGACCAACGTCCACTATTGAATCAAGTAAATCGAACATGGCCTTTTGTTCAGTGTAACACCTTTATTATCATCAGCCAGAGTCCACACTGTCCACCTACCTGCCAGGAACTGCACTGTAAACGCTTCCTTTAACCTTTATCACGTTATCACACATTTATCCTTCATCATTAGTAAACCTGAGGTAAGCAGGTAAGCAGAGCGCTGTAAAGAGACACTGTGGGAGTCAAACGGTTGTTTTCTACTGCAGTGAAGTGTGCATGTGCGTCCTGTTTACAGCTCTGCCTAAAAGTGGAAGTTTCTGTAAGTTCTGCTTTCCTGTCACTTCTGTGAAAAGATGCAGGCAGTCAGCACAGGGGGTTAAACAGCAGCCAATCAGACGCTTTAGGTCATGGGGGTCCTTCAGGGCCGCAGTCCTGAAACTTTTCCATGCGTCCCTGTTGCAGCACACCTGGATACAATCAGTAGGTCATTAGCCCGACTCTGCAGAGCTGCATGCTGAGGTGCAGCTCATGACTGACTGCACACGGTGCAATAAAAGTACTTTTTTCCAAACACTTACATTTAAATTTACTTGAGTAGGGTTTGGGGTCGCCACCTCGGCATGCAGTCAGGTGTGTTGCAGCAGGGACACATGAGCTGTGTCTCCCGGATCCTTTGGAGGACCCGCCTTTTCAGTCTACGTGGGCCGGGTCTTCTGAAGACCGAGAAGGCCGGAAGTGCGAGGCTGTGAAATGGGACGGTCGAGCCTTCAGATCTGCGTCACCGCTGTCTCGCCGTCTGCTCCTTGCTGTCTAAAATATAACAGGACACTGGAGGAAACTCTCGACCGTCTCACACTTCTGTTTAATCAGTTTTCTGTTTGACGTTTATTCAGCTGTGTGAAAATCCTGGAGGAACCCACCCGATGGATTAATAAAGTTTTATTTTATCTAATAATTTAATAACTTTGATCTCAGCCAAACCGATTTACTCTGGAACAAATAAAACACCGAAAAAGGGTAAAAAATTACATTTTTAAGTTATCTGAGTGACTTATATATCATGTTTAACCTGAGTAGCAAAAGAGCGAGGGTCTGAAAACGATGAAGCCTCTCACCGGCTGGAGTGACCATTGAACCCCCCGCTCGCTATCGAGCTGGTGGGTAACAGACGTCTCTGAAAACGTCGAAGCACTTTTGCAAATATGTGATGTCTTGATAAACCGAGCAGATATTTGATGTTTACACAGATACCTTCTCGCATAAAAATATGTTAAAAGTTTATTTTGTGGCCAGAAAGAGTAATAAGAGAAGTTTTGAAACTTATATAGCGCCGCCATTATTGGAAACTGGAGATTGGCTGGGCCGCGCTATGAATTCTGGGATATGGTGGGCCACGAAGGACACACCCGACCCATCCTTCAAATTCAGGGAAAAGGAGGACGCATTTGAAGGAGTCGACGAATTGGGACAGCCTTCGTCGCCTGGCTGTGACGTAATCGGCCTTCAAATGCGGCCTCAGGAGGATGCAGTTGCAGTTCCTGTAACGTCCAGCAGGGGCTCCAGCGAGTCTCTCGTGTTAAAACTTTGCAGCAGAAACAAACATGTTTGCAGCCTGATGCACAAACTTGTTGGTCCTTAGAGATATTTTGTTCTTCGAGTTTGCATTAATGAGGCGTGGCCTCATTGACTGACAGGTGGAGGTGACACAGGCGGCTGTAGCTGTTGGCTGTCTGCTAGGCTTTTAGTCGGACCTCTGCGTTATTAATGACATCATGTGACCAGTATTATGGCTGCTGTGAGGTTACAGTACGAACAGCACATCCAAGAAGGCGGAGCTTTGCAGAGTGAAATTCTAGTATTTTGATTGGATGTTATGGATCAGCAGGTGTCTGAGTGATGCTCCCATAGAGTCTGTGCTGCCCCAGATAGCGTCAGCTGATAACCGAGCGCTCCGCCCACTCATCCAAACGTGTTCACCTTTGGAAATGGACTGAGACAAGTATAAACAAGTTACATCTTCTGTTTACAGTGTGATACAACCCCAGCGAGCTGCTCGTCTTTACAACGTCACACTTTGTGCTGCTCGTTTATTTTTGAGGTTGCGGCAGCTTTATTGGTCCTGACTGAGCCGTACGCTGTGAGCGCCATGAGAAATGTCACAGCTTTACATCACACCAGCCCGTGTTTGTGTTTCAGCTGTGATGCAAACTGGGACGCACACACCGAAGGCCAGCTCACCACTTCTCGTTTTGCCGTTCTCACTCAGTTTATTGCTTCAGCAGAATGGGAAGTGTGCAAAGCGTGGCTATTCCCGTATGTCAGCAGCTGCTCCGTTTAATTATAGAGCTTCTCTGCTCAATAAACCCTCAGTACTGACTTTACCATCCCTACATCCTGCAGGGGCACAAAGCAAAGATGTGCGACCTTCAAAACCTGAAACTGTCACACGGCTCAGATTAAATAATGTTTCACAGCCAAAGCTTAGAGCCGTGAGCTCAAACAGCATTCAGTCCAAACCAGAGCGTGACAGGAACACGTGGACGTGAATAGATGATTCTGTTTAAAGCATGAACAGCATGTGTACACATTTAGGTTAGCATTCCTCGGCAAAGCCTTCCAGCTCACAGCTGAGCAGCATGTTTTCACTCATGTGGTTTATTTGGTTTTTCCTAGCAGAGCTGCAGCCAAGCATCAGTTTCATTATTGATTCACGTCCTGGTTATTTTAATCAGAACAAATCAAATAAAAAATGTCTCGCTCAAATCTCAGAAAGTTTCGGTTCAAACCTAAAGGCGTTCGGCCGACTCTCACCTCAGAGAGGACTGTGAGCTTTTCTGGCTGACAGACAGCAATTCAAACTTGATTAGCTTTGGCTCAGATCCATTAAAGGTTCCAGTAAATGATCGCGGTGAACTCTTTCCCAACACGGAGAAACTGGAAGAAGCTAAATGGAGCCAGTGGCAAAATGTTTAGAAATCAAATCCTAGCTGATATCAAACACTGTTCAATGTGAGGCCCGTCAGCTGTTATCAGCAATCATCCTTCTGCTGGAGCGTCAGCTCAAACGCAGGCTCTGTCACGTGACTGCTGTATGCTCTATGTCATGTATGTTGTCCAGCAGCTCAGGGAGCAGTGTGTGCACCGTAACCTGTGGGTCGGTAAAGCTCACCTGGACATGACAGAATAATCCTTTAATTGTCCCACAAGTGGAAATTTGGTCGCAAAACAACACATACAAACAGAACAGGACACCGGTATTTACCAAAGCAGAGTACTGCACAGTGATTAAGATTAAATTACAGATAAGTGGCAAACCCAGGTGTAGTGTGCAAACAGAGCAGGATACTGAACGATGTTAAGAATATCCAGAATCATTAGAAGAGTGCAGATTGTGTGATTGTGCATTAAAAAGTAGACGTAACTTCCGAAAAGTTAGCGTATATAAACTGAGTAATGTGCAAGTTGTAACAGTAGAAGTTGTTTGATTGGTGGAAATTCCAGCGCTGATGTAAACATCTGTGTTTGCTGCGAGCTCAAAGTTACAGTTAGCTGGCTAACGGCCTCATGCTAGCTGTTACTAACGTTAATGTCAGCTACTCGTCTTAGCTCGCTGCCATCACAGCATTTACTGCTGGGGAAAAATCAGCACACTCATCTCTGTGCTTAGACCAGGGCAGCGTTCGATAAGTGGAGAGGCCTCTTCACACACTGAGGTTAATTATGGAGCTCCACAGGGTTCAGTGCTAGGACCAGTTCTGTTTACTGGGGCTGCCACGATTAGTCGACTATCAAACTTAATTTAATAGTCGACGCGTCGTTTGAAGCTTTGTAAGATCCTGAAAGATGCAGGAATGAGCAGCAGGATTTAAGAGTGTAAGACTGAAACAGAAGATGGCAGCACTGCATCTACAAGGACCAGCTGCTGTTAAACACTGAAGAAGAAGAAGCAGTCTCCAGTATCAGACGAGAGCGGTCATTTTATTTTGTAAAGCTGTTTCCTTTAAGAACACGGGGAGCTGTTGGAGTTGGTGCTCAGTCTCCCACTGAACTCTACGCTACAACCCAAACACAGTTTTACTCAAACTCTGTTTTCCTGAATCTTTCGAATAATAAGAAGGTAATAATAAAGACCAGGGTCCGGTCCAAACAGTAAACTGACAAGTGTTTAAATCCTGAAGGAGTTTAAAATTTATGGTTGTGTGAAGTTTTAACTCAGTCAGGTGAGAAACTAAGACCACCTCTCCACGCCCACAGGATTAGAGACTCCGAGCAGCCAGGTGCTGCTAATCGGTGCCCCTGATTAACTGAGCATGAAGCAGAGGTTTCTGCAGTGTGCAGGTCTGAAACATTCAGGTGTGTTAACACAACAGTCCTCACAGGTTAAAGGTCAAAGGGCATGACAGTGCAGTTAGAAACAAACTGAATGACTGTAGCTGTTCGGAGGTGCTGCAGGAGCACGGCTTAGGTTTGTAAAGCTGCATCTGATCAAAGGAGGAACCCAAACTCCTCACACGAGCTGTCAGATCGGCGGACCGAGGACTCCTCTGTTTACCACTGTGTGCTGGAGTCAGTGTGAGTCTGTCCCACAGCCTGGACCAAACTGGGTCATCAGCAGGACAACGATCCAAGTGCAGCAGATCTCCAACTGAACGGCTGCGACGGTCCAAAGTGCAGAGCTCAGAGAGCTGTGCATGAACGAATGCTGCAAACCTCAATGAGCTGAAACAGGAGTGTCTTTGTCTGCACTCTTTATTACCACAGACTCAAATCTGCAACCATAAAAATGAAAAGATGCAAAAGATGCAAACAAAGCCGTCGGAAACTGTTGTCACTGTGGTTGGACGTGCACGGTAGTTCTGTTTACTTCTGTTCATTGTTATGGTTGCAGATTTGAACCTGTGACTGCAGAGGAATCATGCATCCTCTCCTCTTTAAATACATGTTTTAATTAACTGAGCTTTCAGCCTCAGGTCACTGTCGCAGGTTTAACGAGAGCCCAATGTTAGCTAGCATCTATCCGTGCTGTACAACATTAGGCTTGAACCTGCACCTGAGCTCCTGATAATTATCTTTCTGTCTCGATCCAGGTGGTTTTATGGGAAGCTGAGCCGCTTCGAGGCCCAAAATCACCTGATGGCCCCAGGAAACGAAGAGGGAGCCTTCCTCGTCCGACAGAGCGAGAAAGACGACATCGGATACGTCCTGTCAGGTAAGTGCACAGGAAGGGGGAGGGGCTACAGAAAACCCCAACGGAGGCTCTAACGAATCCTCCTCATGTCAGCACTGAGATGATGCAGTGAACATGTGCTCCAAAGGTGGATACTGTCGACAGGTAACAGGTTGAATCAGCCAATAAAAACCAGGCCTAGCAGAGACGGCGTTAAACGGGCTGTGATTTTGACACTTTTTCACCTGAGCCAGGTGAGTCTGGGTTCATCAGGGAGCTGATTGGTTAATCGCTTCTGCAGCCGGCGCTGCAGTGTTCATTATAACTGAGAGTATCACTGAGAGCTTTTCCACTGATATTTGTTTCTGTTTGCTGAGGTCATGACAGCAGAAATAAAAAAATAACCGTAGCAATAAAAATGAGGTCACGTGTCCTTTGTTGGGACTCCTGCTCGTCTCTGACTGTGTCCGTCTTCCTGTAGTGCGATCCAGCAGCCGCGTGAAGCACTTCAAGATCCACCAAGGAGATGATGGTTTCCACATCGAGCCCAAGCATCCTTTCAGCTCGCTGATCGGCGTGGTCGACTTTTACTGCGCCAACAGCCTCAACACCACCGGCCAGCTGGGCAAGCCCTGCAAGAAGGTGAGTCTGGACTTCATACTGCCATCATTTATTCGCTCCTCTTGTGCCTGTGACGGGGCCGCCTGCAGGGAGCAGCCTTTAGTTTTGCATGGATGTGAATGTCTGAGCTTCTGTTTCCTCCATCAGAAAAAGCCAGAAACCCAGGATTTGAACCACTTCACGGTGGACGAGTGGGAGCTCCCGAAGGAGGAGTTCACGCTGGAGGAGGAGCTGGGCAGCGGCTTCTTTGCTGATGTTTACCGCGGCCGCTGGAAAAACCACATCAGCGTCGCCATCAAGATCCTGAAAAGCGGTATTTTATTTTCCTGCTGCTCACAAACACAAATCTGCTCAAACGCGTTCAAGCTGTCATTAGCCCCGCCCCCCGCCTTTCATTCAGTGCTGTAACATGACTGAAAACATTAAACACGGCTGTGGAAATACTGAGGACAGCACGCTGACCCTCGTGCAGACCGCACAAGTGAAACACACGGTGAAGAATTTTATTTCTGTCACAGGGAAGTGAGAGTCTTCCTTCCTCCGGAAACACAGCAGCACCTCCGGCCAATGAGGATGGAGAGAAACTCAGAGACACATGCTGAACGATGCCGCTGATGCTTTCACAGACACAAAACCCACAGAAAATTACACTCAGGTGGACATAAAAGACAAAGTCATCAAATAGTCTGCAGCTCCAGAAATGCGTCTTCTTCCCTCCCTCGATGTGATTGGACCACAGGCCCGGTCTCGTTCCTGGGCATCGGATAAATGTGCGTCACGCCGCAGTCGGAGCCTCTGAACCTGCAGGGTTACCGTAGTGCCCACATCCCACCAGCAAGGCCAAGAGTAACAATGTAGTGTGGCCAAAACAGGCCCCAGTGTGGAAACTCACCCGGCGTGTGAATAATGGTGGCGTACAGGCTGAAAGAGACGGAATTACATGCTGCCGCAATAAAAACGCGTCGCCTGACTTTAAACGTGATCCAACGGTCAGCCTGATCAGCTCAACGCGGGGCGCAAGGACACCCGACGCAGGTTTACACGTGAGGGCAGCAGCGCGGGCAGCAGCGCGGGCAGCAGCGCGGGCAGCAGCGCGGGCAGCAGCGGGCTCCCGCTTGAGTTATAAAGTGTGAAACGTGAAAGTGACGAGGTCCTGGGAGGGATGTTTCGATGAAAGCTGTGCCTGAAGAGCTGCACGAGTGACTCCGGGCAGGTTTTGAGCCGCAGGTGAACTTCTGAGCACGTTAGAAATGTTCTTGTTCTGGAACCTGCAGCTGATGTTTCAGGTTAAAACTCTGAAACAAAGATGATAGAAATATGCAAAGTTATGGTGACATCAGACGCTTGAGTCTTGTCATGCATGTTTCTGATCCAGCTCCGTGCTGTGAAGCAGAGGCTGCAGGAGATGAGGACGGGCCGGCCTGTGATTGGTCAGCTGACAGTGAGAGACACTTCAGGGCGACATCGACGAGCCGCTCTTTCCGAGGATCGGTTCAAACAGCATCACAAGGAAAGAGGCGCTCGCACGCTCCACAGATTTGCATATGCAAGCGATGCTTTTGGAGACCAGCACCTCGTTTCTAAAGCAGAGCTCGTGTTTGGTCTCCAGGATAAGCTGGGCAAACTATCCAACAGTACTTTCCATGGAAATGACCGGCTGTGTCCCGCTGTTGCAGAAAGCCTGCTTTGCATACGCTACAGCCTCATTTAAATGTTCGAGCCCTACAGCAACGACACAGTAAGGGTCAGGCTCTCAGGATTTGAGATACTGCTCGGTGAGGCTTTCAAAGCTCAGCTTCAAAATCAGGAAAGAGAAATCTTCCTGAAACATCCGGCTCAGGCGGAGCCGAGCATTTCTCAGAGAGCGGTCTCCGAAATCTCAGCGCGCCTCCCTCTAAACGTCTCCGTATACCCCACACGGGTCCTTCAGTAACACGCTGAATGATCCACCAGCATCGTGCTGATCATCTTTTTAATACAGCCTTCGTTATTATCCAACAACAATCCAGACAAAAGAGGCACATTTCTCTTTATGTGTCATGTTTTCCATCTTTGAGTACAGTTGTTGTGCCTTTAAGGTTATTTTCTCACCCGTCTTCCTCTTTTCTCATCTGTCTGTTTTCGCCTTTTTATTTCTGTCCTGCTCTCAGACTCCGAGCTGAACCACAAAGAGTTTCACAGGGAAGTTCAGATCCTAAAGCGTCTGCGCCACCGCCACCTCATCTCGCTGTTCGCCGTGTGCACGGCGACCATGCCGTACTACATCATCACCGAGCTGATGGAGAAGGGCAGCCTGCTCAAGTTCCTCAGAAGTAAACCTCAGCTTTGTTCAGTGTGCTGCTTTATGGTTACAGCCTCAGCGTCGAGCTCAGCGGGCGGTCAGCAGGGGGCGCTCTCTGTTCTGCTCTCAGGGAAACAAACTCAGCCTTCAAACTGACAGCTGCTGCAAAGCCTCGGAAGCGTGTCAGATATTTACACACATGTATTTATATTCAGCAAAGGGAGGGAGACATTTCAGAGATGGATTTGATATCTCAGATATAGATTTCACATATCTGACATCAATTTTATATTCCTGAGACGTTGTGTTTGTGATCTGGTCCCAGTTTCTGGGTTACAGCGCCTGACCCTCCTCTTACCGCTGGAACCATCTGTCCATCTTCCACATCTGTCCCAGCGGCGGTCACCGTGTCTGGTTGGTCGTCCAGCAGCTGTGTCACGAAGTCCCCCCGAACCTTAGCCTTGTCATCCTCCACCACCTTTGGTGATGTCTCCCACCTAGATTGTTTTTTAATGCTGTCGGCGTTAATCTCATTAAAATCTCCTTAACGCTGTAACTGCATTTTTATATCTATTTTTTTATTTCTTCTGTTTAGAAGGAAACTTACATTTCATTATGATCATAACAGTTAGTTTCCCCACACTCAGACGGCGATATTAAATCATTATTTGTCAGGAAATCGCAGCTGAGCATCAACATACAAACACATGATCAAATCTGAGAAACGATTTCCAACCTGTGAAATCCGACCCTGAGGGGAGCTCCTGAACGCAGCACCGAGCTGTAACAGCTGCTGAGTGGATAAAATCTGGAGCAGGTACTGATGGTGTTCAGTGGAGCAGCTCCATCTGCTGATCCAGAGACGTTCAGGTGGAGAATTAGAACCATCGAGTCCAGAAGCCGTGGTCGGGCTTCTGGACTGGATGGTCTCCATGACTGGGTGGAGAGGCGCTTCTGTTCAACAGGCGGGCTTGACGAGTGGGAGACTGTCAGACTGTGTGGGGAGGGAACGGGCCACTGCCCACTGAATAAGCAGCAGGAGATGTTCGATAAACTCACTCCTGTCCCGTTCACTTCATCTGCATCGCTCTCTCACTCAGGTCCAGAGGGCCAAATACAAGACGTCGCATCCCTCATTGACATGGGAGGCCAGGTGGCTGATGGGATGTCATATCTGGAGGAGATGAACAGCATCCACAGAGATCTGGCGGCTCGAAACGTCCTGGTGGGACACGACTACATCTGCAAGGTGGCCGACTTCGGCCTGGCCAGAGTCATCAAGGTAAGCGGAGGAGGAGCTGCCGATCTCTAAGCGGAGCACGGCGGCAGCTCTGACGGCAGATTCTCGTTTTTCCCTTCAGGAGCCGTTTTACATCTCAGAAGACAAAAAGATTCCCTACAAGTGGAGCGCTCCCGAGGCCATCAGCCACGGGAAGTTCTCCATCAAGTCCGACGTCTGGTCTTTTGGCATTCTGCTGTACGAGATCATCACCAGTGGAGGAGTTCCTTACCCAGGTTAGTCCACGAGAGAGATTCATTCGATTACTAATGTGTGTCTTTAGCTTTATCACAGTAATCGTGATTATCCCACAAGCTTGACTCTGCTCATCTGGATGTAGCGAAAACGTCAGACTAACTTCTGCTAACTCGAGTAACCTTTAAATCCTCTCAGGGACGCCTGCACGTTAAACTTTATTGTAACAGCTGAGCGAGCGCCGCGGCTGCGTCGCTGTGTTTCAGGAGCCAAAGGAGCGCTTGGTGAATAACGGCGGCCTCCCCCCAACCTCGCAGCTCGTGCAGTATTTATTAACACGTGCAGCCCTCTAGCTGCACGCTCTGCTCATGTCACAGTCCACGTGTGCTTGAATGCGATTGGCCGATTTGCACAAGGAAAAGAGATAAGTGAGTTCCTGTAAACGTGCATAAATGTGGACTTTATGAAGCTCTGCAGTAACCAGAATAAATAACCGGAGCGAGGCAGCTGACCACTCCCACTATCTGACTTTCATACGTATTCAAAATTACAGCCTTCACAGACACATGAGGCACTTACAGCTCTTCCAAAGCTACATAAATCCAGCAGATCTCCACATGAAAAACATTTAAGCTGTGATTAAAAACTGCTCTCAGATCAGTTTCAGTCCCGCTGCAGGACTCCAGTCTGAGCACTGAGCCCAGTTCTGATGATCAGACACAGAGGATCAGAGAGAAGTGCTGGTATCCTGACGTTTGATCTGAAAACTTCACAAAACGGTGCATTCTGGGTAAACTCGTTTTTATGCGGGATCAGAGTCCAGGTGCACGTCTTTGTGAGGTTTGTCTGATTTCGTGTTGGCGTGTCGCTGTGTGATGGACACTAACACGGTGAGGGTTTACAGAGCTGCTGCCCGACACAGCTCAGCTGCTCTGCAGACATTTGAGCTAACACAAAGCGCTCTTCATCACTTGTCCTCCTCTCCTCCCTCAGCTTACAGTAACCAGGAAGTGTACCAGCAGGTAACCCTGGGATACAGGATGCCCCAACCGCCCAACTGCCCAGACTTTCTCTATGAAATCATGAAGCGGTGCTGGAGCACCGAGCCAGCCAACCGGCCCGACTTCAGGGTACTGAGGGTCAAACTGGAGGGCAGCTCGTATGAGTTGGAGACGGCACAACCCTGAACTGCTGCAGTACAGATGGAGCGCCACAGGGGGGCAGCAGAGAGGCAAACACAGAGCAGCGACTCTTCAGTGAGGACGCGCTTTAAAGAGCAGAACCACCGAGAGTCTGCAAAGACTGCAGCTGACTCTCACCACCATCACCACCACCACCACCATCACCACCACCAACATCATCACCAATACCATCACCACCACCACCATCACCACCACCACCACCATCATCACCACCACCAACATCATCACCACCACCATCATCATCACCACCAACACCACCACCAACATCACCAACACCATCACCACCACCACCAACATCATCAACACCACCATCATCATCAACACCATCACCAACATTATCACCATCATCACCAACATTATCACCACCATCATCACCATCATCACCACCACTACAGCCATCACCACCACCACCATCACCAACACCATCACCACCACCACCATCACCACCATCACCACCATCATCATCAACACCATCACCAACACCACCAACACCATCACCACCACCAACATTATCACCACCATCATCACCACCACTACAGCCATCACCACCAACACCACCATCACCACCACCATCATCAACAACACCATCACCAACACCACCAACATTATCACCATCATCACCAACACCACCACCACCATCACCACCACCACCATTATCATCACCACCACCAACATCACCACCATCACCATCACCACCACCACCACCAACATCACCAACACCATCACCACCAACACCATCACCTCCACCACCAACACCATCATCACCACCCCACCATCACCACTACCAACACCATCACCAACATCACCAACACCACCACCATCACCAACATCACCAACACCATCACCACCACCACCAACATCACCAACACCATCACCACCACCAACATCATCACCATCTTCACCACCAACACCAACACCACCACCACCATCACCTCCACCCCCACCACGTCATATCGTGTCATTTCATGATGTTGTTGTTGAAATGGAGCTAAACCCTTGAGGACTGCAGAGGGTTGATTATGAGCAGCTGTATCACTGATTAATAAGCATGTTAGTTTGTCATGTGAGCATCTTTGGGTTTAAATGAGTCATTTTCATCATATCCTCGTATGTTTTTCTACCAACGGTCAATAAATTCTGAGCTTTGACTTTAACATCAGTCCGCTCACTGTGCTTGGTCATTGCCGGTTAGAGCTAGTAATCCAGGCTGCAGGTGCCTGACTAACCATCAGGTTATTTCAGGCTCCGGTTCACTAAACCCGGCTCGCAGGTGTTGTGTGTCAGTTTATGTTCCTGGACAGGTATTTTCCTCCTGGTTTTCCATCAGACTGATCTCAGACCTACCTCAGGTCCATGCTACCAGTGAAGATTTCCCACTTTTGAAGGGGAATCTGGGGGTGTGGAGGGGCTGGTGGTGGCTCTTTGCCAGTAATGGGAGCGATAATGTTTGGAGTCAAACATGAGAAAGTCTCTTTTTATTCAGATTTATAATTATTGTAATTTAGGGTAGGCCAGCATGTCCATAGTGTCGTGGTAAGCACCCAGAGATCCCCGGTTTGTGCCAGTGGTCCCTGACAGGGTCACAGCCCGGCGTGGCTCAACGAGCAGCTGGAGGAAGCGTTGTTTATGAGTCGTTACCATAAACATGAACAGGCCTGTTTGTGCTATGAGGCTGGGCTGAAACCATAAACCAGGCTTGTTGCAGGTGAGGTACTGAGCACCACCTACCAGGACTCACCTGTGGCTGAGGTGAGGCCGTGACCTGCTCGAGTGAACAGCTGATGAATCTTTAGAGACACTGGAACCCTTTCAGTCCCTTCTCATTGATGCCCCGCCCCCTCACTGGGACCTCCCTGCAGCTCTGATAGGTCCCAGCCTTGCAGTTGAGGTTTGCTGATGTTGTAACCTCCATGAACTGTCTGCTCGCTTCAGAGTCCTCAAAGATGATTGGCCAATGCAGGTTTCCACAAAGTGATGTAACATGTGAAATATGATGTTTTCCTGTTGATGCTGACAAACTGCTACAAACACACTCTGCATATCATGTCCTCTCATCAACCGGCGTCATGAAGCATCAGTGGGTCCGAGCGCTCCTTCAGTTCCTAGATCGCAGGGCGGGCGGTGCTGCCCTCTGTGGTCTTAATGCGGTGCACGTGAGCTGAGAAGCAAATGCAAAAATCAACCGGTGAGAGCACGGTGACTTCCTGTGATCGGGTTTATTACACCGACTACGAGCACAGGCGTTTTACACTGATACGTGCGAACATGTCAGCTTTTATAAGGGATACTCAGCCTCACACGTGCAGGTTATTGCATTCAGATTTTCAGTAAACTTGACCTCTGACCTTCATCACTTCTCCTCTCCTCCCTCAGCTTACAATAACCAGGACGTGTACCAGCAGGTAACCGTGGGATACAGGATGCCCCAACCGCCCAGCTGCCCAGACTTTCTCTATGACATCATGCTCCAGTGCTGGAGCGCCGAGCCGGCCGACCGGCCCGACTTCCAGTCCCTGAAGGCCCAGCTGGGCCGAGAGGAGCTGGAGTGACACGCACACGCACTCTTTGAAGCTCGTCTTCTTGCAAAGCTTCATCTGGTCGTCCCTGAGAGCACAGAGAAGTTTAGGGAACAGCTCCCATCATAAGCTAACGAGTTTAATGAGCCAATCATCTGCAGATTACTGCAGAAAGAAAGACGGGTTCACAAACTTTTATCTGTTTTGTCCTCCGTGGCTGAAGCTGGAGGGCGGCCGAGACACTGAGCCGTCGGTGTTTTTAATCACATTAATCATGTTTCATGAGCTTTCCTCAGAGCTAACAGCCACACGCCTCACGTGATGCTTTAGAAGCTACTCGTAGCCTCGCTTTGACCTCTGGTCTGACCTCTTACTGCCCTCAGGTACCAGTATGCAGAAGCCGAAATGAAAGTGACTTAAATTAAACTAAACGGGACACGTGACACCAAAGCTTCTGCCTGGAACGAGGTCCCAGCAGTCACGGTGTCTTTGGAAAAGTAATAAAATGCCTTCATGTCGCAGGTTCCTGTCAAACCTCTTTAGTTTGAGTGTCTGCGGCCTGACGAGGCGGCGCTGCAAATGTTTACTCAGCAAACTGAAGCTTCGACCACAGCAGTGACGCGAGGCTCGAGAGGCTGTACTGAGAAACGCTTCCTGCACTTTTTCGGGCTTCGCTCGTTGTTTCAGGTTTTATTTTGTTGTCACTGTGATGCACTTTTTAAAGCGAATGATTTAGTGTTGTAGGTCATCATCATTGTGAATATTACTGACATCTTCCTGCTCTGTAACACCTTCAGCAGCTCTGCTCTGCACATGTCACGTCGCCTCAGAATAATATTTTCTTCTATGTGAACTTTGTTTACAAACACATTTCCTGCAGAGAATAAAAGAAGAAGAAAATCAATTTGCATAAGATTAAAGTAGCAGCTGTAGTGTCTATCTGTGGCCTGCAGGGGGCAGCACAGTCTCAGGAGCTGCTCTCTGTATATTAAATATGAGTTTCATGTTTCTGAAGAGCCAAGTTTTTCCTGCACAGCTGTGAGGAGAG